>NC_058384.1:23427229-23733433 GCF_018350175.1 Felis catus | reverse complement strand
GGTGTTGATTGCTTTGTGAGATCATTTTTTTTCCTTTCTAAAAAATTAGAAACAAGAATCACGAATATCTTCTGTAGCTTCAAAGCATCCCCGCAAGCTAGAAGGTGAGAAAGCTGGAAGTGTGTGGGTTACTATCCCTCCTTCCATCTTGGCTGGCTGGCTGGTTTTCTATTTATTATCCAGTGATGCTTGCGTCGGTGCGGCTGCTAGTCAGTGTGACATTCACGTTGCTGACTTTTTGTTTTAAAGTTTTATTAGAAGTAGTGGGGGAATCACATGGGTTCTGTTGCTTGAAAGGAATAATGAAATGTATGATAGAAGATAGTTTGCAATAAAATTCAGGCAAAGAGAGAATGTTTAATTTCCCAGGTTGCTGACTTTGGCAAAAACTGCTGTACTGTAGGCTGGCCACTTTCAGGGTACAATTTTGTTTATTCACTTACATAGCTATACTGTGTTGGTTCAGACAGATTTTAAAAGGGCAAGAGAAAGTGAAAACTTATAGAAAGTCAAATTCTAAAGGATAACAGATAAAATCTCGTAGTTGTGATGTTAAATACATAAATAATATTCTGCTAACATAATTAACAATACATTTTAAAACTGGTCTTTGATTGTTTTTAAAAGGTTGCATAATTAAAATTTCTTAGATAGAAGGGCCATTGCTGGGGAGAGAAATTGATAGAGAGGGAGGAAGCCTGCCTGGGACACAATGTGTGCAGTTCACTTCCTTAAAAGTAATAATCCATGCTTAAGTTGTAATGCAGGGGCTCCTGTGTGGCTCAGTCAGTTGAGTGTCTGACTCTTGATTTCAGCTCAGGTCACGATCTCACAGTATGTGGACTTGAGCCCCGTATCAGGCTCTGCACTGACAGCACAGGGCCTGCTTGGGATTTTCTGTCTCTCTCTGTCTCTCTCTCAAAAATAATAATAAACAATTTAATTAAAAACAAATAAAATGTCAGTGCTTATTTACATTGTCATTTAAAATATATTTCAAAAGCTATGTGTATGACTATTAAGAATGGAAGTCAAGGGGCTCATGGGTTGCTCAGTCAGTCAGGCATCCAGCTCTTGATCTTAGCTCAGGTCTTGATCTCAGAGTCATGGGCTCAGGTCCCGCATTGGACTCCATGTTGGACTCCTTGCTGGGTGTGAAACCTACTTAAAAAAAAAAAAAAAAAAAAAAAAAAAAACTGGAAGTCGAAAGATTAAGGGTGAGATGAAAAAGCAAAGTGCTAAAATAGCAGTCTATAAAAATAATGAATTTTTCAAATTCTGAAACAAAGCCAAACTGGTACAAATCTCTATTTAGGTGATGTTTCATTTCCATTTTGAAACCCATATTCACAACAAGCTAAATTGTATTTAAATTCCCTTCTAGCTACATGAACCCATGCTTCAGTGTATAAATGTCACTGTTGGTTTTGATCTATAACCAAAGAAGATATTATCAAATTATATATGAAATAGGGTTTTATTTTTAATGCAGCACCCATCATTTTGGCATTTATTATGTCTGCTTTTTTAATACAGTATTTTTCATTAGTCTTTAACTTCTGGTTGCCTTCTTTCACTCAAGAAACACTTCCTTTAAAGTTTTTAGATCTTGGGGCACCTGGGTGGCTCAGTCGGTTAAGCATCTGACTCTTGGCTTCAGCTCAGGTCGTGATCTCATGGGTTATCAGTTTGAGCCCTGCATCAGGCTCCGTGCTGATGGCCCAGAGCCTGCTTAGGATTCTCTCTCTCTCTCTCTCTCTCTCTCTCTCTCTCTCTCTCTGCCCTTTCTGCACTCATGCTCTCTCTCTCTCTCTCTCTCTCTCTCTCTCTCAAAAGTAAATAAGTAAACATTAAAAAAAGTAAAATAAATAAAAGCGTTGAGACCTTGAGTTTTGACCGAACCTTTCCTCCTTTGTTCCTTGGCTGTTTCTCTTAATGCAATTGCTGAATTGCCAAGTGTTAAAATGAAAAACAATATGCTTTTAGCTCTGATGGAACTCTGAAAATCACAATTATTCATTTTAGAAATATTTATTGAGCAATTGCTATAACCTGGCTTTTACTTGGAAACTAACATGTAGTGAGATGATTATTGTCCTCATTTGGCTCATGTCCTATGGAGTGACCCAGGCAATAAGCAGAGAGATGTGTAATAAACTGTCAGATGGGGATATGTGCAATGCAAAAAAATAAATAAAGGGAGAGAGAGTGACGGGTGGCTATTTTAAATGCATAGGTCAGAGAAGGTCCATCTGAGTTGTTGACCTTTTTGAGAAGAGACCTGAAGTAAGGGAGCAAAAGCCACGAGAATACCCAGGAACAGAGTGTTTTAGACAGAGGAACAACAGGGCCAAATCTCTGAGAGGGAGCCTCCTGGTGGATTCCAGGGAAAAGCCTAAGGCCCTCATGCCAGGAGTGTGGTGGGTGATAAACTCAGAGAGGCAGCAACTTCAGGTATTGACCCCAGATATTCTTTTTTTTTTTTTGAGGGGGAGGGTGGGGTGGGACAAAGAGAGAGGGAGAGAGAGAATCTTAAGAAGACTCCACACCCAGCATGGAGCCTGACGCAGGACTCGATCTCACGAACTGTGAGATCATGACCTGAGCTCAAACCAAGAGTCAGATGCTTTACCGATTGAGCCACCCAGGTGCCCCCAGATTCTATCCTGAATGTAATAGAAGCCAGGAGAGGGTTTAGGGAGTTAGGAAGCGATGTAGTCTAACTTTATTTTTTAATCTAAAGACTTACTCTGGCCGCCGTGTAGGGAATAGACTGTACAAGGCAAGAAGGGAAGCAAGTGATGGTTAGAGGCTAGGTCAGGCAAGAGAGGATGGATGGTGGTCTGGACGAGAGAGGTGTCACTGCAAGTGGTGATGTGGGCAGATTCCGGGTACATTTGAGGAATGATTAAATATGGCCTTCATTATAGCACATCTTACCCGCAGGTTTCTCAGTGAGGGAGTGAAAGTGGTAGGTGGAATTATATACCAATAGAGGCTCTTCCTCTTAAGTGGTTTGCAGGATGCAAGGTTTTTAAGTTCTGAAGCAGTGACTGTATTCTGAGGCTTAGCAACATGGTATTGTGCAAATAGAAACCTTTTTAAGACAGGGCTGTGAGGAATAAAATATGGCTCTGTCCTGTTCTCTAGTTTACAGTGCTCAGCTGTATGCAGGTACGGGGCATGGCCCAGAGGAAGAGACTCACTTCAGGACTCCAGAATCTTCTGCCGTGAGGTGTTGCTCTGATCTGATAGAAAGCATTTCCTCTGATCTGATAGAAACCACCATGTTTCATTTTACCAATTGAATTGTGAAGGGACCTTCAGACATGACCTGGTCTTTCCTTTTTAGCTAGTTGGTTGAAGGCCATGGATGCTTGAGGAGGCCCATGTTTGGGCTCACCTTCCTTCTCTTCATTGCCCTTTCCCCCCTTCCCCTGGCTCTTCCCTCTCCCCAACACCAACTCTTATTCTTGCACTCAGTGTTCCTCATGGAGCTCTGAGTTCCAGTTTCTTCTTTTCCCTGACCTGCTCTGAGCTGTGGTCCCTCCCTGTTCCCATTCCCTTTGCCTCTGACACATCCACCGTCCCAATTCAGTTACCTTTTCCATCTCCCCAGAATAGGAGCCACATCCTATGAGATGTGAGAACAGATACACCAGTAAAACATTTCTGTGGAGGCAAACCAAGCCCCCAGATAATTTCCCATCGTGAATCTCTTTTCCAGTTTGTACTGCTACCTTTCAAGGAGAGAATTATGTCAATACATTTACTCATTGTCCTACCCTCCCCCTACGGCCTCCATCAACATGCAACAGCATCGTGTTCTTTGAGGTACTCCACAAAAGATACTCTTCTGTGCTTGGCAGAACCTTACAGAAGAAAAAAGTCGCCTATAAAAAAGCTATGGAATAGCTTTTTTATGTAAGCTTCATTTTTTACAGAAAGTTAGGCTTTAGTTGGTGTGGGGGCTTGATTTGCCTCCAGATTGTGGGGAGAAGAGAAGTTGACTAAAAATAGAAGATGAGATTAGATGACCAACTGCAAAGGGTAGAAAAGGGAGCAGGTAAGAGAGGGGTGATGAGAGTAGGTTTGGTAGGCCAAGGCCGGATCTACCCACAGAGCATCCTAAGAAGATGAGTGGAAAACCTCTAGGCCCTTCCTCCCCAGGTAAGGGGAGTTCTGAAGTCTTAGCACAGAAGAGATTTCAAGACCTGAAACTCACACCTTAGAGTGGGTGGTATGGTTCATTCCATAGGGAACGGTTGCCCCAAGTGGCGATACTGTTTCTGAAAACTGATGTGGTGGCGGGTGTAAAAGGCAGTGGAGCCATAATCACCCCTTGAGTGGGTGCGAGACATCTTTGCACACTATACGTGCTGCTTCAGGTGTAACCCAAAGAAAAAGAAACTTTGAGCCATGTCCAAGCCATGCATTCTACTCGAAAATCCTTGAACTCTCAGATTTTGCCTAACTCAGGCCTTTGAATACAAGCAACATCTCAGAAAGGTAGCAGAGAGAAAGCAGTACAGGAGATGTGCTAAGAAACTATGGCTATTTTGTGCCTCTATGTGAGCTGTCCTCCCAAATTCTCTTTTGGCTTGTTTGTATAGAATTGTGTGGGCCTTTCATACTTTCCGATATATTAAAAAATGTCTGATTTAAATCAGGCAGAGTCTTAGAAATTACTGCAGTTCTGTTTTTTCTTTTTTTTTTACTATTTTTTCCCAGCATTATTTATAAGTAATTGACTTATAACATTGTATGAATTTAAGATTTACAACATGATGGTTTGCTACACCTATATATTGCCAAATGGTTACCACAATAAGGTCAGTTAACATGTCTGTCTGTGACCTCACATAATTATCTTTTTTTGTGTATGTGGTGAGAACATTTAAGATTTACTCTTAGCAACTTTCAAGTATATAATACAGTACTGTTAAGTATAATCACCATTCTGTACATTACATCCCCAGAACTTATTTATCTTATACCTGAAAGTGGTACCCTTTGACCTACATCTCCCCATTTCCCCCACCCCCCAGCTACTGGCAACCACCATTCTACTCTATTTCTGTGCATTCAACATTTTTAGATTCCACATATAAGTGGTATCATACATATTTGTCTTTCTCTGACTTATTTCACTTAGCATAATGTCCTCAAGATCCATCCATGTTGTCACAAATGGTATTATTTCCTTCTTTCTCATGACTGAGTAATATTTCAGTGTGTGTGTGTGTGTGTGTGTGTGTGTGTGTGTGTGTGTGTATCACATTTTCTTTAGCCATCATTTTGTCAGTGGGCATTTAGGTTGTTTCCATATCTTGGCTATTGTGAACAGGGCTGCAGTGAACATGGGATGTGCGTGTAGTTTTTTTTCTACATCCTCACCAACACTTGCGATTTCTTGTCTTTTTGATAATTGCCATTGCAACGTGTTAGATGGTACTCGTTTGCTCTTATCCATCCCTCCTGAGCAAGCAAAATGGAATGTTAGCTTGAAGAAGCTTTGTGATCCTAATCTACATTTAAATAGCTTCAATATAGATGGTGGGTGGGAGTCCCTAAGGACCACCTCTCCATCAGCTCTCATCCTCAGGTCTCACTACAGAGCCTACCTAGCAATTGCCACACATATTTAGCTGATTTGAATTTAATTGAACCGCTCAGATGCCCTTATGAATTAATCCTCATCCCTGTTCCCCAAAAGATCATCAAAACTGCCACTGTCTTTTACAACAAGTGGAGCAGAACGGGCTACTAAAACAGGCTTGTTCAGACTAGACAGGTTTGTGATCTTATTTACTGGGCCACTCCCCATTAGACTATCCTCGAACATGCTCACCCAGACACATCATTCCTAAGGAGCTATTCTTTGTCGCTCTCAGAGCACACTTTTCGTCTCTGAGGGGTAAATAACTTGGCAATTCATAGCAACAGGAAATGATCTTTTGTTTTATGGGAATGAAGCTCTTGAGAGAAGAGGTACAGACTTGTTGAAAGGAGAGAGGAGCAGGAACCCTTGTCTTCTGTCCGTGCACATGTGAACGAGTGCTTCCTCTAACACTCCAGGACCTTGCTTCATGAGCGTGAGCGTTTCTTTCATGAGATCTGCCACGAAGATCAGGTCGTGAGTATTTTTCATAAGTAGAGAGGCTGCACTATTTTATCACAAAGTGTATTTTAGCTATGTCTTCCCATTTTCAAAATTCAGTGGCAATGCTTCCAAACTTGGGAATTGCTTTAACTGAAAATGACTCTGTCCAGTCTCTTTCTGTTCTTGTTAATGATTTTGTGGCACTAATGGTTGTCTAACCCAGATCAAGTCAGGCCCCTGAAAGCCAGCTTCAGTCCAGAGGCATATTAAAAGAAACATTACACATCCTTGAAAAACAACTTAAATTTTTACTGAATGATCTCAAAGAATCGCAAGGCATTGCCATTCATGAACCACAGCATGACATCCTGAAATCTGCTTCTGTGAACTTCTAGCTCTCTGTCACTCTGGTGACTTTTTTTTTTTTTTTTTTTTTTTTACCACCTCAGAAGTCTCCCTCTTT
The DNA here is from genome assembly GCF_018350175.1 of Felis catus. Lineage (NCBI taxonomy): Eukaryota > Metazoa > Chordata > Mammalia > Carnivora > Felidae > Felis > Felis catus. Next base: position 23,726,867 of record NC_058384.1, on the reverse strand, counting down.
CTCTCTTTCTTCTTGCACAAAACTTTACCCTCCAGCTTAGCGCACCTGAGGTGGTCTGTGCCTGGCCTTAACTATTCTTCTCTTGTTAACCCTCCCCTTTCCGGAGAGCTGCAGCTCCCCCACTAACCTCCTCACCCCTCCACCAGACTGCAGCACGAAAGCACACAAGCCTGTCTGGCTTCACGCAGCTCATCAGTGAGGTTGGTGGAGCGGGGTGCTGGGAGGCTCAAGTGCTAACACTTTTCTCTGTGCTGGTTATTATCGGAGAATCTTAACAGAAATCCACTGAAGTCAGAGCCCAATTAAAGGAATTAAGTCAAATGGACATTAAAATGTACTTCTTCCTCAAGCACACACATGCACACATACACATACACATACACATACCCGCTGAACAAATTCTCCAGTGTTTTGGGATGGCTGTGGCAGCCACCCTAAATGGGGGAGAGTTTCTGGAATGGTCAGTGAGATTCCTCATCCTGAAGAGCCATCCTGCAAATTCATGATCATTGATCTTGGACGTACTGAGGAACTGACTACAGATGAATCAGCAGAAATATACTGCCAGCCCTAGAAAAGCAACTCACATTTCAGGCCCTTTTAAGAACAGTGGAATTTTATCAACTTCATATGCAAAGGAGGGCATGTTGGCGACTCTATTAGTATGTCTTCAAAGATATTTGTTATTGCCTTATAGTTTACCCTAAAAAGAGTATTACTGTCTGTGTTATTTTAGGTCTTATTTTATGATAATACATTTTTTAATGCCTGACTTGAAAAGGTTTATCTTAAGAGTGCCTTCCATTCAGGGAGAGGGGATACATGTGAAAACATGTAATAGTTCTGTGTACAGAAAGAATTCCATTTTTTTTAATCAGAAATTCACTTTATTTGTGGGAAAGTTGAATAAGAGCATGGGGTCTGAGTGAGACCGCCTGGGTTCAAGGCCTGGCCCCAGCCCCACCACTTACTAGGTGGTGCAGCTAGATGCATGAATGCTCTGTGCCTCAGTTTCCTTTTCGGTATGATGAAGACATTAATAGTTCTACTTCAGATGGCCATTGTGGGTATTAAATGGGTTGTTGTATGTCAGGTTTTCAGAACTGGATCTGGAACATTAAAAGGGCTCTATAGGGGTGCCTGGGTGGCTCAGTTGGTTAAATGTCTGACTCTTGATTTCAGCCGAGGTCATGCTCTCCTGAGTCTTGAGTTCAAGCCCTGAGGCGGGCTTCATGCTGACAGCATGGAGCCTTCCCTCCTCTCTCAAAATAAGTAAACAAACTTAGGGGGAAAAAAAAGGACTCTGTAAGTGATAGCTCTCCTTTCTTCTTTTCTGCATCTTCCTCCCCCTCCTCTTCTCTCTTCTGTACTTCCTCCCCCCCACCTCCTCCTTACTCCAGTGAAGGAAGAGATCCTTGATTTTTTTTTTTAAGTTTATTTATTTTGAGAGAGAGAGAGCGAGAATGAGCATGAGCGAGAGAGTCATGGTCTCAGGTCATGGTCTCACGGGGTCATGAGTTCAAGCCCTGCCTCGGGCTCTGTGCTGACAGCTCAGGGCCTGGAGCCTGCTTCAGATTCTGTGTCTCCCTCTCTCTCTGCCCCTCCCCCACTAGCACTCTGTCTGTCTCTATCAAAAAATGAATAAACATTAAAAAAAATAAAAATAAGTTTTTGTAAAGACATTGCAGTTATTACTATATATTGGATAAAAACTCAGTTTTCTTCTGTTAAACACAGCGGTGGTCAAATAGCCATTTTAACAAAAGGTTTCCTGTAGCACTTACTTTGTATGGCATATAGTTTCTAACTTAGCACAGAATGCTATTTCCCACTGATAAAGGCTCCAGAGACCTGACAAGGGAAGGTCTAGTAGTTTCCCTGATGTTACTTTCCATGAAGGTTGGATGTCTTTATAACTTTTATTCATATCTCTGCGATTTACAAGTTCGTCCAAATCCTTTTGGAATCCATTCATACTTTATGCCTGTATCATCTCCCAAAGTAATTATTTACTGTGTTCTGTGGTTTAAAAAACAAAACAAAAAAACAAAAAACAAAAAAAACAGCAGGGGCACCTGGGTGGCTTAGACTCTTGATTTTAGCTGAGGTTATGATTTCTCAGTTGTGGGATCAAGCCCTGTGTTGGGCTCCATGCTGAGCATGGAACCTTCTTGGGATTTCTCTCTCTCTCTCTCTCTCTCTCTCTCTCTCTCTCTCTCTCTCTCTCCCTATCCCTCTCCCTCTCCCTCTCCCTCTCTCTGTCTCTCCCTCTGCCCCTCTCCCCCAATCTCGTACTCACTTGCTCACTCTGGCTCTCTCTCAAAAAAAAAAAAAAAAAAAAAAGATTAAACAACAACTGACTTGGTGGTTAAGAACTTGGCCCCAGCTCAGCCAACCTGAATTTGAACCATTGTTACCACTTGACCAGCCAATCAGAGACTAATCTCTGCATGTGTAGAAAAGGGGGTATAATACCCACCTTGTGGAGCTGATGTGAGGATTAAATCAAAGCAGGAGAGAAAATAGATGACCGGGCAGGCTTTTATCACGAATTCTCATCTAGGATAACAGGAGGCCTACTAAGAATAGCAGAGCGGAATTAGCCGGCCTCCAACTTTTCAAGAGTCCCAGTGGTTCACCGGTGGCTGGGGAACCAGCTCCACGGAAGAGTCAGAGCAGGGCTCTTGAGAAACTTCATCTATTGCTGTCAGAACAACCATGCATGCCCTCCCTCTCTAAAAGCAGCTCTGAATCTTCCTCAACCACTCATTCTGTTTCTTGACTGGAAACTATTACTGTATGGTGTAGAAATTAAACCCCCTCCCCGCATGAAAGCCTTGGTGTGCGTATGCATTCATAAAGGAATCCAAGCTGGTTTTGGATCTGGTTGTGTGGTCTTTTGTTGGAGCTTGTCAGAAGATGAATGTCCAGGGGCCCTTAATGACTTGATAATAGTTCCCTGGTCACTGAATAATGAACCCCAAATGAATGAAGGAAATGTGTTGTCTGGCCTCTGGAATGATTAAATGATTTGGGAATGGGGCCCGCAGGTCGAGCATTAATTATTAAAGGTGCTATAGCAAGAGAGGCTTTCTCACCCTCACATCCTTGCAGCTGTGGGCACCTTTCGTCTTGTCCTGTCGAAGACATGGACAAGACCTAAGAATGCTAAGAGACCGTGAGCACCCCATGCACACATCTCAGAGAGGTACCCTGTTTCCATGGCACACAGTTGGGAAGCCACAAAGGCAGGTCTAGGATAGAAAGGCCTTTGCAGCCAGTGTTCCATCTGGAGTGATCTGTTGTCCAGGGATCTGTTGTTGTCCAGTCGAAGGGGAGGGAGCTAGCATCAGATTCAGTGGCATTCTCTTTTGCTCCTGGGAGATTATACACCCCCATCTCAACCACTCTTTATTCTTAATGTTGCAGTACTTTCCCATGCTCAGTTGCAGGCATGCCTGTTGAGGGAGGCAGGAAGCAGTTTCTGGCAGATGCTGCACCTTACGCTCCCTGTACCCCAGGGCCCCAGCATCACCCATTGGCTGAATCTAGGATAAAGATTCCACCCTGTTGAGACTTTCTGTGAATACTCTCTGTGGCTCCTTCCCTGTCTTATTCATGTGTTCTTCCTAGCCTTCCTCAACCGACTGGTCCATCCCAAGATGTACATTCATTCTTCCTTTGCTGCACCTTCTTTCAGAGAGAAGCAGAAAGCCTTGGATTGAGGTGGTTGGGGTCTCTTCAGAAGAGATGGTTATGGACAGTCCAAAGGACACACAGTTGACCTAAATGGTGGGCCTCAGAGCTTGGGCACTGGTGAGGGAGTCCAAATCAGAATAGAGCCTGACCCTTCAGTGGGACTTGCATATCAGGTCTTCCTGGACTGGGTCTATCAGCCTCTTCTCTTTACATCTCTGTGCCCCTGGGAATTCTTCGTGTTGGCCATATTGAACTACTTGTAGTTCCAGTTTGCCATATTCTCTCTGGCCTTTGAACTCACTGACCTGCTGCCTGTGAGTCCTTCCCCCACACGCTAGTGCTCCTCAGGACTCCACTGAACTATATCACTTCCTCCAGAGCCCTCCCCAACTTTGCTTAGGGGGTCCCTTCTTTTTTTGTTATCACATCTATCCCATCCATGTGCTTTCATAGCTGTAGACGCTGTGTGCTCTATTCCCTTATTTTATTGTATCCTTCCTCACCCACTCCTCCAGAGGAGGCTGTGAGCTCCTTCACAAGAGACAGCTTCCTCCTCCTAGACATAACCCCAGGACTGAGAACTACATTCCCTGGCAAATGGTAGGTGCCTGGTAAATACTGCTGAAGTGAAGAAGGAAGGGAACACAGAAAAGCAGCATTTGACTCCAAGACAGAAAGCAGCTAGTTCCTTCCACTTTCTCACGTCCGAACTAAAATCAAGAGGTGTTTTTGCCCAAACCTTTTTGGGCCAGAAATGTATCCACACATTGTTGTAATTTACAGAGAACTCATAGTGGTCAGTAAAAGAAATGCTACAGCTTCCAATAAGAAAAAAAGGGCAGGGATGCCTGGGTGGCTCAGTTGGTTAAGCGTCTGACTCTGGATTTCAGCTCAGGTCACGATCTAATGGTTCATGGGGTCGGGTCCTACATCCGGCTCTGTGCTGACAGTGCAGAGCCTACTTGGGATTCTCACTCTTCTCTCTCTCTCTCTCTCAAAATACATACATACATACATACATACATACATACATACATACATACATATTTAAACAACAACAACAAAAGGTAGAGCCTATGAAGAGATACTTCACGTAGACAGAAGTAGCAATGAGTGATATCAATATATGGAAAAAGCATTCAGTGTCACTGGTAAATTCTGAAACATCAAGATCAAATAAAAATTAGGTACCACTTGTGCCCTTCAGTTCATTGCATATTTCTGAAAAGGAAAGTACCCTTTATGGATGAGGTCCTGAAATGAGTTTAACTCCACCGAAGCAAGACTAAATGGAGCCAGCACTCCCCAAGGCCTTTTATCTCTGGTTTTCAAATACAAACAAGCATTACGTTTCACTAGAGAATAAGGATGCAATAGGCATATGAGAATTGCTGTCTCCATGACATTAACATGTTGGGATTTTGAGATAAGATAAAGGGGGATATGTGCAAATACATGCAATCTTCATACTTCTCCTGGTAGAAGCCCAGGGGCCAGACATCTCCGTGTCTTATTTCCACAGATATAAAGTCTGAAAACATAATTTTCTTGCTTGTTAGTTTTGAACAACTTCTGTTTTTAGATCGTTAGAACTTAATGTGTCAAACAATCTTAATTTGAAATTACTTTTCCTTTCTTAGGTTGATTTGAGACATATTCTGAAAAGAACTGATAGTGTTTTATATTAAATGTACCAAAGCCTTATTTTGAAGTGTTCAAAACATTTAGAATGGGCAGTTTGCAATTACCCTAGAAATTGCTTAATAAAAACTATTATATTGGAAGGAGCAAAATCACTTTCTACAAGTGAGGCTATGGTAATTATCGCTAAGGGACTGCCTGACTCAGAGAAATTGAGAATGGTATATGAGCTCCTTCAGTTGCGTCTCGGCTTTGCCTAAGATTGTTCCAGATTTAGAATCAGCCCTGGTGAGCAGTGGCTCAGTGGAATGTGGTCAGTCTGTGTGTGCTGAGGAATGTGCTCCAGATAGCCGAGGGGTGCTCAGAGCGTGAGTCTTCCCCTCAAGACAGCTGCTTTTCCTTGGGCACTGTGTCCCTGGCCTCCTCCATAACCCCTTTATTGCTTATCACAGACCCCAGCACATAGCAGGTTCTCAGAGGTAGTCAGTGCAAGATTTCCAGATGACAGTGTAGAAGGTGAACCAGGGTTAGATATGCTGAAGTCGTCAAAGCTCTCACTATTCTCTGTTCTTTAATGTCTCTGTAACAAAATCCTGTTCAGTCTAGCTTATCAGGCACTGACCTATTCCTGTAAAAATAAGAATCACAAAATGTATTTTAAGAGGAGGATGATAGGAAAGGTGAGATCAGTTCAAAAGCATAGTCCAGTGATATACAGGCATACTTTGTTTTATTGTGCTTTTTTATTGCACTTTGCAGATACTGCTTTTTTTTTTTTTTTTTTTTTTTACAAATAGAAGGTTTGTGGCAACCCTGTATTGAACAAGTCTGTCAGAGCCATTTTTCCGACAGCATTTGCTCACTTTGTGTCTCAGTGTCACATTTCGGTCATTCTCGTAATATTTCAAACCTTCCGTTATTATTATACTTGTATGATGACCTGTGATCAGTTATCTTTGATGTTACTATTGTGACTGTTTGGGGCACCCCAGGCCACACCCATATACGATGGTGACTTAATTGATAAATGTGTGTGTCCTGACTGCTTCATTGGCCGTTTGCCCATCTCCTTCCCTCTCCTCAGGCCTCCCGAGCCTCTGAGACACAATATTGAAATTAGGGCAATGGATATCCCAACAGTGGCCTCTAAGTGTTCAGGTGGAAGGAAGAGTCACACGTCTCTCACTGTAAATCAAAAGCTAGAAATGTTGAAGTTTAGGGAGGAAAGCACAAAAGCTAGGCCACTTGTACCGAATAGCCATGTTGGGAGTGCAAAGGAGAAGTTCTTGAAGTAAATTATAAGTGCTACCTCGGTGAACACACAAATGATAGGAAAGTGAAGTAGACCAGTTGCCCATATGGAGGAGGTTTTAGTGGTTTGCATAGAGGATCAAACCAGCCACAACCTTCCCTTAAGCCAAAACCGGATCCAGGGCAAGGCCCTAATTCTCTTCAATTCTGTGAAGGCTGAGAGGTGAGGAAGCTACGGAAGAAAAGTTGGAAGCTAGCGGAAGCTAGTTCATAAGGTTTAAGGAAAGAAGCCATCTCTGTAACAAAGTGCAAGATGAAGCCACAGGTGCTGATGTAGAAGCTACAGCAAGTTCTCCAGAAGGTCTAGCTGGATAATCCAGGAAGGTGGCTGCACTAAACCAGATTTCCAGCATGGATGTGACAACCTTCGAGATGCCTACAAAAACTTTCTAGATGCCATCTAGAACTTTCATAGCTACAGAGAAGTCAGTGTCTGGCTTCAAAGCTTCAAAGGACAGGCTGGCTCTCTTGTTAGGGGCCCATGCAGCTGGTGGCTTGAGGTGGAAGCCAGTGCCCATTTCCCATTCCGAAAACCCTCAGCTCTTAGAATTATGCTAAAAATACTTGGCCCATGCTCTGGAAGTGGAACAGCAAATCTTGGATGACAGCACATCTGTTTACAGTGTGGTTTACTGAATATTTTAAGCCCATTGTTGAGATCTGCTCAATATTTTTTCCCCACAATATTACCACTCATTAGCAATATACCTGCTCACCCAGGAGCTCTAATGGAGACATAAAATGAGATTAATGTTGTTTTTACACCAGCTAATACTGGTATCCACTCTACAGCCTGTGGACCAGGAATAATTTTGATTTTGAAGTCTTATTATTTAAGAAATACATTTTGTAGCACAATAGCTACCATAGGTGGCTTTTCTGATGGATCTGGAAAAAGTAAGTTGAAAGCCTTCTGGAAAGGATTCCCCATTCTGCATGCCACTGAGAACATTTGTGATTCACGGGAAGAGGTCCACATATCAACATGAACAGGAGTTTGGAAGAAGTGATTCCAACCCTCATGGATGGCTTGGAGGGCTTCAAGACTTCAGTGGAGGAAATAACTGCAGATTTGGTGGAAATAGCAAGAGAATGAGAATTAGAAGTGGAGCCTGAAGCTGGGGCTGAATTACTACAATCTCATGATCAAATTTGAACTGATGAAGCGCTGCATCTGAGGGATAAGCAAAAGAAAGTGGTTTCTTGAGATGGAATCTACTCCTGGTGAAGATGCCTTGGAGATTGTTGAAATGGCAACAAAAGATGGTTGGAGAGGATTGAGTCCAGTTTTGAAAGAAGTTCTCCCGTGGGTAAAATGCCATCAAACATGCTACAGAGAAATTGTTCATGAAAGAAAGATTCCGTTGATGTGACAGTCTTCATTGCTGTCTTATTTTAAGAAACTGCCGCAGACGCCCCAATGTTCAACAGCCACCACCCTGATCAGTCAGCCAACGTCAACATCAAGGCAAGACCCTCCACTAGTAAAAAGATTACAACTTGCTAGAAGCTCACATGATGGTTAGCATTTTTTTAGCAATAAAGTACTTTTATTTCTATTTCTTGTTTTTTTAAGTTAACACATTTTTATTGAAGGAATTTTACATGTGGTTCCTTCCACCGCCAATCACCATTGTGCCTTCAAAGTCAGAATCATAATCTTCAAAATAGCCCTTTTGAAAAGAACTTCGGCTCACTCCACATTTGTCACTGTCAGTCCACAGTTCTTTCAGCTTGTTTCAGCCGAATACGGACTTCACCTGTAATCTTTGGGATCCAGTTTCTTTACGTTAGGGTCCTAGAAGTGAAATTGTAGGAAATACATGGGTTGCTGTTTTTGAAAATGATCTAAAATTATTATTCCTTAATTATTTCTGATATCAAAACAATTTGATATCCACTGTACTCCATGGGCCTAGCAGAAAATGTTACAGGTAAAGTATTTTTAAATTAAGATATGTACACAGATTTTTTAGGCATAATGCTATTGCAGACTTAATAGACTGCAGTATATGTAGTATATGTGCTGCCGAAGCGAGCACAACTGCAGTATATGTAAATGTAATCCCAAATGTAGAGGGAAACCAGAGCATGTATTTGACTCCCTTTATTGCAATATTTGCTTTATTATAGTGGTGTGGAACTAAACCTGCACCACGTCTGAGGTGTGCCTCAGAGCTCAGCTAAGAATGCCACATGGAGTACATCCATAGACCAGAGGTAGACTCGAAAGAGCAGTTTCACACCCATTGCATTTGTGTGCAAAAAAAATGCAAAGAATAGGATTTTTTTTTCCCATTTAGAGATCCTTTTCCTTCCTTGGAGAATCTAGCAGGGGAAAAAAAAAAACAGATGGACCCCTGAGACAAACAGGACTAAAAGCACTCACTGATTAGGGGAAACATTCATTCATTTATGAACTAAAGTCAGCTCTCTGTTTTTATTCTCTCTTTTTTGAGAAAGTTTTATTAAATACCTTGTGTGTGCCAGAGACTATGTGCAGGCATGTAGTCTACGTAGTGGACTGCATCTGGTGACCCCCGAAGAAAGACCAGGGCTTAGCACACAGCACATGTTAATTGCTGTTTGTTGAATGAAAAACGGATGGAAGCCGGAACAACTGATGAGCTAGAGCCCCCCAGAGTGAGAACCCACATTTTCCTAAAGCGGTTGACCCATCTATCCATCTTTGGCTTGTAGTTTTAGAGAGTCCTCCTCTTTGTCCTCCCAGAAAAGGGTAGTTTTTAGAGCTGCCTCTACTGCTCTTGCTCTAAAACAATCATTTTGTCTGTTCTGAATTGGAATCTTTCTTGTTCACTCTTGGCCCTCAAGGTAGGCTATGCTGAGGCTGTCCCAAAGGCAATCACTGAGTGAGGATATAAAGGAGGATAGAGGGAGCATTATTTTGTTGTACCCCTGATTTCACTTAAATAATGATCGCTTTTCTTTTCTTTTTTGAAAAAAATTTTTTCAAGTTTATTTATTCTTGAGAGATAGAGAGCATGAGCAGGGGAGGGGCAGAGAGAGAGGAGACACAGAATCGAAAGCAGGCTCCGGGCTCCGAGCTATCAGCACAGAGCTCCACATGGGGCTCGAACTTACAACCCGTGAGATCATGACCTGAGCCAAAGCCAGACGCTTAACCGACTGAGCCACCCAGGCACCCCTATGATCGCTTTTCTTTTCCCAGTCATAAAAGTTATTCTTTAAAAATTATTTTAACTAAAGTAATATGGTACTTTAATTGGTATTTTGACTAAAGTAATATATCACATGGCTAAAAAAAATAGTAAGGCTTATTATGGATGATAAGCCCCCTTCTTAATTCCTCTGTCCTCATTTGTTAACATAGTTAAGTCACAATTTTTGGTTAATTACTGATGTTTATATTATGCTCTTTCTTTTTATACCTTGATGGGTTTTGTACATTAGCAATAGTATTACTGGCAGAACCAGAGTTTGCTAAGGCAGCAGCTAACATTTATTGAGTCTTTACTATGGACTAGGCACATGTATTACTTCATGTGACTCTGTGTGAGATTAGGTACTGGCAATACTCACATCTTACCAGTGAAGAAATCAAGACACAGCAAGGTGTCATATGGCTAGACATTCCAGCTCTAGAAGCTAACTGAGCTTTTAGCCAGGTGAATACTTGTCCCCTGAAAAATCCTACCAAGTTAAGGAAATAAGGGTCCTAGGCAAGAATTTGAAGTTGTGCTGGGATTTTAAGGCTCAAATTTAGTTAGCTTGGGAGACAGGCTGTTCAATGGGAGGAACCCAGGGGGAACAAATATATGCTATAGGGTAGAATAGTTTTTCCCCTTTCGTTGCCTTATGTTTGTAAATACTTCTTGTAATGCCTTTCCCAAGCTCTCGTATTTTCCTAAGCATATAATAATAGTCTACCAGAGAATCTTTGTGCAGATTCGGGATGAAGAGGCAATTCAGAGCATTCAGTTAAAATGCCCAGATGTTGGACATCTTTAATATGAGGATATTCACACAGAATTTATGGAATTGGAACAGTCTTGGAAAAAAAAAAAACTTGTTATCACATATGTGTCATTGGTCAAAACAAGACTGGGTGAGAAGGTATGAAAGTAGATGCAGATTTCACCATTTTAGTAAACAACTGTGAGAACCCTTCTGACCAGAGAGAGTAGCATATATGGCGTTCTGCTTTTCTTCCTTCCCCATCTAATGTATCCATTTATGAAAACTTAACTTTTTTTTAAATAATTCTGGCATTGTAAGCTCCCTCCAGCACTTACCTCCATCTAACTGGCTCATTTTAAAGCCAGTGTCATTGATTATAAAGGTAACCTTATAGCAAAGCTTGGAAGAACTGGGGTAGGACCAGTGAGTTGTTGATAATGGAAGAATTGACAGGATCCAGAAAATGGGGTGATTCTATACTGCCTAAAGCAAGTCCAGCCAGCTGATCCCTTCCTAGCTCTAAAAACTGTAATATTGTATACATGTGTATATGATATACTGTACATCAAAAATGAAGCCCAGAGATTTGGTGGGAAACTGTGTTTCTTGATGTTGGAGCTGCCATGAAAACAATCCGGCCTCTCTCTGATGTAATCTGGGGAATAAAATGCTAAAAATATCACCAACGCGTTGCTTTTACCCCAGATCTGTTTTGACTAGCACAGCTTGCGACTGTTTACATAGAGAGAAGGGGGAGCAGGTTCCGAACGGGGCATCAGCCTACTGTTCCCGACGTGCATTTTAATAGGCCACCTGACAAGATCAACAGGAAGAAAAGAAAAATTGTGAACAGGTGCGAGGGAGCCAGAGGAAGATGGTCCTACTTGTCCCTCCTCTTAATCAAGTTGGCACATTATTTTGCTGCCAGGATTCTCTGGCTTATACCGGTGGCTGTGCTAATTGCCTCTAGGGTGGGGCTTGATTAAGGGGACCCAGAATCCCACATTGATTCCCTTGTGCCTTAAACAAAAGCAAAACTGGATTTTTGTTTGGCTGTTTCACTGTCAGAACCCGAAATACTCCATTCGTCTGCACAGAGGCTTGTTGGCGAGTGCCACTCCTGACGGCTGCATCGCCATGGAAATGTGTGACACGTTTGTTGATGAGTTGTCTGTTTCCAGATGGACATCCTCATTCCCAGCACCAGGCTTTGAGAAATTTAACAAATCATTTTTAAGTATTTGTTTTGTACAAATTGTGGTTTATCTAAAGGTCTCGCTGGCTTTTTTTGTTTTATACCACAACGGATTTTATGCAGTGTGTTGTGTAAGTAATAATGATAGGTCCGGCTTTGTAGTCGTGGCTCTGTGTTTTTTTTCTTTCTTTGTATCCAGTCGTATCCACCATTGGCTGGCCAGCTGTGGTTGTTAATGAGACACTAAAAACCTATCCTCTTTCTGAATTGGTGATGATTCTGCCTTGGTGTTTAAAAAAAAGCCTATGTGGGGGATAATGCTGCTCTGAAAGTCATGTAGCCAGCGGCTTTCCCATTTCATTGAAGAAAAATATTAGGAAAATATTAATAGTTTGTCTACTGCTTTCAATTCAGTTGCATTCCTTGGAGGGATAAAAAGCAAATGAAGACTGAATATTGCTGGACTGCTCAGAGATTGTGGATGGTGGGCTGTGGTGGCTTGGTGGATGGAGAGGAGGAAACAAGGCACGGGCGGATTTTCTCTAGAACAGACGCTTCGCTGTGTGGTGCGCAAAGTACCATCTTTCAGAAGGTTCTGCTTAGGTCCTCAAATGTTGTGCTTTCTTCATCGTGTCACCTGAGAGTTAAGGTTCTATAGACAAAGTCATAGAAATCTACCAAAATTATGTTAAAAAAATGTATGTGTATGTAATTTATATATAAATAATTAGAGACTCACCATAAGCAATTAAGATCACAATTTAGGGAGTGCCTGGGCAGCTCAGTTGGTTAAGCATCAGACCTCAGATCAGGTCGTGATCTTACGGTTGGTGAGTTCGAGCCCCACGTAAGTCTCTCTGATGTCAGGACGAAGCCTACTCTGGATTCTCTGTTCCCCCCTCTCTCTGCCCCTTCCTCCCTCTTTCTCTCTCTCAAAAACAAATAAACATTAAAAAAATTTTTTTTAAGATCACAATTTAGTTGTTAAATTGTTAGTATTTATCCAAGTGAACCATAGTTTATAAATATTAACATCCCAAACTGAAGTTAAGAAGGCTCATCTCTAACTTTTACTTTTTAACCTTTATTTTTATCTCTGTGTAATTGTATTGGAGGCATAATTTGTCAATGTCTTTTTTTTTTTTTTTTTTGGTAATTAACCAAGTGCTTTTCTAACTTCTTAGTAAGTAATCCTTAATTAAATGTGTCTGTTTTGTTAATTTACTTTCATTTTTTTTCTTTTAATACCAAGTTGGAATGTGAAATTCTTCTGTATGGTGATTGTGGATCAGAGTCCACTGATTAACTTGTTAATAATCCATTAGGACTCAGTATTCCTGAAAGGTTCATTACTGTAACCTCACACTGGTCTTTCTCATTTTTTTTTTTTTTAGAAGCAGAATCAATAACTACCTTGAATTGTCAGGTGGAAAAAACAATTAGCTTAATCATGAACATGGAATCTTTATTCAGATACATGCAAATATACTACCTTCATAAGGATGATAATATTGAGAAACATTTGAACAGTATAATTACTTGGGAAAATGTTACTTTAGCAAACATCTTTGGAAGTAGTGTGAGAAGGGGTAGTATGAGGAAACCTGACATTAGATGGAAAATGGTACTTTAATAAGGCAGGAAATTACATACGAAGACAGTCATTGTATCAAATTGATCATAAGCAATAAGAAAATATATTATAACTTCATGAACTGAAATACAGACTTCTTAGAGATAAACATCTGTCTTTCAGGTGGACCATCAGAGACATTATTCCTTGCCATATGCTAGGTAATCATCAGTTTGTTGATTGGTGTAATTTTCCACTTGCACAGTTTCTGTGATTTTTTTTTTCCGACAAATGGGTTGACTCGAAGTCACGCCTATTTGGACCTTAGGGTGCCCCAGTCATTTCCTGTTGACAGGAATCTGATGAAAACGTCATCGGCATTACCACTTGCCCTGGAGGAGAGCTTTAGCTACATGTCGTCTAGAGTTTGTCCTGTGATATATATTGAGATTGAGGTTTATTGTACTCCCTCCCTGGCTGTTGGGAAGTCTAGATCCCTTTACCTAGGGGCCCACTACCTCTCCAGCCTTGAGTGATACACCTATTAGGTCCATTGGATAGTGTAGCTCTATATGCATGTGACTTTATGGAGAGATCAAAGTTGTGTGTGTGTGTGTCTGTGTGCACGTGTGTGTAGCATATGAAGTCATTGCAGACTGCAGCATGCAGACTGCTCCATGTTTAATATAGGGATCACAAATAGGAAAATCTCAGTTCTCTAGTGTTTGTACCTATTTGTTGATCAATTAAACTCTTTAGTCTTAAACAATACTTTGTTTTTCCGAAAGAGAGAAATTAAGGTGTGAATATACTGCTGCCACAGGCAGTTTGAACTGATGTTCTCATGGGGAAAAAAATCTTCCTTTAGACCCTTATGTGGTATGCCCTAGTGTGTACAGATTCCAGATGGTCTTTAGAGATGGAATAACCTGTTTTCTCTGCTGCCATTGGTTGTCTGTGAAAGGACCAGGCACTGCCACATTTATTAGCTGCCTTCATGGCGCTGAGCTCTTCCCAGTAGGCAGAGGAGAGCACCTCGTAAAAAGAGGCTGGTTAAGGGTCTTCCAGATTGTTCCAAATGTACCACATAATAAAGGCTGCAGGAAAAGGCTCTAACAAATTATGCTGTTGGGGGCTTTTCTCACTGACGCTTTTTTTTTTTTTTTTTTTTTTTTTTTTTTTTTTTTTTTTTTTTTACCATTGTGAGAAAGTTATAAAATGTCTTTTCTTTTTTTGGTGTTCAGACGAGTATAGGATCAAACCGGTGGAAGAGGTCAAATACATGAAAAATGGGGCAGAAGAGGAGCAGAAAATAGCAGCCAGGAACCAAGAAAACTTGGTAAGAATCGAATTGCTCACATAACAATGAATTTTGGTGACACCATTGTAATAAAATCTGCACTGCATGTTTAAATTGTAACTTACACGCCGGCACAAGATTTCTTGAAAATGCCATTGCTATTTATAGCTTGCCTGGAAGTGGCAAGCATCACTTCTGTATCCTGTACATTTCTGAATAGCCCTTCTTTAATCTTGATGGAGAATACTCCAGGGGAAATACTGCAAAATTAGTAGTGTCTTAAAGTGTTTAAATTTAAAGGAAAAGGCGTAAAGTCAGATTGAGATTTACGGAGGGAGGACCAATATATTTTTTTTCTTCTTTTCCACGTCTTTAGCTCTGACCCATTCAGAATGAACGGCTAAGCTTCATGACTCTGGACATGGAGTGTTGTTCATAACGTTGCCTTTGAGAAGAAAATGATGTACTTTTAAGATAGGTCTCTATCAAAGTAGTCAGCACTTCATGTTCACAGTGTTAAAGGTATTGGGGCTTTTGAGTTAATGTGAGAATTGTAATGATCTGAAACAGGAAATTAGGAGTCTCCTTCTTTCATGTGAATCAGTATACATATTACACCTTAATATTCCATCTCTATAAAAACATTTAGTCAATTGCCATATTATCTGATTTCTTAAAAGAGGTAACAAACTGTTAAGGATATGCATTTACTCCATTGTGTTAGAGCAAAATTGTTTTTATATTTTATTTGGAGATTAATTATTTGCTATGTTTTTCATGTTTGAGTGGATGTATTTTTAAGACGGTGGAAACGTCATATAATGTTTTGCTTGACTTCAGCTCCTTTTTCCATTATGTGCTTTGTTTTTGTTTTTATGATTTTGGCTACAGCAGAGGGAGTTGGTCACTGCGTATGGGTGTTTCACGCTGTCATTTTCCATGACACACTAATGAATATAATGGGCTAATTCTTTCTCCTCTGTTCTTTTCTGAACGTCTGAACTACAACTTGAAATACTGAAGCTGTCAACAACTGAATATTTTAGATCATTTTTAAAAAGTGAAAATATTCTGTAATCAAATTTTTCTTCATAAATGGGACTTGGATTTTAAGATATTGCTTAAGTCACAGAGATTCATCACACCTGTGGTATATTTTAACATTAACACTTAAATCCAGAAAACAGTAGCTATGACTAAGCATGGAAGTTACTCTGATCAGACTTTACATGAATTTTTTCTAACTTTGAATAGATAAGTAGAAGACCTTAGTAGTTGAAGCATCAGTGGCCATTTTTCTACTTTATTTTGCTAAAAGTCAGATTCTGTCCTTGCTTCACGTAATTCCAGGCTGAGTTATAAATCTCATCTTTAATGTTTCCACCGGAGGCTAAAGAGACCCTGGTGACCAGTCTGGCTGTTCTTTGGATCTAACACTAGAGTCCATCCCTGCTTAGCGTGCTTGTATCTCTGAAGTCCTAAGGGAAGCAACGGCTTCTGTCTTATAGCTTGTGATTTCCTCACTGTGCCCTCAGATTGAAAGCCAATATAGATTTTTCCTTCTCTCTAATTTCAGTCTCTCAACATTTTGGTGCCTACTATATTCTTTTCCAGTACTTGGCCAGAATTGGTGTGAGTGCTTTTCTATGCAGACTGAATGAAAATTCAAAAAGAGAGAAATTCCTGGCTGCTTTTTTTTTTTTTTTTTACTTGTAGACTATCTGTGACAACCCCCCACCCCTTTTCTGCCAGCCGGTCAGAGTCCAGACCACCAAGAAGAGCTTTCAGTTGTGTAAAGACTTGCAGAAAGAATGGGGAATAAATGGTTATCTTTGATTCTGACATTTCTAGACTGCTTTCCAAAATTAAATGCTTTTTTTTTCAGTTAACTGGTAGTATTTTCTCTTGTCACCTACTCCATCCTTTGGGATACATCATAGAGTATGGACCATGCATGTTATTTGAGAAAAGTAATGACCTCCTAAATTTGAAGCTTACATTGAGGTGGATGAAATAGGTTTAATGATCCTTTATTCCTCCATCCATTAAAGTAATCTAAAAGACAAGAAGTTCTTGTTTTTAGTATTTTTAAAAGTTTTGTTTTGTTTTATTTTGTTTTACTCAAGGTGTTAAAATTAAGGGGCTGAGCAAACTCAGTCCAGGTAGTGTGGCATGATGGTGACTGACGACCATGGGCTCTGGAGGCAGAAACTGCCTGGGTTCAAATCTCAACTCTGTCCCTTGCTCACTGTGGGGTCAAGTTACTTCATGTCTCTGACCTTCCTGCCTGTCAAGTGGAGACAAAGGCAGTGCCTCATGGTGCTACATGAGATGATCTTTGTCAAGGCTTGGAGTGCAGTGCCTGGCACGTGATAAGCATCTAGTGAGAGTTAGGCATTATCATATAAAATAGAAGGAAAAGAATGTTAGGGTCAGTGTTTCTTTCCTTTTTGTTTTATGTTACTTGGCGAGAGATTTCTAAATGAATACTTTAGGTTAATGCCAGTATTACATGTATTTTGAAAAATCTTGCTCCGGAACTATGAAGTTATTGAAGCAAATATGTGTTAATCACCTATTATGTACAAGGCCCTTATTTGTATCAAGCGACATACCAATACTTAAAGTCACTGTTCTTAAAGAGCTTATAGTAAAGTTGAGAGAACAGTTCAGTTCCAACAAATATTTTATTGATTGCCTTCTGGGTACAAGGCTCCGTACTAGACTCTGCAGAAAAGCACAAAATAAAGAAACCACTGACCCTTACCTTAAGGTCCTTATATGGTAGTACACAAGGCAGATACCAAATGGCTATAAATAAAACTGGATTAAATACGTAAATAAATACATAAATCAACCAAGCAAGCAAGCAAGATTGGTTCTGAGAAGACAATACAAAGTACTGCCAATATCAAAGGAGGCAGAGACTTTGTCTGTTGGGGTGTCAGGACCTACTTCACAAAAGAGCTGGTGCTTGCAGTGGGTCTTGAGGATAGAATGACAGAGGCTGCCCCAGGCAGAAGTGACAGAGATTGAAAATGCAAGGTGTATTTCATAAGCACGTGGTCCTGTTTGGGGAGTGGGAGGAAAGAAGAGAAGGTGTCAGTAGGACAGCAGCAGGAAATTACAATCAAAATGTAAATGGAGTATTATATGGAGCCTTGATGGCCAGCTGAGAGGTCTGAAATTAATTCAGTAGATCATCGGGAGCCTTTGAAGATTTGAATGAAGCAAGGGATTGGCAGACTGAGATTATGAGTCAGGAAAGTTTATGCAGCAGCTGTAGGTGTAACGTGGATTGGTGTGGGGAGCCATGGCTGGAGATCGTTTATAACAGCTTATCAAGAGACAGTGAGCCTAAACCAAAGTGGTGGCCCTCTCGGGCACTTTGGCTGCAGTTTCTGTGGGTGGAGGAAATTGTGCTGCTTTTCTGAGGGTGATGATGAATCATTTCTATGTCAACCATTTATGTATTCCCAATATGAAGATGTGCATCTATCCCAATTTTCAGCATTGTCAGATATCCACAACGTCCACTTTCCTTTTTTCAGATTTTAATTCCTTCTTCAAGAAGGTGATGTGAAGTTGTTGCTTTGCCTTTGAAGATTATATATAGATGCAGATCAGTATAGATCCTAGCTTCGTTGTTTCTAGCTTTATAATTTTGGTCAAACATCTAAAACTTCTCAACTTTGAGTTCTTCATCTAGAGCTTGGTAATAACAAAATTACTCCAGTATTAGAAGAAACATAGAAAAAATATGTTTAGATTCTTAGCCAAGGGAGGTTTTCTTAAACAAAACCTAGAAAGCAAAAGCTAAGAAGAAAGAAAAGTAGTTTATTTCATTAGATCAAAATTGAATACTTCCCATAAAACAGAGTAACTACAAAAAAGTAGTTAATAGGTAGGTAGGCAACAGCCCGGGAGAAAATATTTATGACCTATTGAAGGCAAAAGATTAATTAATGTCTGAGATTTATAAAGAACACTTATAAATAATTCAGAAAAAGATAATCCATGAGAAAAAACAGGTAAATGAAATGAACAGACAGCTCACAGTAGAAGATACTGGGCAGTAAACTAAACATATGAAAAGATGTTCCACGTCATTGGTACAGTGGATACTCTCTTCTTATCCAACTCCCTGCATTAGAAGACTCCTAAATCCCTCTCTGAAAGATGTTGACTGCAGCCCACGGCGTGCTCACCCGGATGGCTCATGGGCTACTGGCTAGAACACCTCTGTGCTTGTGCTCTCCTCAGTTCATTGTGTTTCCCAAGAGCCAGGGTGATGGTTCCCAAACCTGTTTATACTGGTTGAGTGTCATTGTAATTATGTAATTGAGTTAAGTAATACGTAAACCACTGAAACACAAGTGTGAAAGAGAGCTGTTTCATTGAAAATTAAAGCCAGTGCTTTAGAAAGTCTTGATGAAGTCACGTTACTAAAAAGCTTACTGTTAAACTAAATTCAATTCTGCACTCACATTATTTCATAAGGTCTTTACATTCTCACTTCAATTAAGAAACCAAATCAGAGAATCTTGGACGTGCATTAAGAGGGTGTGGTTAGTATAGGAAGTACATGTGGACCCTCTGTCTGTGCTTCCTTACATAAAGGAGAAGCCTTGTTCCTACATCAGAAGATGGGAGAGGAAATGAACATCTATGTATTTTAAAATAAAATCGTATGCTTAATGTATATATACATTTTTATATTGCCCTGCTTTAACTCACTTTACCATTTAATAACCAGTCTGGATGGTATTGCCTAATATAACTTTTATTTTAATCAGAGAAATGCAAATTAAAACATGATTCCTTAGACTGGCAAAAATTTGAAGTCTGATAACATCAGTTTTTGGCACAGGTGGAGGAAAATCTGTATTCACATACTAGTGGCAGACATCTTGGAGGACAATGTAGCTTATCTGTTAAAATGTAAACATGCACACCCCTGACCCAGCACTTCCACATCTTGGTACACCCAAAGCAGCTGCCCATGTGCGTGAGGCAGCTTACACAAGACTGTTCACTATAGCATGATTTCTATTGAAAAACTGAAAATAACCTGTCTTCTTGTCAGTAGGAGAATGGTATAGCTGTGTACATACTAGAAGGCAATTAGAAAAGAATGAGTTAGAGCTTTATGAACAGTCATGGAAAAATCATGCAAAGCATAGACTGTGTATGTATAGTATGATACCATTTCAGATTTTTAGTGAAACAAAACAGCAACACTCTACATTTTCAGTGAATATTCATAGATGTATAGGGATTCATAAAAAACCCAGGGTGGATGTGTTCCAGACTATTAACAGTGGGTACCTGAGTAATGGGGGATGTACACACGCCAAAGCTCAGTTTCCTCCTCTGGAAAGTGGGAATACTAACTGAACTCACCTTAGCAGGAAGTTGTGAAAATTAAATAAGATATGCTTGTCAACTCTTAGCATGGTTTCTGGCATAGAAAATGCCATTGCTGGCTAGTGGTAGCAGTGGAGCTGGATTATGTAGGAAGGATGAGAAAGAATTGTACATGGTGGTAAAAGGGGATTTTTTTTTTACCCTTAAACTTAGTGTTTTTCTTAAAGAAAATATGAGTACGTTATTTGTGTGATTTGAAATTAATTTTTAAAAGGGGAATGATAATAACAAAACTCCAATTTTAACTACCTGGGAATCTGTAATATAAGTGGGATTATGTCATTTTCTCATTATCTTAAGTATCCTCAGTTTTGTTGTCAGAAAAAGAGCAGAAGAAAGCTCAGGGATCATCCAGCTTTATTTATGTAGGTTAACCATTCTGCATATAAATAATTTAAAGCTAAATTACTCCAGACTTGGCAGTATTCAGGCCCTTCCTTCTCCAAAGTACATGTCTTGACTAATAAGAGACATTCCAGTTTTAGTTTTAAAGTGATTACTCTTACTTTTTGCTAAAACATTATCTCATTTTCCATAACATCTGTCCTTCTTAAGCTATCTTCCTTAGGAGATAAATTCTTTGATTATGAGAGGTGTTTTGTTTTTGTTTTTGATATGTATTTCCTAGATTTTCACATGTTACATTGCTTTTTGATTATTTCCAGATATCTTTGTATAAGTGAGAAGATTCTTCTCTATCCAATATCTGTGTCATAGTTGGTGGAGCTGTTGACCTCATCTTTATCCATAGAGTTGAGGATTGATTTAAAGCAAGCTTGTCTAAGTCACCACTTCCTGAGTACAATCAAATGACGATATGAAAAGAATGTTCTAATATGTCTTAGCAGGAAAGGAGAATGGAATCAAACTTTAGGTGTTGCCGCATCCTCCTCCTGCTTGCTGAGCTTGTGAGAGCCCATGCATATCTCCAGTACATTACATTTCCAATAAATGTCAGAGCATCCAGCTGCAGAATTAAAAACCTGGAGATTAGGAGACACCTTTGATTAGAGGAAATGCTCCAGAAACCAATGAGAGCTGTCTTTAGAGCAGTGGTTTCCAGCTGGCCAAAACTGGAAAGTGGCCCTGCCCCCCAGCCGAAGCAGTTCCCGGTAAGGGGCTAGGGTGCCCTCAGGAATGACTGTTTATCTGTGAGTGCTCATCCTCAAATGGAAGGTCAAATAATTGTTTTTAGAAACCAAATAATGCAAAAGGCCATGACTTTGAATTGTCCCAATTTCCCAAGTCATTTCAACATTCCTAGCCCTCTTGAGAAGAAGGTAAAATAAACCAACAAGAGGAAAGCTGATATTCCAGACAGAGGGTCCAGCTCTGTGAAGCACCTCTTCTTTCTCCCCACCCTGTTTCCAGGTGTCGGTTGGATTGGAGCTCAGGCTGGCACTAGAGTGGGTGGGTTGTGGGGGGACATCAGGACCAGAGGTAGAGAATTTCTGGTTTGTGGAAATTCTGTAGGGCTGAGGGTTCCCAAACCAAAAGTGAGGATGGAGAGTGGTTTGAGGGTATCTGATTTTAGACAAGAGAAACCTCTTCCTGGTACCGTTTCAGAAACAGTCACTTTAGCACAAGACCCTTCCCCCAAGCTCACTTGCTTCTAACTCAGAGACCCCATTCGCTCCCTCTTCTCTCATGCTTATCATGTTGACATCAGCCTCTGTTCTTCTACATAAGTAGAGAGGTTCATCACTGGAACCTTTGAGTTTCCTGAGGGAATAACAGCTTCTGTGAATGGAGGGTTTGGATAGTATGATACTCTTTTGTTATGTTTGTTGTGGTGTAGAAGCAATCGGAGGGAAGAATCCTACCTCTTCATCTTTCTTGGAAGACGTCCTTTTTCCAGCTAGCTTTCTCATGAGCGCTGAGCCAGGCACGTTCAAGGTCTTACAGATTCTTCTGGCACTGTGGTGATTTGTTTTAGAGTAGAACAGAAGTAGAGTTTAATTCTCTGAGGATGAGGAATTTGTTGAATCAGCCTTCTGAGTTTTAAGTGTTGAACAGAAGCTCAGTTCCTGATTCAGGAACAGAATGTTATGAGAACAAAAGAATGCCCGCAAAAGTGCTTTGTTAAACATAAAGACCAATGCAAATTATAGTGATTATTGTTGATACTAGTTAAAAGGACACCTGGATGCATTCCTGAGGTTAGTTGCTATTCCATGATAGAAACACAGTTAAGGCACAGCATACATCATCATAGCACCCTTCGATCTCCCAAAAAGAAAGGGCATCAAAGTGTATATTCAATAGATTCAGAAATCAAGGAATCAGGGGCGCCTGGGTGGCGCAGTCGGTTAAGCGTCCGACTTCAGCCAGGTCACGATCTCGCGGTCTGTGAGTTCGAGCCCCGCGTCGGGCTCTGGGCTGATGGCTCAGAGCCTGGAGCCTGTTTCCGATTCTGTGTCTCCCTCTCTTTCTGCCCCTCGCCTGTTCATGCTCTGTCTCTCTCTGTCCCAAAAATAAATAAACGTTGAAAAAAAAAAAAAAAAAAAAAAAAAGAAATCAAGGAATCAAAGATGGCTTTTAGAGCAACTACTACAATCATCCAGAAAGCTAGGCATAGCAAAACATGACTGAAATCTTATTTCAAATGGCCTTTTCTCTTTACCATATTAATACACTGAACTGACCTGTTGCAGGTGAACACAGTGGTAGGGTCCAGGTACATCCTATCTCTTGAATAAATCCCTATTTCGGTGGACTCAATTCTCACTGGCAGCTAGTCACTGTCTGGGCACGAAAAGAATATGAGGTCTGTAATTCTCAAGAAACAAGGAGACAGACACGCTGTATTAGAGGATAGAGACCCTTAAAGTCACTGAGGAGAACCAGAATGGAATAGGGCACCCTTCCTGAGATATCTGAGAAGATTCACAGAGCTCACAATTGCAGCAGGGCCTTGAATGGAAGCAAATTTTCATTGGCAGATGAGGCTGAGAAAGGGATTTCAAGCAACAGAATGGTATGAGCCAAGCATGGAGACGTGGCACGAATAATGAGTGGGTGGAGAGGCTGATGGAGCTTGTTGTGAAGTGTTTTGGTTAGTTGGTGTGTTTCAGCTGGGGTGGTTTTTTTTTTTATTATTTTTGTTTTGTTTTGTTTCAGTCACATTAATTTCTGGTTGACAGAGAACCGCATGCTTTAGCCAGTTTGCAGCATTTGTAACTACAGAATAAATAGAACAGACCTCTGCTTTTCTAATTTAAAGATCGAGGGTGTTGATAATGACTTCCCTTTTCTCAGCATTGTTGCAAAATGTGATTGCTTTTAAATATGCTTTCCTTGGATGCAAGGTGCTGTCTAAAAGTTGTTGAACATAGTTACTCTTGACCTTCTCCGGCCCAGTAACGGATAGCTTCTGATGTACCCTCTGAAACGTTCCCCATTTAACCCTGGGAAGTACAGCCAACACAAACAGTATCTTAGAGTTAGATTTTTGGCCTCTTCTCCAAGAGCGGTACCCTGATACTTATGCAGAAAGTGGAAAGGAACCCTCTTCAAAGCTTGATTCTGTGTGGTGCACATGGTCATTCTAGACACTGGATTTATTTATCTCAGTGAAACATGGGTGTATTTTACTCAAGTGGCCCAGTTACAAGAGCAGAGTGAGGGGAAATGAGTGACTACTGGGCGAGCCATCAAAGGCTCCACCACCGTTATTAGAGCATCTAGAACAAAAACCCTGTGGTGTGCCTTTTCTGCAGGTTGTTCGTATTTCTCTTATTTCCTGCGTGATGCTAAAAATAAAACCAAAGCCTGTAAGTTTCACTCATCAGTTGG
Source organism: Felis catus (assembly GCF_018350175.1). NCBI lineage: Eukaryota > Metazoa > Chordata > Mammalia > Carnivora > Felidae > Felis > Felis catus. The sequence continues at coordinate 23,702,987 of NC_058384.1, read as the reverse complement.
CAAACTCAGTGAGGTAGATTCACTCAAAATTAATCATTTATGCCCTGGAGGTGAGAGTAGCAAAAGACACTGTAATGTTTCCGATCCGGGCTTTGGTAAGTGTCTCTTCTTGTGGACTTTATTTGTGAGCATATAATACCCAGTATTAAGAGAGATACAGGATTTGCCAACCTCATGATTTGTTTTTAAAAAGTTGCTAGTGGGGTGCCTTGGTGGCTCAATCAGGCCTGGGTGTCCAACTTAAGCGAGGTCAGGATCTCATGGCTTATGAGTCCAAGCCCCGCGTCGGACTGTGTGCTGACAGCTCAGAGCCTGGGGCCTGCTTCAGATTCTGTGTCTCCCTCTCTCTCTGCCCCTCCCTCACTCACGCTCTGTCTCTCTGTCTCTCTCTCTCTTAAAAATAAATGAACATTGAAAACATTTTTAAAAATAAAAATAAATAAATAAAAAGTTCCTAGTAATTCTAACAATGGATTCTATACCTGTCATTCAGAAAAGATGGAAATAAATAACCAGGCATAAAAAATTTATACATCATCTTTTGGAGGGAGGAGGAGGTATTGTTTCAGCCTGTCAACATTATAAAAAATATACGAAGATGCCATTGTAACTGCTTTGTGTTCATAATAAGTCTAATTTAATTTATTTCCTCAGTGCTCTGTATGGTAAGAGATGCCAAATTTCCTCCTTTTTTGAAAATTAAAACAATTGATAATGACAGTGATATTTTCCAAAACGTAATGAACTGACTCCATTTTTTTTTGTTCCTGTCAGCATGTGATGATATGCTATAGATTTTCATATACTGACAGACTTTTTCTCATAACTAAACCACTTCAGGGCTTGCTTAATTGGAGACAACCCCCCCTCCTTTTTTTTAATACTTTATAGATTTGTACAGTTGAGGGCACTTAGACCAGAAACAAGATAAGAATCTGTTGATTGGAACTAGAAAAGGAAGTAAGGATTAGTCTCAGAAACAAAGCAGAAGGTTCGTTATCAGAAGTGAAGCCCAGAAGCCCTGACAGGAGTCTGGGTTTCTCAAATGCTAAGCCAGGTTCCTTGACTTCTCCCGAAAAGGAATGTCAAGGAACACCAGCTATAGGGAAAGAACAGAGAATCTCATTACAGTGAAATGTTTCACAGTCTGTGTGACACTTTAACACTCACAGTGGGTAAGCTCCTATCAGAGAATCTGCCGGCTGGGAGCTGGTGGTCTCGTGAAACAAGATAAACAGTACATAGCGATTGGATTTGGTTTACTCCTGTCATTCTCTTATCTAATTGTACTTTTTAAATGAACTTTGCCATGATTATCTATGTGCTACTTGCCTGAATTACTTTAAAGCATTCTTGGGAAATACAGAAAATGAAAATAAATAAAATCAGTCATAAATCACAGAATGACTACAATTTTATGTCTAATATACATAGAAATATAATTTTTTTCTGAACAGTATGGACTCAAATCTCTTACAGAAGTAAACATAGTCTTAACATGTGTCCAGCAATCACAGACCTGGGATATTTTCCCAAGTGATTTGAAAAACTATGAGCAGGGCGCCTGGCTGGCTCAGTTGACAGAGTGTGCAATTCTTGACCTCAGGGTTGTGAGTTCAAGCTGAATGTTGGGTGTAGAGATTACTTAAAAAAAAATAAAATCTTAAAAAAACAAAAAAGAAAAACTATGATCACACAGAAACCTTCACGTGAACATTGCTAGTAACTTTATTCATAATCACCAAAAAACAGGAAGCAACCAAGATATCCTTCGATGGGTGGGTAAACAGACTGGCACATCCACGTAATGGGATATCATTCAGTGATAAAAAGGAATGAGCTACCAAACCATGCAAAGCCATTAATCTGATGTGCATGTTGCTAAGTGAAAGAATCTGGCCTGAAAGATATATACAGTATGATTCTACCTATATGATTCAGAAAAAGGCAAAACCATAGATAGTAAACAGATCCTTAGTTTCCAGGAGTTTGTGGGAAAAGGAAGGTTGATTACATGAACCACAGGGTTGTTTCTGTTTAAGTATAGTTGACATACATTTTATGAGTTTCAGGTATACAACACAGTGAGTCTACAATTCTGTGTATTATTTGGTGCTTACCAGGAGAAGCATAGCCACTATCTGTCACTATACAATGTTATTACAATGTATTGGAGTGTTATTGACTGTATTCTCTGGGCTGTATCTTTTATCTCTGTGACTTATTTATCTTATAACTAAAGTTGGTACCCCTTCCTTTCCTTCACCTATTTTACCCATTCCCCCTACCCCCCTCCCCTCTAGCAACCACCAATTTGTTCTCTGTATTTAGGAGTCTGTTCACAGGGGATATTTTAAGGTACTGAAACTATTCTCTAAAAAAAAAAAAGTTTATTTATTTTTAAAAAAGAGAGTTTATTTAATTTGAGAGAGTGTGTGTGTAAGTGCACAGGGAAGGGGGAGAGAGAGAGAATCCCAAGCGGCTGACGCTGGGCTCAAACCCACGAACCTTGTGATCATGACCTGAGCCGAAATCAAGAGTTGGACGCTTAACCACCTGAGCCACCCAGGTGCCCCAAGGTAGTGAAACTATTCTGTAGCACACTGTAATGGTATATACGTGACACTGCATTCGTCAGAACGTATAGAAACCTACAACAAAGAGAGTGAACTTTAATGTTTGAAAATAAAAACAAACAAACAAAAAAACGTGTCAGGAGATCCCAGCATCGAATGTAGACTGACAAAGGAGTGTGATAGTATGACAAATACATGAAATAACCTCACTGAAGGTGGTGGGGGTAAAATGTGCTGGCCTAAGTAACTTTGGAAATGAATGGAATCTGTTAAGACTGTAAGTAAAAGTAACCCTATGTAAGCACTATACTCTGTACTGTGGAGCTAAGAGTTAACAGTTCTAAAACCACTATAGTTAATTTGCGGTGGCTGAATAGCGGAGCCAGGTTTCTCACTGTTGAGAGGCTGTGGACACACAAAGGAAGTGGCTAGAAGCACCCTGTGGTAATGGGGTCAGAGTTGGAGACATCAGTGTGAGTTGATGTTTAGCCTAATGTAGATACAGATGGATACGGGTAGAACCATTAATAGATGTGTAAACACACATGCATAAGTAAGCATGTACATATTCGTATACATATATGCATATACATGTAGATACATGTGTCTCTAAATGGATGTGCACATGTAGAGAGCACATTTTCTTGCTCTGTCAGCTGAGAGGACCTAAGAGCAATGATACTCCAGCAGCAACGAGCATACCCACCACCCAGATCTTGTGTCTAGTACCATTCTCAAAAAAAAAAAAAAAAAAAGGAATCAGGACTCCTTTGGCTGACAAATGGCTGGACAAATGGCTGATTATAGGGCTAGGGAATATATATGATGATCCTGGAGCATTTTGTAGTGCTAGAAAATTAGGAAGTGCTAACATGCACACACACTTATACACACTTAAGCGCAATGATGGAGTGTGCCACAGGGACACAAGAATCAACTGAAAGAACTCTCAATGGCCAGAGCAGAAACAACTGAAGCAACAAAATTAATAATATAGTAGAATATGCAATGTTATTACTTTATACAAATCATAAAATAAATATCCGCGACTCCATGCTGATATAAGTGACTGCATAAATAAATAGAGAAGAACTGGTAAATTTCCTATGCAGAATAATTCCAAATCACGTATGTATTAGTCTGTCCTCAAGGAGGCAAAACATCACTTCCCACTTCTTAAGTGTGGGCTGTGCATGGTGACTTTCTTAGAAAGAATACTTCATGGATATGGGGGAAAATGGTAACTTTATGGTGGGGAAACCTGACAAACACTGCCTCAGCCAGGTGATCAAAATTAACAATGACAAGCTATGTTGGTAGCACGTATCCTTGATATGACATGATGAGAATGGCATTTTATCTCTGTAGTCTTCCTCCAAACACCTATAACCTCAGTATAATCATGAGAAAAAAACATCAGACAAACCCCACTTGAGGGACATTCTACAAAATACCTGGCCAGTACTCCTCAAAACTATCAAGGTCATCAAAACCAAGTAAAGTCTGAGAAACTGTCACAGCCAAGAGGAACATGAGAAGATGTGAAAAACAAATGTAACAGGGCATCCTGGATGGGATCCTGGAACAGAAAAAGGACACCACCTAAAAACTAAGGAAATATCTTATCAATGTTGCTTCATTCATTGTAAGTAATGTACCATCCTCATGTAAGGTGTTAATAATAGAGGAAACTGGGTGTCCAGTATATGGGAACTCTATGGACTATCTTCACAACCTGTCTATAATGTAAAACTTTTCTAAATTATGACAGTTAATTAAGTATAAAAAAATAGACCTTTCCTAGGGGAGGTGAGTGGGGGGATGGGTGAAATGGGTGAAGGAGATTAAAGAGTACACTGTTTTATACACCTGAAATTAATATAACACTGTATGTTAACTATACTGGAATTAAAAAAAGATGAACCTGTCCTGTACACACTCTGAATATATCATTTGAATATACAGTAAAACCTGGGATTGTGAGTAACTTGTTCTGCAAATGTTCCTCAAGATGCACAAACATTTCTAATAAAATTTAACTTGGTAAATGAGCTATGTCTTGCAATATGAGTAGTGACGCTGAGTGTCACATGATCACAACTGAGCCAATGGTTCTTGAAATTCGCATTGATATACAAGTGCTTTGGATTACAAGCATGTTTCCGGAACGAATTGAGCTCGCAAACCAAGGTTTTACAATTACACTTCCATCAATTAGGATACAGAACTGATAATAGTATTTTTTAAACAGTTTTCAAGTATTCATCATGTATTCGAACAGTGTTAATTAAATGTGTAAATACAGCTGGACAAGTATCACTTCATTGGCTGCTAGAAGGTTTGGGTCATTCAGTAGGTTTCAAGCTCCTGAAGAAGAACACCTTTTACTCAGTGTTGTAGACCAGGAGCGTTAAAACTTACAAGGTTCCTGCCTTACCCTCAGGGCAGCTCGTAGCCTTGTAAATGAGATAATTGAGTGGAGACAAACTCTTTGAACTGGACCTTATTGGTCTCACTCACGTTGTTGTAGAAAATATTCTCAAAAGTTACTTCTTGGGACGCCTGGGTGGCTCCATTGATTGAGTATGCAAATCTTGATTTTGGCTCAGGTCATGATCCCAGGGTTGTGGGATCGAGCCCCATGTTGAGCTCCAAACTGAATGTGGAACCTGCTTAAGATTCTCTCTCTCTCTCTCTCTCTCTCTCTCTCTGTCTCTCTCTCTCTTTCTCTCTCTGTCTCTCCCCCTATCTCTCTCTCCCTCTGCCTCTACTCCTTTCCCCTGCTTGTTCATGTGTGTGCACTCTCTCTAAAAATAAATAAGTAAATAAATTTATTTATTTTAAAAAGTTACCTCTTAAAAGTATCCATCAGTTTGGGAGTACATTGAACTTACCTACTAATAATAACAATATTTTCTGAGTTGGAACAGTGGTGAATTTTTTACTGTTTAAACAAAGACTCTTCTGCATCTAAACTTTTGCAATATAGTGTGATATTTTGCTTTGTTTTACGGCAAAGACAAACGTACCTGCAGGGAGAAATAGAAAAAATAGCTTTTATTGTAAATGTATTGTTGGTTATTAAAAACTTCCTGTTTTATTTTTAGAATTTTATTTGAAAATATTAAAATTATTATAATTATTTTTATACCATAGGTTTCCATGGAAAATTAACTTCTAGTTTAAAAATTTTACTTTGTCATCAAATTATCATTGAATTTATACAGTGTACTCTTCCTACTGTATTTCACTGAGCTTCTAGTTTTATCTGTTCATTTAAATTTTATCCTGTTGTTTCATGACATTTTTCTTTTCCATCATTTGGGTGTGTGTGTGTGTGTGTGTGTGTGTGTGTGTGTGTGTGTGTGTTTTAAACCAAGAAATCACATCAGCATTAAGAAAGGTTGTCCTAGGGCTCTGATTGTGTAAGCAGAACCCATATCAGCGTTGTGATATACGCAGGAGTTTTGTGATAAGATCATGAACTGCATCTAAAGAATAAACAAGAGTAGTTGTAGTGGTTTGTTAGGCAACACTCGATAATCAGAACAGTGGTGTTGGTTTTAACTGATCAAAGGAGTGGAGGAAAGGTTGTTTCTCTGGGTCACAGGGTTGTGGAAGAGTCTTCTTTTTTAAATTCCTTTCTGTATTTAAAATGTTTTCCTCCTTAGTGAACATTTATTACTTTTAAAACTGAGGAAAAGGAAATTCTACAAAAAGCATTTAAAACACGGGGAGTTGCAGCAGAGCAAAACCTCATGCTACCAAATGTTTGTGGCTTTTGTTCTTGTCATGGATGTTTCTGTGATGGAGGGGAAAGGAACATTCACCCAGTTTCCATCTCCATTGAGAAGCAGGGGAAACTTCATTCTGCTGCCGGTGGTGTAGTAAACGAGTGAATCCAGCCATCATATAGCTTCTCAGGACTTACTTCATCAACAAGGAAAGCAAACACATTCACCATGTGGACAAATTGCTTTGTCTTTTTATCTTCAAAAGATACAATGAAAGTACTGTTGTGAAACTATTTCCATTACTTAGCAAAATGGCAATAATTTTTAAATCTTATTGTTAAAGTTAAGGACAGAAAACTTGAGTTAAAAAAATTGCCTCTCCTCCCCCCTTGGGAATGGAGTGTGCTAATCAAGCACCATAATTCCTTTATTCTTGCCTTGTTATTTGAAAGTTTTTTGAAATATCATTGCCCTGTCTTGGTTAATAAGTGCAGGATTTTGTTTTAAAAAAAATTTTAATGTTTATTTTTCAGAGAGACAGTGTGAGTGGGGGAGGGGCAGAGAGAGAGGGAGACACAGAATCTGAAGGAGCTCCAGGCTCTGAGCCATCAGCCCAGAGCCTGACGCGGGGCTCGAACTCCCGGACCGCGAGATCATGACCTGGCTGAAGTCGGACGCTTAACCGACTGCGCCACCCAGGCGCCCCAATAAGTTCAGGATTTTGAATACTAGTAAATTTTTCTTTCATGACTCAGTGTCTTACCTGGCCTTAAGGTCATTGTTAAAACAAACAAACAAAAACAAGCAATAGATTCAGAAGCTGAAGAGATTTGCCAAAAATCCATGCTAGCCTTGTGACATGCCCTAGAAAAGAGTGTATTTTTTATCTAAACATTATTTTCTCTTATACCTAACCTCCAAGTGTTTTTGGAACATCCTTCTGTTCCCAGCATTTTATTTTCTTGCTTGGGATCCTTAATGCTGAATTCTCTCTCATCAGCTCAGGTGGAATTTGGCAGATAATGCAAAAGTAAATCAAGTTATTGGCATTCTGAGGCTGTTCAAGGGACTAAATCATGTTTGGTTATTGCATTAAAAAAGGAGAATAGTTTGACAGCATTATGGTAAACTAACCCCGAATTTTCTAATTATTTTGCTGAGAATCCACTCTCTTTTCTTGATAAAACATCAGCTTTGAAAACATAATACCTCTGTGTGACCAATTTATTGAGAAGTAGCCTAAAATGTAAGAATGTTTATATAGGTACTTTTCCATAGTCCCTTTATTCTTTATAGGAATACCCTCAACTAGAAAATTGCGTAGCCACAACTGGTAGGTGTGATATTTTAATATGCACCCCCCCCCCCAAATCTACTCTCAGTTGCTTTAAAGAAATAGTTGGTTCACTCTAGAAGAAAACCAACACCACTGTTCTGATTTTCTGTTGTGTAACAAACCACTACAAAACACAGTGCCTTAAAATAAGAAGCTATCATTATGTGATTCTGTGGATTGACTGAGGTCAGCTAGGCAGTTCCTGCTTAGGATATCTCACACGCTTACATTTAGATGTTGGCTGGCGTTGCAGTTACCTTAAGGCTCCACCCAGCTGGATGTTCAAGATGACTCCCTCACAGGGCTGGCAGTTGAGGTCAACTATGAGCTCAACCGGGGCCATCAACAAAAACCTACACATAACTTTCAGCATAGTTTGGGCTTCTCACAACATGGTGGTCTGAGGGTAGCAGTCATGCTTCCCACTTGACAACTGGCTTCCTAGAGGTAGTGGCGCTTCTTCCAATTCTGTTTGTCAGAACAGTTACAGAGCCTGCCCATATTCAAGGGAGTGGAAAAATAACCTTCGCGTCCTAATGGGGACCAAGGTTGCGTGGCAGAGGAGATAACCGGAGCTATCTTTGGGAACTGCAGCCTGCTACAACCACCAACCTGTTCAAATGTCAGGATGCATAGGGACCACTTTCTGTGAAAAGCATTGTGGGTAATCCCACTGATGTTGGAAATTTAGGTAGTGTCCTTGGATCTAATTTTTATTCTGAAAGAAGAGCTGACATAGAAACACATCTGCCTCATGCATGTGTCCTGAGGAAGGCACCTTTGTAAGTACCAAATACCTAAAGAGCTAAATGTATCTAATCCAGGGGGACAAACAAACAAAAAGCCAGTTATGTTGTTCGTAAAGTCTCCTCAGATACAGGCTCACATCTGTAATGAGCCTAAGAAAAGGAGCCTGATATCAAACTTAGCCAAGCTACTTTCGAGCCAGATGACCTTACTCAAACTCCATATGCTTTGATCCCTCATCTATAAAATAAGAATAATGATTTATATTTTCCTGGGTTGTTTTGAGGAATAAATTAGGTGATTTTTGTAAAACACCTAGTATACTGCAGCACATAGTAAATACTTCATGAAAGATAGCTATTTTCTTTCAATCTCTGTTTTCCTCATTTCTCTTTGTGTAATAGGCCCTCAAAACGTACCAGTTACTAGAGGGTTCCAAATGCTTCCGTGCTTGTTAACTTATGTTGTACTATTCTGTTAAACATCATCTATAGAATTTTTTAAATGGAGTCTTCTAATGAATTTCAAGTCCTTGAGCTTATAAATATAGTGGCATAACATTAATAACTTCTTACGCCCTCCACCCTAAATTTTCCCAATATGGTAGTTGACATTGGATCATTGTGTTTAAAGTGGAAGATCTCCATTTTAGCCTTAATGTCTAAATTTCAAGTTTCAATTAGTTCATGTTATTGAAATTTAAGAAAGAAGAATAAAGTGAATTTATAGTACAAGTAAAAAATGTGTGTTTAACTAGAATTTGTCATCACTCATTAATGAGGAAAACTGTCTGTCTCTAGGCGGCCCTCTTGTCTCAAGAGTCTGCTAATTAGCTAAATGTTTGGCATATCTCAGTAACCCTATAGCCTGTATAATTAAAATTAGCTTTGAGCACACAGTATCCTACATCTTATCTTCCTTTTTGAAGGCATGTTCTTCAACTGAGAGCTTTCTAATAATAGTTCCTCAGCACTGAACCAATGTCAGAATAAAGAGAACATGTCCACCAAATGAATCTTTTTATTTTGTGCATTTCTAAAGAATGTTAAGTGGGAAACATTTTTACTTTCTAAAAAGGTTCCATTCTGTTTTTAGAGAAAAATAGATCCTCTATGGAGTTAGAGCTCCCAGTGATTTTTCTAGTCATTGAAGATAGTGTAGAAAGATTTAACATAGATGGACAAGTAGTTTAACTATTTAAGTTCATATACTATTTATACAGAATTCTAGGAGCATTATGGAATTGATAGGTTGTTTTGGTTTTTTTAAGTCTGGCGCTGGTATGGTAGAGCATGCTACAAGTTGAAATATTTTCTCAAGAACCCAGGAAGAGAAAAATGTTTTCACCCTATTCATTTATTCATTCAGTCAGCCACTCAACAAATATTCCTTAATCACCAATTACATGCCAGTTACTGTCCTTGGTTTTAGGGTATGTGGAAGACCTACAGTCCTATCTAGAAGGGGAAGGCAAGCCAGTGAGCAAGCAGTTTCCATGGAATATGCTAACAGGCCTAACAAGTAAATGCATTGTACTATGCACGCTTAACCCAGACATAGTACATTGGGAAGTCAGAATGGTGGAGGGGTCTCCTTTATGTTCTCATTTAGCTAAACTACCTTCATCAAAGCTCTGTGGCAAACACTATAGAGAAGTGTGAGCTCCTGATTGATGTTCCATCCTTTGTACATAGCATATGGTGCTCCAGTGTTGACTGGTGATGCTTGGAAACATCTTCCCAGCTGGAAGTGTTCATTCAGCAAGTAGTAGTTGGGTCCTTATCATGTCCTGGGAACTGTGCTTAAAGCCAGGGATACAGCAGAACACGAAACTGTATAAAGCATGGTCTTGCCTTTGTGAAACATAATTGGGATGAAACAGCCTGGTAAAGAAGCAGAGAGACAGTAGAGTACATGCTGACTTACAAACATAAATTACTGTCTAAAAGAGCAGCACACAGAGGTGCCTGGCTGTGAGTTCAAGCCCCACATTGTGCATGGAGCCTACTTAAAAGATAGGTGGTAGGTAAGTAGGTAGGTAGGTAGGTAGATAGTCAGGTAGGTAGGTAGGTAGATAGATAGATAGATAGATAGATAGATAGATAGATACATAGATAGATAGATATGTAGGTAAGGTAGGTAGGTAGCTAGCAGATAAAGGAACAATTAATTATGCCTCTTGAGGAACAGGGAGGTAGACCCTTGAGGGATGAAGAGCAGTTTTGAGCAGGACCAAATGAGGAAGAGCAGGAGCTAAGGCTAGGGACTTAAAATGTCATAGTGGCAACTGAAAACTCCCCCAGATCTGAAGTGAGGAGAGTGTGGGCCACGTTCAAGCTCTTAAGGGCTGTGTACACCATCCTAGCAAAAATTGGAGGCATCATTACATGGTGTTGAAGCACCTGGTTGGCTCTGAACTCAGACAGACACATGTTCAAATTTTGGCTCTCTCACTCATTAGCATGTTACGTAACCTCTCTGAGCCTGAATGTCCTAGGACACAATTATAGTACCTCTGTAACGGATTGTGGTAGTGGGCTACATAGAATAATAAAGCCCTTAGCGCAATGCTCGCCACATTAGCAGACACGCATTTAAATGTTTGTAGTTGCTGTTGCTGCTGGATTTGATTAAATGGGCATTGGAACGCTATTGAAAGTTATTGTTATCTTGCTCTTGTCACTGTAGATTACTGAACCTCCTTGTGCATCATCTTGAAAAGGTGTTTTGATAGTTAAACAAGGTATTATTGTAAAGTGCTAAGGACAGTGCCAGGTGCATCTATGTAAAGTGCTTATCACATAATTTAATCTGCTAAGAGATAGAAGTAGAGTTTTCTCATTTTATCGATGAGTAACTAAGTTCAGGGAAGTTAGGCTTCTTCCCTAAGGTAGTACAGCTAATTAAGTGTGGAACCGGTGTTCACCCTGTGTTTCATTTCATATTAGAGCAACTACATCTTTTTAAAAAATCTTTTTTAATGTATATTTATTTTTGAGAGAGAGAGACAGACAGAGACAGAGCGTGAGCCGGGGAGGGGCAGAGAGAAAGAGGGAGACACAGAATTCGAAGCAGGCTCCAGGGTCTGAGCTGTCAGTACAGAGCCCGACACGGGGCTCACGCTCAAAACCCATGAGATCGTGACCTGAGCCAAAGCCGGACACTTAACTGACTGAGCCACCTAGGCACCTGCATCTTAAAATTTGATTTTTAAAAGATAAACAAAATCCAGTCATCACAAAACATTTTTCATTTTTGTGAATTCTTGTCAGATGGTTTCCGTCCTTGCTCAGGTACAAGTAATAATTTTTACAGAATGGCAGTCATAGCCAGCATGTAATTTTGCATTCCAGCTTTTTCTTAGCATTATATCATTTTCCATTATCCTTTATAGTCATAATGTTAAATTTTAATGGATGTGTAAAAGTACTTCAAATTGATTTCCTTAGCTTTTATCCTGCTGTTGGGTATTAGTCTATTTCCTATTTTTCATTATTACATAGTATATATTGCTCTGTAAGCATATCCCCAAATATAGCCATCTTCTTCTGTTGATTTATTTCCTTCTATAAGTTTCCAGGATCATTGGGTTTTTGGTTATAAATAGTTTTATTGTTTTTGATATACATTGTCTAGTGCCTTCCTCCAGCAGTGTTTGGAGACCGCCAATTTCAACACTAAGATAAAGAGGTCAAATGGATAGCCTCTCCAGCAATGTGAATTTTATTTTCTAAAACTCCTGCTAATTGAATTGAGAATGAAAATGACACCCAAGGCCATTATATTTTTGGCAGGTTTTGATTATTTTCATTCTTCAGAATGGATGGTCATCTAATTAATGCCCTTTTTATGCTTTCTTGCTCCTCTTGTTTTTATTATTCAATTAATAAACATTTGTTGGGTATCTGTACCAGACCTGGATTCCCTTGTTTTAGAAACAGAAGTGAAGTGAAAGATAAGGGATTTTACAGTCTGGCGGGAGAGATAAGTGGGTTAAAGACCACTTTGGCTTTATGTGATAAGGACTATGATAGGACTACATATAGTAGGGATGCAGAGGGCAAGGAAGAACAAACTTCTTGAATGGAATAGCTCGAGTCACTTTGAAAGAGATACAGATGCTGTATGTACACATGCGTGTGTGAGTGTGCTTAGCAGGCAGATGCAGATACATGTATGTGGACAAAAATCTGGGGGCGTGTAATGTTTGGTCAGCATTATCATAGGGTGACAAGAGGGACGCTTGCCCAAAGCTAGAAGCACTGACAAGTAAGTAAGGAGCCAGAGTTGCAGCAGCCCGGTAAAAGAATGGAAAGAAAAGGGCAGTGAGGTGGGAGGAAAATCAGAGGATAGCTGTGGGAGGAGGGAATGTGAAGAAGGGAGGAGTGGTAAACCCAGCGGACAACAGAGGGGGGAAGTAGCTGTTGAATTGAGCTGTTAGCATTGGTAACCTTGATGGAAGGAAACAGTCGCTGTGCCTTTTTAAAAACACAGAGTGAGCCCGATATTCTTTTATCTTCCAGTGTTATTCAGAACATAAAGACCTGTCCCTGTGTGGGTTGCAGCGTAGTAGAGAAAGGAGTCTGTGCTTCAGGGTCAAATAGACCCCAGTTCACATCATGGCTTTGCTACTTACTAGCTGGGTGACCTTGGACAACTTTATGATCTTTACAGTATCTTTGCCTTTACGTAAACTCTTTACTTTTACATTATCTTACAGGCTCTTAGATTAAACGAACTGATGCCTTTAAAATCCTTAATGCAATGCCTGGCAATAATAGGTCCTCTGCAAATAGTAGTTGCTATAATGATCATTATTATCTCAAATGTACTAGTGATTATTTTTAAACATACGCTGTACCTGCTGTGTTTTTCTAGTCATAACTAGTCATAGCGGAACAGGAGAGTGAAGTGGCTAACAGCTGGGTTAGAATGCCACTTACTTAGCTCTGGGCCTTGAGCAAGTTACTTTATCACTCTGGGCCTCGAGCAAGTGACTTTATCACTCTGGGCCTCAGTTTCCTCATCTGTGAAATGGAGACAATACTAGCACCCACCACATAGGTTTATTTTAAGGATTAAAATAGAATGCCACATGGTAAGCACTGTTTCAGTGATAGCTTTGATGATGATGATGACGATGGCTACCTCTTTGGACAAAGTAACTATATTTTAAGAATATGAGTCATTCTGTGCCTTCTGACGTTTCCTCTTTATCTTTACTCTCTCCTTTTCCCATACTTCATTAATTTATTCTGAGGATCTTAAAATTATTTTTTCTTTCTCTTGACGTTTCATTTACATTTCTTTTTTCTTTTTTGTTTCAATAATTTCATCAGTTATTAGATTTGTCAAAATCATTACTTAGGATTTTTCTTTATGGTTCTTTTTTATCTATAGCTGTCTTCCTCAGTCAGTGGTCTTGCTGAATGGAAAATTGACTCCTGGCTTTTGTAGAAATGGTATTGAGATGATACAGCTTTCCTAGCACGCAGAAGCCATTTAAATATTCTTGTAGGTTTCAGGGGCGCCTGGGTGGCTCAGTCAGTTGAGCGTCTGACTTCAGCTCAGGTCATCTCACAGTTCGTGGGTTCGAGCCCCACATCGGGCTCTGTGCTGACAGCTTGGAGCCTGGATCCTGCTTTGGATTCTGTGTCTCCCTCTCTCTGTGCCCTTCCCCCATTCACATGCTGTCTCTGTGTCTCTCAAAAATGAATAAACGTTAAAGAAAAATTTTTTAAAGGGGCACCTGGGTGGCTCAGTTGGTTAAGCGTCTGACTTTGGCTCAGGTCATGATCTCACAGTTCATGGGTTCAAGCCCTGCATCAGGCTCTGTGCTGACAGCTCAGAGCCTGGAGCCTGTTTCAGATTCTGTGTCTCCCTCTCTCTCTCTCTCTGCTCCTCCCCTGCTCACGCTCTGTCTCTGTCTCAAAAATAAATAAACATTAAAAAATTTTTTTTAATTTAAAAAAAACATTAAAAAATATTCTTGTAGGTTTCATACACACACACACACACACACACACACACACACACACACAGCCCCAAGCTCTTCTACTCCTGTTGTCCCACTCCTCTGTTAGATTCAATTTTTACAGGGAAAATCTGAAGCTTTACTAATTTTCACCTGTTTCAAAGTGATTTGGTTTTCTGGTTTTAGACTTCAGAATGCTTTGTATCTTAAATAAGTATTCTGAGTGTATTTTTTCTTTCTTACAAAAATAACATAGAACAGAGTGAGCATTTCCAGTCTCCAATCCATAGATTTTTTGCATTTGGCTTTGGTGTTAAGTTCTGGAAAACTGACTATTTTTTGTTGGTTCTTCTCCCCTAGAGACTCCCCTTGCTTGCCAGTTATGTCTCCACACTCTATTTTCTATGTCTATCATCTTCTCTTACCTTCTTTTCAATGTCTGATTATTTTTCAACCTTCCATGTGTGTCTCTTGTATCTATTTCAGATTCACTAACTCAATTTTTCTGCAGTGTTGCTTTCAATATTTACTGTATGTGTTGATGATGTTATTTCTTCTATCCTAGAGTGAGTGCACCTTGCTGTGTTCTTGTTTCTTTTTTTTGTTTGTTTGTTTATTTTTGAGAGAGAGAGGGAGAGAGACACAGAGCATGAGTGGGGGAAGGGCAGAGAGAGGGAGACATAGAATCCAAAGCAGGCTCCCGACTCTGAGCTGTCAGCACAGAGCCCAGTGTGGGACTCAAACTCATGAACCGGGAGATCATGATGTGAGCTGAAGTTAGACCCTTAATTGACTGAACCACTCAGGTGGACCTGTGTTGTTGTTTCTTAACGGGGATGTTTCTTTTTATCTCCTTGAGAGTGAATAACAGCTGTTTCCTGAAGATGTCTCACATGGTGTGCAATGTTTATCTCAGGGGGATTATAATTGTTTCCAAGATCTTCCTAATTTTTGTGTTTTTGGTTTTTTTTTTTTTTTCATTTTTCTTTTGAGCTACATAACTTTTTCATTAGGGCCACATTTTTTGTATCTATATTTTCTTAAACTGTCTCTCTAATTTTTGGAGTGTCTGCTATATGGAAGGTGACTTTAAATCCCATTTCTACCTGTTTGGGAGACTGGGATCAGATCTGTCAGAGATGAACTCTTTTTATCTCTGCTGCCCTACCCTTTGTGAGTAATCAGCAGTGCAGTAATCTCCAGTTAAGATTGTGGATCAGAGCATTTGAAAGGGGACATTTTCATCTTGCCCAGCCATGTGGTTACTGCCAATATTTATCTCCTGAAACAAAGTGGTGGAGCATTGAAAAATATTTTGTGCCATTAGTGTGATAGATTAAAAATGAAAAATTTCGTCTGGATTTTCTCAATTCTTATTATTCCTTGTGGCTGTACGTATTTATGTATTTCGTTAGTTAGCTTTTGAGAAAATTTCATGTAAGTTCTTTTTTAACTTACGGAGAGAAAGTTTTCCCTTCCCATTCTGATTTTTCCCAGAAGACCAGAATTTGGCATTTGATACTGGTAAACTCTAGAGTCAGTATGGTGTGGTGGCGAGGTTTGGAGAGAGGGAAATGGCTGTGGACCCTGATCCCACTGAGCTACCCATGTGACCTTGGGCCATTTACAAAATATTTCTGAGCCTCCGTCTTTTCAATTGTAAAACCATATGGGGCGCCTGGGTGGCACAGTCGGTTAAGCATCTGACTTCAGCCAGGTCACGATCTCGAGGTCCATGAGTTCGAGCCCCGCGTCAGGCTCTGGGCTGATGGCTCGGAGCCTGGAGCCTGTTTCGGATTCTGTGTCTCCCTCTCTCTCTGCCCCTCCCCCGTTCATGCTCTGTCTCTCTCTGTCCCAAAAATAAATAAACGTTGAAAAAAAAATATTCAATTGTAAAACCATAAAAATAACACGTCCCTTACAAGATTGTTGTGAAGGTTAGAAACGAGAAGCACCTACCAATTTGCCTGGCACATGGCAGCCTCCTTATAAATGACTATTGCTCTTATTAATAGTATCATTCAGTTCAAAGAGGTGAGAAAGCAAAGTCAGTTCTATGATTATATAGGTGTGAGTCAGAGAGTGAGAAAGCCGTGACTCCAAATTCAGTTATAGGATGGAGGGTGTCATTATAGAAAAAAACAAAAACAAAAACACTGGACCAAGAGTCAGAACAAGGAGGTTCTGCCAGTATGCCCTGTCTGTTTCTTACCACTATCCTGGTATTAAAGTTGCCTTTTGGTGTTGCTTTTTATTGCGTATCTGATCATGTTATTTGCCTTTTGGGGGGACTCCTCCCTTTCCTCCCCTCCTGGCCAGGCTCCTCCCACCTAGATCCTGCACTCCTGCACTTCCTGCCCCCTCCTGCTTTTCTCTTGTCCTTCCCTTGGCCAGCTCCATCTCCCTTGTCTCAGCCCTAATGTCCTTGCCTTTGGAAGCATTCTCTCACCCCTCCAACATCCCTCCCCCCTCTCCTCCCCCCCCCCCCCGCCACACACACACAGATTTTCCTGTAGCGTGGAACCCTGTACCTCTCCTTTGTTACCCTTATCACAGTTGTCATTAAAGTTACTGGGTAACCATTTGCTTTAAGCCACCTCTGGTTGTCAATGTCTGTTCCCCCAGCACCTTACTTACTGCCTAACATGTCATAAGCACTAAATACATATTTGTAGAATGAATGAATGAATAAATGGATGAATATAATCTTGAACATATTGCTAAAGGAGGCACGGTCTTTGATTTTTAATACTTCCTATAGATCCAAGACTTACGCAGGTTGGATGCTAAGGAATAATGAATGCCTCATAAACAATTTCATAAATCATTGTTCTGACATGATATTTGCATTATTGGTTTTTTCACAAAAGAAAAGAAGTTAAATTATATTGCAGTTGTTTCCAGGAAGAACTTACCAACTGTGCTATATCCTGTCAAATTGGGGTGGGATTGGGGGTTGGTGGTGACTGTATAGGGTGTATATCTTGTCCTTGGAAATGCACCTCTTCCTCTGCCATATCGAGACTTGTCCACAGGCCATAATGCTCAGACCCATGGAGGCTGAAGTTAGTTGTAGAGAGAGTCTATCCAAGAATAGTGGGTTTGTGTGAGGGAGACCTTGCCAGGGCAATCCTGAGTCTCCAGGTTTTCTTTGAATCCCTAACACCTGGTGCCTTGCCTGGTCCACAGTAACCACTCTGAAGAGGACTGTTGAGTGAAGTGTACTTGTTTCCTTTTCTTTCCCTTGTTGTGATAATAATGCATTTCATTTACATGTCACCCAGGAGTTTACAGAGCGCTTTCACAGCCGCCAGCTCACTGGAACCTCACCTGCTGTGAGGAAGGTACAGCAGGTATTTTCATCTCTATTTTAAACTAATTTTTAAAAGGAAAAGAAAATCTCAGAGGAGTATTCCTTGCCAACTATTGCCTGAGATTTACTTTGGAATGCGGTATGATTTAGATTTCAATTCTGTAAATGTGAGTTGCCCAGAGTTAAGGAGGCAGAAAACTCAGAGAAGAAACTCAAATCTGGGTCTTCTGATTCCTAGTGTAAGATATCAGTTGCCTCTCATCCAACTTTCTACACCATAAATTTTTTCCCTCTTTCTATCTCACCACGAAAGATGGAACAAAAAGAGGAACAGTGAAGGAAGTAGGTCTTGAGAGGTAGACTTGAAGGTCTTTTGATATTAAAGCTCAGGCATTCTCTAGGCAAAAGGGGGCCCTCGATTTTTCTTAAAGCAAATAGATGACACCAGATTTAAAAAAGTAACCGGCATTAGTGTGTCCCTTCTAGAAATTCTGAGGTCCAAACCGAAGACTGAAAAGTAGAAGAGAAGTGAAGCAGAGAACAATGTAGTGTAGGAAAGTACACCCCATTCACACGACTGTGATTTCTGCTAGTGACAAAAAAGGCCTCGGGTCAGCTGTATGGGAACGCAGAAGGAGGGGTGGAGAAAACTGAACCAAATGGCTTGCGTTTTGATGGCTGGTTTACTCCAGTTTTAGATGTCCCTGATTCAGTGATGTTAAGACTCATTATCAGCCTTCCAAGCACGAGGACACTAAGTTGAACCTAAAAGAAATGCCTCTGAGCTATATTCCAAAGGAGACAAAGAATTCTGGTTCTCCATAAACTATAGCCAAAGCTTAAACCAACAACGTCAGATGTTTTTGCTCTCTGAAACAGCTCCCAGCCATTTCGCAACTCCTTAGAGCATCAGATGTACAAACCACGTCAAACAGCATAATTCCTGTTAGATGTCATTTTAAATGATATTTTTTGAGAATATCAAAGAAATGGTGAATTAAGAACTTTTTTTTCTTCCTTTCCTATGAAAAAGTTAACTAAAAGCAAGTGTGTTCAATGGGTGGACTTCATTTTAATTCATTAAGCCTGTGGTTTCTTGAATGTCTCCTTAAATCTGGTTACTGACACCATCAGAGCCAAATTCCAGTCACGTCTGAAGGCTTACTATTCCTTCTCAGAGAGAAGTACAAATACAGTACAGCCCACTGATCCTGTGGACTTTGGGAGATGTACTTCAGGAGTATCTTCTGATGGTTTGGCTATTGCTTCCATCACAACCTTGAGAATTTCTCATTAGCTCTGACCCTAGCAATCTACACTGAATTAAATACTGTCTATTAATAGGATATGTTGATCATCCTATGAAACTTGAAACGGTGTGGCTCTTAGCATTAGGTTCTATTGTTCCTCCCGCTTAGTATGACATTCAATCAATAAAAAGAACTTGTAATGGTCGTTAACCTAAGAGATGAGTAATTTTCCATCGTTTTGATGAACGGTCTACAGAGAAGATAGCTGTATGACCATGGATCCATCTTTTAGTCTCTCTGGCTTCAGTTTCTTCATCTGAAAATGAGAGACTTGAGCCAGTTGACATGGCAATAGTTAACACTTTATTATAAACATGTATTTCTCTTTCATCGGGTCTTAGCATACCCACTCCAGGGCTCTTTCAGAAGCTTTCTAGTGTCAGAGACCCAGATCCCTTCTACCTTGTTGCTCTGCCATGCGCAATACACAGCTTCCATCCTGTGGTTCAAAGTGCTGCTTCGGTACCTGCCAGCATGTCCACATACCAGCCAGTGAGAAGAGGGAAGGTGCCCGGGGGAGGACGCACCTGTTCTTTCAAAGGCATGATCTAACAGTGACACACAGCTTCCACCCCTTTGGCCAGGACATGGTCATGTGGTCACCCCCCACTATGAGAGAGGTGTGAGATGGCTGTCAT
This sequence comes from Felis catus, assembly GCF_018350175.1. Taxonomy (NCBI): domain Eukaryota; kingdom Metazoa; phylum Chordata; class Mammalia; order Carnivora; family Felidae; genus Felis; species Felis catus. Next base: position 23,683,359 of record NC_058384.1, on the reverse strand, counting down.
GTCACATGGTTGTCATGTATGCTGCAGGGGATAGATCTATGAAGACAGCTAGCGGTCTCCCACAACACATCTGAAGTCCTTTCCGGTTCTAAAATAAGTGCTAGTAAGTGCAAGTTCCAAGTCGAATTCCCCATCAACTGTGGGGAAAAGAAATGAGACCATATCCCTCTCCTGCCGGTGACTGTTTGAAGAGCTGGGGCAGAGGGGGCAGGTGGAGAAAGGTCCAGCAGAGGGTGACATTGTAAAGTCCTGGAGAGTAGCCTGCTGAAGTGTGTTCTTTGTGTGAAAAAACTGATTACTTTTCCTCCAAAAGGGAAAACAAAAGAAGCTTATTTGTTCCTCTCTCTACTTACATGTTATAATTCAACAAGAAACAAATTAACTGGGACCTTATTTTTTTTTTCTCCTTTCTTATCAAAATTTTATTTTCCTTCAGAGGGAAAATCAAGTTCGTTCCTATTGGATGCAAATTACTAATTCCCTCCCTTGCATAGCCTAGAATATGGGCTCTGTATAGCAAGGGGACATTGTAAAGGCAGACATGATATATTTGATGCCTGAATTAGATACTGGTACATGTTGTAAGCTTTCAATTAAAGTGAAAGAATCCTACAAAGCTCCTTTTAACAGTGTGGTAGTCACTGGGGATATTCACCAAGTCTCCTTCTGAGTCCGTGGGATAGCTTTTTGGCCCACGTGACCACATGACTTACTTTTCCTAATGGAATGAATGTAAGTAGAGGTGATATGTGTCACATTTGAGGGAAAACCTTAAGAGCCAGTGTAGAACTCCATATACTCCTAGCATACCTCCTAGCATGGTGACCAGCAAAGTTCTCAGTTGCTGGTCTCTTTGAGTCTGTGTCCCTGAAGGAGGACATGACATGGTGACGTGTTGCAACACCCCTGCTGACCTGTGACGGTGAGAAATAAACCTTTGTTGTTTTAGGCCCTTGAGCTTGGGCGATGTTTGTTACCATAACAGAAACCCCTGACTTATACAAACAGAAACTAAAAAATACCCGACCAGTGGATGACAAGTAGACGGAGGCAGTTACTACTCTATTGGTGAAAGTGAAGTCGTTAAAAGCCCATCATTGTTAACAAGTGCCAAATAAATAAATAAATGCCAAAGAAATCCAGCATATATAATGCACACATTTAGTTTCATCTGAAAGCTTTTACCCAAATACTAGTAGCTAATGCTCAAATCATTGGCTTAATTTAGTTGTTGTCTTTCCATAGTAGTTAGCAGCAATATATTAAGTAAATGCCAATCCCTAAACTCTTATCTTTTTTTTTAAATATTCTTCCTCCTCAGATTAGCTTTTTTTTTTTTAAGTTTATTTACTTATTTTGAGAGAGAGAGTGCAAGTGTGGGAGGAACAGAGAGAGAGGGAGAGAGAGAGAAGCCCAAGCAGGCTCTGCACCAGCAGAGTGGAGCCCAATATAGGGCTCAAACTCATGAACCGTGAGATTATGACCTGAGCTGAAAGCAAGAGTCAGACGTTCAACTGACTGAAGCCACCGAGGTGCCCTCCACCAAACTCTCATCTTAATGTAACTATTAGACTATAAAATACACCAAGGTGGAGTTTTTTGTTTTTTTGTTTTTGTTTAAGATACACCAACGTTTTAAAAGAAATGGACAGACTTGTCGTATATACTTGAGTCTGGCAGTTTTCAGTATTTTGGCAAATAGAAACTTGTAATCTAGATTTAAGAAAAGTTTATTATGCTATAAAGCTCTATTGGTGGTTTTGATGTCCTGAAATGTAGAGCAGAAACAGTGACTTTCTGACCTGTAACCTGTGAATGGTATTACCACAAACAATGTAAATGCTGTCATACTAGTTTTTTCTCCCAATGTTTATCATTTTTAACCATTTATAAGATGTGTCAAAGTATACTTGTAAATTTAAAAATAACTTCTAAAAGTTATTTTATTTATTTAAAAGTCCGTTCCAAAAACAAAGTATAGTAGCTAACATTTATTACGTGCTTCCTATTTACCAAATATCCTAAATGATCTACATAAATTATCTCGTTCAATCTTTGTAAGAGTCCTCTTGGGCATGCGAAAACTAAGGCACTGAGAAAACTAGGAAATTTACGGATGCCCACGTAGTCGGGAGTGAAGGAATTGAGATTTGAACCTATGTTGTATGGCCCCCCGAGCCTCCGTTTATATCCACAGGGTCATTCTGCCTCCTGGAGGGGGTGGGGGGGGGAAGTCCTGGAGGTACCTATGTCCCTTGCTGATTTTGCCTAACTGCATACGTAGAGGTGCCACCGAATAGAGATTACACTTCCTTCCTCATTTTTTGACAACAACCAGTGCGTGATTCCCCCCCCCCCCCATCCTGAAATGCTAGTTTTATTTATTTGGTTTTTTGTTCATTGACTTACTTTAAGTAGACATCTGAAAAAGACTAACTTGGAGCATCATCCTAAGCGATTATGCTCCCTATGATCATTGGAAGAAATAGCCTTGACCAATGGATCTCCTGCCTGTCTGTCTGGCTCTTCCCCATCCCAGAAGATAGAATTATAACCTCGCTTTTTTTAGGTCCAAGACTAGGACTTGTCTGGATGTCTTCAGGTGACAGAATAAGGGTATGAATCTCGTGCTCAAACCCTAGCAGAACTGACAGGGAGAAAACATCAGATCCTTCAGTGTTTACTGAGACCTCATCGTGGTTCCCAGTTGATGTTGAGGGCCCAGAGATCCAAAATTATTCATCAGTGTTCTCCAGTTAAAACTTTAAAAGCAGTGCCTGGCTCTCTTCTTATGCGTGATCAGCAGAGCAGACCTGGCAGTCCAGGTGGGAAGCTCACGATCTTGGTTGGCTTTTGAGAAAGGTGTGCCGAGGTGTGCGTCTTCACTTAATAATCTGGAAGCCAGAGTGTTTCGCAGGCTGATGTGCAGGGTTGCTCAGTCAGCACCACCCCAACTTGAACGGGAAGGTGACAGCATTCCACGTGGCTTCTAGCAGGTGTGGCGTGTCAGCTTGGCCAGCTATCCTTTTACAATTTCTTAAGCGCAGAAATTCCTGAATTTGCTGAAGTTGAATGTTCTGGGAGAAGAGGGATGATAGTGATTAATGGCCTGAACTGTGCTCCTGTTTTTGCTTTCGGGCAAATTCTTCCTCCAAACAGGGTGCAGTCTTTAGCTTATCAGCATGTTATTGTCACAACATGTTGGGAGGCTCGTCAGTTTAGGTACTTATAGCTAGATAGATAACTGATCTCAACTGCAGATCTTGCCAGTTGTGGGAATCCTGAGGTATAGGACAGGCAATTCATGTAATACACTAACAGTGAACACTGTGTGCCGGGCATGATTCTAAGCCCTTTAGGTGCATTAACTCATTCAGTACTGGTAACAAGCTATGGAGAAGATGCTTTTGATATCCCTACTCTACAGATACAGACATTTTAAGCACTGTGGGACATGCAACCCATAGAAGATGGAGCTGGATTCAAACCCAGGCAGTCTAGTGCCAGTAGTGAGAATGACACACCCAATCACACAAAAGTAGGGTTCACTGGAAAATGGTAAATCACAGGATCAATGATGTTTCAGAGGAAGGAAAGACGTATTTTAGCAAAATACAATTTTTTTTGTTATCGGAAGTACCTGGCAAGCAGGTCCGAATTCTGAGCTGCTACTGGATGAGACACTTCCATGTGGGAGAATCCTGTATGACCTCTGCTTGGGGAGTTAGTAGAGTTTGCGGATACCGTAACAGAGTGTTCGTAAATCTCTTTGGGGTGCATGCCACGTGTGGAACGTGTAGCAATGGCAAGACAGGGGTGATCATCTTTGTGTTCGCCCGAGGATGATTCAGACCTTCAGTGAGAAAGAGTAAATGGGCTGTAAATGGGCCCAGAGCTCCTGCCAGTGCTCAGAGGCTGCTTCCGTCCCATGGCCACAGCATCCTAGGGAGGAAAGACAGATACAGTTCCATAGCCTTATCGAAAACTCTCTTCAACTGTGAGCAGGGGGAATGCTTCAGAAGATGACAGACACTGTGTAGTAAGACTAAAATGTCCTCCATCCAAACCTTGGAGAACCGAGAGCATGGCAGCCATCCTTCCTTGGTTAATAAGAGGGCCAAGGGTCACTGAAAGTGCCATCTCACCCTGGTCAGTGGCCCACATGCACCAGTGCAGGGGAGGGAGCCCTCCCTCGCTCTGGAAGAACATACATGCAAGCTGGTATATGGTGAGGTATGGCTGGAGCCTGTCACAAGCCCATGACCGTGGCAAGACCAGCATGGCCAACTCCTGTCAGGACCAGGTGTATCCCTGGAGCAGGGCAGAGCAGCAAGGAAAGTTTAGTGCCCTGTTGCCCACACTGAGTTTCTCTGCCAGGAAAACTGAAGGGGAGACATAGGGGTCCCAGCGAGTCTCCTGAGAGGAGACCCTGTTTTTACCCACATCCTTCTATTATCCTTCCTCAGACCAGTGTAGCCTAGGGGAGCAATAGTGATCGTTACATTGTCATCTGCTTGTCATATACTAAGTGAAAAGTCAACTACAGCTGACCCTTGACAACATGGGTTTGAACTGTGTGAGTGCACTTAGAGGAGGACTTTGGGGGATAAATATAATGCAGTACTATAAATGTATTTTCTCTTCCTTATGATTTTCTTAACAGCATTTTCTCTAGCTTACATTATTGTAAGAATACAGTATATAATACATATATCATATGAAATACGTGTTAACTGTTTATGTTCTCCGTAAGGCTACCAGGCTATTATCAGTAGGCTATTAGAAGTTAAGTTTTGGGGGAGTCAAAAGTTATATGCAAATTTTCAACTGCATGGGGAGTCGGCACCCCTAACCAACTCATTGTTCAAAGGTCAACCTTAATTCCCTTAATAACCATACAAAGCCTTCTACCTTGCTCGTTGATGTGATTAAAGCGAACATTTGATATCATCTGCAACCAGTTTGTCTTGCTTTTCAATCCTAGATACTTGGATATTTCGGAACACTTTCTAGAATTTCCCTGGTGTATGTCCACTGTATCATTACAAAGAAATAGGTTTGTTCTTTTTTTTTTTTTATTTTTTTGTAATGTTTTTGTAATGTTCTTGCTATTTATTTTTGAGAGAGAGAGAGCACAAGTGGGGGAATGCCAGAGAGAGAAGGGGACAGAGGATCTGAAGAGGGCTTCGCACGGACAGCAGTGAGCCCAGTGTGGGGCTTGAACTCACAAACTGCGAGACCATGACCTGAGCCAAAGTCACACGGCAAGCACCCAGGCACCCCAGATTTGTTGTTCCAGAAATAGTTTTTATGACTTCTGGCAGGAGAAACCAATATATTTAATAATTTAGTGAAATGTCATCAAGAATAAGGTTTATTTTTTTAAATAGCCAAATATGCATTTGTCTTTCTTGTGCAGCTTGAGTGTGGCAGCGGGAGCCCTGCGATGAAGACTGGTGCTCTTCTCTAGCACGGGTGTGATTTCTGCTTTTCTCCAACGTCACTGAGTTACAATCCCCTCTCTAGCTTTTTATAACATATAAAGGATTTGTCCCAAAACCACTCATTCTCACTGGCAACTGAAGCCAAATAAGACTGAGTTGAGCTTACATTTGATTTGAGACTGCTGTGATGTTTCCTTCAAATAGTTTTTGAAAATACGGACATTTAGATCCCATTTGATCCCACTCACTCAGTTTTTATTTTTAAACTTCTGGTTCAGAAACACTAAAACAGAATTAATACTTGGATTTTGATCACTTCTAATTTAGGGCTCCTAGCTTGAGATTCAAGGTCATGCCTATTGTTACAATTACTTAATGTTCTGTGCATTTTTGAGAAATTAATCAAAACCAGATGCTTACTTCCACTCCCAGACTCAACTCCAGTGGTTATTACTTTTATAAAATTAATCATTTGATAGAAATTTTAAATAATTACATAGCGGCTTGAAGGTTGAAGTGCAGTGGCCCACAGTCTGTCATTTGTAATTAATCATTTGGAACCCTACAATGCACCTTTTCTTTTGCATTCTGGTGATGCATGGTATGTGTCCAAAAGAACTTTTGTATATATTTTTTTTTACTTGTATTATTTTAGAGAGAGAGCACAAAAGCAGGGGAGGGGCAGAGAGGAAGGAAGAGAGAGAATCCCAAGCACGCTCCATGGATTAATGCAGATCCCGACATGGGGCTCAATCCCATGACCCTGGGATCATGACCTGAGCTGAAATCAAGAATTGGACACTCAACTTACTAAGCCATCCAGATGCCCCCAAAGAACTTTTGAAATGAAAGAAATACATCATCATTTCCATCCTAGGCTCAGGGTCACGTACAACAACCCACGTACCGTGTGGGAGAGGACGACACAAGTATGAGAGTCAGGAGGCAGAAATTTTTGGAGGTCCTCTTGAAGGCTACCGACCACACGTGGCCACTTTAAAATGAACAAAAACCTGAGCTGTATCATTGTCCTGAATGGCTATCTCTGTGTTAAATGAATTATGATGCATCAAACTCTGGAATGTGCTACAGGTTTTTAAAAAATGAATAAGATTGGGTGCCTGGGTGGCTCAGTCAGTTAAGCTTCCAGTTTTGGCTCAGGTCATGGTCTCACAATTCATGAGTTCGCTAGCTCTGTGCTGACAGTGGGGAGCCTGCTTGGGATTTTCTGTCTCCCTCTTTCTCTGCCTCTGTCTGTCTCTCTCCCTCTCTCTCAAAATAAATAAACAAACTTTTTAAGAAAAGAATAAGGTCTATATGTACAGATATGAAAATATCCCTAAAATATACAATGAAATAAATAAAGAATTATGGTAGAGAAAACTGTATACAATGATATGTAGATTTTTATAGTATATATGTAATCTGGTATAGCATATTTTTTTTTCTAGAATTAAAAACTCTGACCTGTGATTGCCTTTCATCATCTTCCCTCCCTCAGTTTCCCTATTGAGTAATTTTTAAAATTTAGGATAATGTCTGCACTAACAGTCCTGTTGCCCTGCCCCCTCAGCACCAAGGCCCTGCACCACACAGATCTTTCTTTTCGAAGTCCCTGAGAACTGCAGGAGTTCCAGGGCCATAACTATTCCTACCCTGGCCTCAGCTTTTCATTGGTAGCCTGTTTTCCTGTAGTGTAGTACACTGACTGAGTGACACATAGAGGCTTTCTGCCTCAGTGCCTTCAGCTAACTGGGCAAGAATTTTTATTTCAATAAATTTAGCATGTTTCAAGATGCCTGGTCTACCTGGAATCTCATGAGTCATTAGATTTTTGTCTCGCTTAGGTTTCCTCCCAGCTTGCTTTCCTGTCTGAAACTCCCTTTATTCCCAAGCAAGCTCTTGGTGTACTACTGGCCTAACTCTGCTTTCTTCTAGAAGCAGCATGTTTCTTTCTAGCCCTAGGGTGAAATGCTTCAGTGAAAATTCTGCTTTAAGGTACAAAGTCTATCTTTGGGTCTGCCCACTTCTACTTATTATCTGTTGAATCCTGATTTATTCAGTAAGAGTAAGTAAACTTGCTAGATACTTCTATCGCCCCCCAAGTCTGGCCATTTCTTCCACTGCAGCACCTCCGTGGCACTCCTTTTTGTTAATTCATTCCACAAATATGCATACAGCACCTCCTCTATTCCAGACACAGTGTTAGAGACTGGAAGTAGAATCTCGGCAGCAAAAAACCCATGGTCCCTGCCCTAAATGGATCCTACTGTCTAGTGGGCAGGCCACCACTACCGGACTGAACGTAGGAAGCAGTGACTGCGGACCGATCAGGGCTGTGAATGAGAAGTTCACTTGCAAATGTAAAGCAGGAAGACTTGCAAGGCCAACGGTAGTGCCTTTGGGCAAATTGGAAAAAGCCATCTCCTCTGGGTAGACAGATTAAAAGGTGGCCCCTCCAGCTAGATGCACACAGTGGGCACACAGTGTCACAGATGGATGGAGGATTTTTGTGGTTCACACAGAGGAATCTTTCTCCAGGCAGGTACAGCCCAGTACCAGGGCACATGACTTGGACAGGAGAGCAGCCTTCCTCCTTCCCCCGCCTTGATTAGGAACCCTTATTTAGAGCACCTTCTGCCCAATCAAATCTGGAGGATCCAGGCAGCCCTGAGCTAGGACCTGAAGAATAAGTAGGTGTTGACTGGATGATGGAAGGGCGGGGGGGAACCATCAGGAGTCTTCCAGGCAGGGGAAACTGTGTGACAGTCCCCAAAATAGGACAGAGCCTGGGATACTTCAGGAACTGAGACTAGAGAAGGAGAGTGAGGGTACAGGTGGGTTGAGATGAAACCAGAGCAGCTGAAGGCCTCCAGACCGGGCAGGGTAGGCTGTCCTTGCATGAGTCAGCAGGCCCGGATGGAGGATGGCCTTGAATGCCAAGCTAAGGAATTTGAATTGGAGTACCATTCTTCCATGTAGATAGGGTCTGAATCATTGTGCCTTTTTGTCAAGTATAATCGGTCTCTCTGTTCATTTGCATTTGTAATTATGATCCTACTTCCTTGCCAATTAAAGAGGCACATAAACTTACATCTTCCTCTCTTAAAAAAACTGCAGATGGCATGCATGCTCAAGACAGGCTCTGGGGCTTGCTGCAGGGAACACGGTCTCTGAGAACCACAGGGAGGGAGGAAGTCTAGAAAATCGTAAGGAAGCTCTGTTCTTTTCCCCATGACTGGCACACCCGTGTATACACACAAACATGTACAACCACTGGAATGTTCTCTCCCACATACAAAGCTGAGGAAATAAAGCCAAATGTGTTTGTCTGTTTTATTTTGGCAGCATTTCAGGTATTTAAAATTTTAGCTAACATCTTAGGTTAATTTAAAAACTTGAATAGGTTAAATGAACCTATCCCATCATTTATGAGGAGAATGATCCAAATGAATATGTTGATTCTCTAGGAAGATGATGTGGGTAAATATCAGAAAAGAACCTCTCAGTAAGGAGTGTTTGACACTCATAACAATCTGAGATGTTGACCTAGGACATCAGAATGTGCAGCCGCAAGGTGGGTGAGTCATGTGACTGGAAAAAGACACCTGCTCCTGCTGCCTCATCAGCACCCACCCTGGTGGCCCCTGCCCCTGCTGACTGCGGCTGGAGGTGGTTACAGCCTTGAGAAGGCCGTTACTCTCTGCTGGGCCTCATTCCTTGCTCCCCACCTCACCCCTCCTGCAGGCAACCTAACAGGGTCTGTTCCCCAAAGTGCTGCTGACACCCTCTGCTAGTACATCTGCTACAGGCTCTGAAGGAGAGAGGGTCAGCAGCTACCAGGTGCTGATCAGGCAGGTTAAAAAGGGGCCTTCCGGTTAAAAGGGTGGTAGTTGATCTCCCACCTCCGACACACACACACACACACACACACACACACACGCACGCGCGCACATGCAGGCACACGTGTGCACACACAAACCCACTCTAGGGTGGGCTCGTTAAATTGGCCCCAAAACAGGAAGTGAACCATCAATCTACAGGGCCTGACCCCGCTCGGTGTTTCAGTGGGGACTTTCATGTCTTTATTTGTTTGACTCACACTCATCACAGATTCATTATAGGAGTCTACATGGGGGGTACCTGGAATATACATTGAATACTTAGCCAGTTCCTAAGGCTGTAGGCAGAATTCTGTGAGTCTATGAACTTGAATGAGAAAAAAAATTAGTTTTTTATTTTTCACTAACCTTTAAAATTTAAACCTCTGATTAGCATAAGTGTTTAGGATGTCTTCCTCTGGAGAAGGAATTGTAAGGTGTGCAGGAAACAACATGCTAACTATGAACGTAGGCAACAAACCAGTAACAGTACCTGTTTCAACAATAGAAATCACAGATGTTTTCGTATTACATTAAAGTTATTATAGCTCTTGTGTTAAAGTAGTTGAAACATTAATGCTCATCTTGCTTCAAAATTGCCATAGTTATCAGACCCACTAATAATATATCTTTTTATTTAATACATTAGCAAAGAACATATGTTGCTATGCCATACATTTTTTTCCTAAAGATATTTTGGTAACTATTTTATCATAATTTTTGTCCTTTATAACCCTGTGCATTTATTTTAAGAATTTAAGAAGAGAGAAGAGAAGAGGCATGTAAGCTTTACCAGGTTGCCAGAGAGGGGGTCCGTGGCACAAAAAAGGTTAAGAACCCTTGGTGGGGTGGAAAGTCTTTGCTTTCGAGGCTCAAATTCTGCTCCATCACCATAGAATTCATTGTACTCACTGAGCCTCAATTTTGTCATCTGCAAAATGGTCTAGTAATAGTGATGGTTTAGGTGAAGTAAGTGAAAATGTCAGTCAAGGGAAAGGGCTTTGTCTTTTCCCTCTAGTAATATTGAAAAGTGTGAGACTCATTGAGAGTACTTTGCTTTGCTTTTAAATTGACAAAGTAGCATCACTAAGAAATCACGTCACATCCCCAAATCTGTTCCTTTGCATTTTGTTTTCTCTGTCAACAGCAGTGTTTTAAAATATAATTCATTTATATTTAAATATGTATATTAAATATAGAAAGTGAGTATATAAACACTAACATTTTTACCTTTTTAGTTGCTGCATTTTACATATTTTAGTCCCTAGTTTTCTGTTAAGGAAATAACATTGCATTCCTTACCCATTCTCAGCCTGTGAAATAATATTCTTGTGGGCTTGTTTCCTTTTGTTTGATTGCTTTTGTGATGCATAAAAACTCATGTGTGGAGCAGCAGGGAAGGTACTCTCAACCAGGCAGTTTTGGAACATTACTAGCAGGTGTTTTTATTCCCTAGTCCATCACTTTTCTTTTTAATGAGAAATGTATCGGTAAAGTCTCCAAATGACTAGTTTTTCTATTTATTTTCACGTATCACGTGTATTTCATGTAATTGTAAATAAATATATATGTCATTGAAAAGATCTAATCATATATATATATACATATATGTATGTATATATATATATACACATATGTGTATATATATATATATATACATATATGTGTATATATATATATATATATATATATATATATAATGCTTTCAGAACTATGGTGAAAGACAAAATACAGTATTTGATTGGAGATGTGCATGGATATTTTTCTTTAAGGTACCAGTAACCATTGTGTGTTATTGTAAAAAACAAATAATAGAAATAAAATGTCTAAAAATTTAAAAGATCTCAGTATCAAGGAGACCATATGGTGCTAGACCTGTTACTGTCTATTAAAAAAGGGGGCAGACACCTGGGGTGGCTCAGTCGGTTGAGTGTCCCGACTCTTGATTTTGGCTCAGGTCATGACCTCACGGTTGGCAGGATTGAGCCCTGCATTGGGCTGTGCACTCACAGCATGAAGCCTGCTTGGGATTCTCTCTCTTCCTCTCTCTGCCCCTCCCTGCCCTGTGCACTCATGAGCACGCGTGCGCACACACACACACACACACACACACACACACTTACTCTCTTTCAAAATAAATAAACTTAAAAAAGAAAAACTTTTGGAAGGAAAGCAATTTGTTTTAATTTTGTGGACTACCCAATTTTCTTCACCCAATTAAACAAAAAGGCAAATTATAATGCTGCCCGCAGCATATTTGCTAAATTTCTTGTAGCTGCCTTATTAATTTAGTCTGGCAGGACTGCTGAGCCAGAAGTGTGGCAGTAACTAGATCTGGCCATCCAGAAGTAAAGTCTCTTCTGGTTTTATAAAGACCAACTTACTAGACTTGCTTAAACCGTAACTGGCTTTCAAAAGCTTGAGATAGCCAGTTACTGACATAATGAAAGCGATAGATTTTGTTTCCAGCTTTATTGAGGTATAATTGACAAAATTTGTGTATATTTAGGGTATACAGTATGATTTAATATATGTGTACATCGTGAAATAATTATCAGAATCAAGTTAACACATCCATTACCTCACCCAGTCACCTTTTCTTTTGTAGTGAGAACAAAGATTTATTCTCTTAGCAAATACAGTGTACAATACAATATTATTAACCATAGCCCACATACTATACATTAGATCCCCAGAATGCATTTATTTTATAACTGAGAATTTGAACCCTTTCCCCTATCCCCAAGCCCCCCAAAAGATATCTTCTGATAACAAAATAGTTTGGAACAGGATAGCTGTGAAAAGTATTTAAAAAGCAATGAAAAAGAACTTGCTATCTCAAGTATTAAAACATATAATAAAGCTACAATAATTAAAACAGTGCATTAAAATACACACAGACACACACACACACACAAGTATATAATCACTGGAATACAGCAAACCAGTGGAGGAGGAAATGGATTATTCAGCAAACCACATACCAGAATAAACTCTAGAAGATTAGGGAACTATATGGGTTTTTTTTTAATAGTCTTTTAAAATACAGGAGAAAGAAGTAGGTGAATAGTTAACCAGTACTAGAATAGAGAAGGATTTTGAAATCTAAAAGCAGTGGAAGAAACCACAAGGGAAAGAATTATTTTATTTCATCATGTTTTAGTAAAGATTATGAGTATAAGGAACTAGAGTAACTCCAAATACCACAAATAAATGGAGGGTGTACTGAGAAGGAGCTCAGATTAATCCAGGGACAAGGATTGTGATTGGGCGGGGTCTTCCCAAGGGTGAGACAGAGAAGCCACTCTGGATTCTGGAAGGACCAGAAGTCTGAGTGCTGAATCTGAGCTCAGTCACATAACCTGTGTGTGTCTGCTTCCTTCTGGGCAGGAGCAAATTCTCTGACAAAAGGATGTCAGTTGGACAGAAAGGGGCTCCAGGCAGGGCAGGGATGAATTATGCCTAATATATTCAAATTTGAAATTCCTTAGGTCAAGAAGTACAGTAAACATTTAAAAGGTAAATTTCACTGAGTAAAAAAAATTTTCAACAAATATTACAGAGAAAAAGATTCAATGTCTTTAACATAGAAAGTGTTTTTATAGGACAATAAGGATTTTCTAATAATCCAATTATTTTTAAATGAACATAAGACATGAATAGACAGTCTGCCAAAAAAAAAAAAAAAACAAAAAGCAAGTAGTATGCACAGAAGTGGAGAAGTAATATGAACCTTATTACTAGAAAAAAAAAACCCACAAACAAACAAACAAACAATAAAAGCAGGTTTGGGGCACCTGGGTGGCTCAGTGGGTTAAGCATCTGACTATGGCTCGGGTCATAATCTCACAGCTCATGAGTTTGAGCCCCACGTCAGGTTCTGTGCTGACAGCTCACAGCCTGGAGCCTGCTTCAGATGCTGTGTCCCTCTCTCGCTCTGCCTCTCCCCTGCTCATGTTCATGCTCTGTCTCTGTCTCTTTCAAAAATAAACATTAAAAAAAATATTTTTTAAAAAAAGTGGGTTTAAGAAAATAACAATTTTTTTGGGGCTAGGAGATTTACATTTTTTTGTACCATTTTGCGGTTGTGTACATGGTCGTGGTTTTTTGTTGCTGTTGTTTTTGAGAGATAGAGTGGGGGAGGGGCAGAAGGTGAGGGAAAGAAAGAATCTTAAGCAGGCTCCACACCCAGTACGGATCTCGGTCTCCCCACTGACCGTGAGATCATGACAGGAGCTAAAATCAAGAGTCTGACGCTTAAAGGACTGAGCCACCCAGGCGCCCCTGTGTGTTTAAAATCATGTTGCCAATTCTAGCAGAGGTAGGGTGGGTCAGATGTTAACATTTTTCTGCTGATGGTATAAATTGTTACAACTTTCCTGGATGAAAATATTTTGAGCCATGAAGATGCTCATGTTATTGATCAAATTATTATTCTAAGAAGAAGGAAGTCAAAGATATATAGAGAGAGAGTTATTGCAACATTATTTGTAATGGTGGAAATCTGGAAATAACCTAAATTTCCAATATTACCTTTAGAGTTACTTAATGGTTTATCCATATAATGAAATATTAAAAGCCATTAAAAACCATTGCATAATTCCAGTTTGGCAGATAAACTGGGAGAGAAAAGAAAAGAGAAACAAAGAGATGTAAAATGAACATAGGAAACATTCCAAGTTGGTAGTGGCACTCTGGAGGTAACAAGTGATTTATTTTCTGCAATGAAAATATTACTTTGGTTATCAGAAAGACAACAACAATGATGTATTTGGCATTTACATGAAAGTAAAATAGACATTTTTATCATTTGGCCTAGAGAAGGGACATATCTGCTCAGGACAGAAGTAGCTTTCATATATTTTTCATATTAGCTTAAAAGAATTCAAGGGCGCCTGGGTGCCTCAGTCGGTTAAGTGTCCAGTTCAACTCAGGTCATGAGTTCGAGCCCTACATTGGGCTCTGTGCTGACAGGTCGAAGCCTGGAGCCTGCTTCAGATCCTCTGCCCCCCTCTCTCTCTGCCCCTCCCCTGCTTGTTCTCTCTGTCTCTCAAAAATAAACATTAAAATAAAAAAAAGAATTAAGTTAGAGGGACGCCTGGGTGGCTCAGTCAGTTAAGCATCCGATTCCTGATTTCAGCTCACGTCACGATCTCCTGGTTGCTGAATTCCACCCCTAGTGGGGCTCTGCGCTGACAACCCAGAGCCTGAATGGGATTCCTTTCTCTCTCTCTCTCTCCCTTTCTCTCTGCCCCTCCCCTGCTCACATGTGCATGTCTGCACGCTCTCTCTTTCTCTCTCACAAAATAAATAAACGTTTAAAAAAGTAGAATTAAACTAGAGAATCCATTTCCAGATTTTCTTGGTCCATGTCTAGTACTCATAATAGTTGCTCAGTAAATGTCCACAGCATATTCAAATCCCAAATTTCTGTACATGTCCAGAGGGCCCCAAAGCCTGCTGAAGAGATCTCCTTGATTTGTTAATGCAGTCTGGGTGCAGCTTTTCATAGATACCAGGATGCAGGAAGATGTATTTTATTGTTTCAGATTAAGAAAAAACATTTAGCTTTAAACTCTATTGATAAATCTTAGAGGAATAAACTGATTCCGTTTTTTCCTTGAGAATGCCTGCTGAGTTTCCATGAATGATCCTAGGCTCAGAAGTTATTCAACAGACTGTCTTTAAATAATTTTCATTAAACGAAAGTTTAGAATTCACATAAAGTACATCCGAGGATTTATTTATTCTTATATCAAAAAAAGTCAATACCTATTTAACATTTGTCCAACTCTGTGCTACACATTTTAAATGCATTGTTTTTACTCCCATGTTACAGAAATAGAGGCTTGAGAGTCAAGCTAATAATTGATAGCTTTGAACCCACCTGTTATCACACCCCCATTCATTCATTCATACAGTGGCTAAAACAGACATCAAGAAAGTCTATGGTTAGCAACAATTTGTAAACTTTAGTTTATGGCACACTTCCTTTGCATCATAATTTATAAAATAAAATCCAAAAACAATAAAAATCATGAGCAGTTCATTAAAAATTTCTTATAACTTAAACTGGACTATAATAGGATTTTTTTTAATTGAATGGTTGGAAGATTCTTGAAAATGGAAACAAAAAATGAGGCTTTTTATTGTTCACTATAAAACCCAAAAGTATATGTGTCTGTGTATATATCTGACAACAACATAAACATTTCCCTAACTCCAGAGACTTTGACTTTCTCCACCAACCCCCACTCTGTATTATCCTGTTGTATTTTCTTCTTACTACTTCTTACCACCTGGCTTCATAGTATTGACGTGTTTGCTCATCTTTTATTGCCTTTCCCTTCACTAGAATGAAGGCTCTATTAGGTCATGAGTCTTTGTCCTTTTTCCCCTGCTGAACATCTAGAACAATGCCTGGCACATAGCTACTCCTCAGTTTAATTTATATGGAATAAATGAATGAACTAATGGATGAATGAATTTCTCTGCCTCTATGAGGTATGTGGGAGCAGGATCCTTCCGCACCACATTGGGGTTCCTGAGCTATTCTTGGGATTTCCAGGAGATATCTGACAGGTGACTTTGCACACACTACCCAACACTACCATTGGCCACTACCAGTCTCTCTACCCTTCACCCACCCTACTCTGGCTTCCTGTGGGATCTGCTGTCAGACCCTTAGACCCCTGTATCCTATCTGTTGTGCCAGGCAGAGGCCCCTCTGAGCTACTACTGATGTCTGCATGGGCACAGTCCCTCAGGGTCCAGCTGAGGGCACAGATGTCCGTAGCCAGATGCTGCTGCTTTCACTGTGGGAGAATCCAAAGCAAAGTCCACTCACTGTTCCATGGAACTATGCCATGAGTCTTCTCTGCTGGTGTGGTAATGAGCACATACACACAGTTACATGCACACACACATGCACGCATACACTCACACCCACGTGCAAAAGACATCTGTTACCTTCCTATCCCTGAGTTTTGGACCAGAGCTACTTTGTGTTCCCAAATTTTTCTGAGGTTTTTTTTTGTGTGTTTTTTTTGTTTTTTTTTTGGTGAAACCTCCCCGTCTGATTTTACTCCCAGGACAGGGACTGGGACTGGAGAGGGGATGGGAGCAACGGAGGTGGGGTGGGGGTGAGAGGAGTGTGTGAGGTGGGGTGGGCGGCTTGACTGAATCAAAAGTTTTGAGTGAGGAAAAAGCCATCACTGCATCCCTCCAACCCAGAGCCATTCTTCTGACTTAGCTAACAAGCCTCTGGCAGGAAAAATAATTTCCCTGGAGGCAACTTGGTGCTTCATGCAAATTGTCCCTGTGTGGAACAGCCTCCTGGCCTTCGAGGCCATCTGGACACAATGGACCCCTGAAGTGAACTCACTGTAGCCCCAGGCTAGGATGGCTGCTAGAGGGAGATAAAGCTTTGCTGCTTCCTTTCTGCTTTGTTTTGGACTATATTCTAGAAAGGTACCTAAGAAATGTTACCTAATTAGTAATTGCTCACACACACACACACACACACACACACACACACACACACTCACACTCACACTCACACACATACACACACACACACACACACATACATGCAGTGTGCACCACAATATATATTCTCAGGGGGGGTTATTTGGCCTCCTGGACAAGTAAACTGAGGCAGATGACAGTTGGCAGCAGTGGTAGGATTCCAGTCTTCCAGCCTGAGAACAGGAATCTGCAGTGTCTGTTGATATGCATGGCCTTGTACTGCGTGCACCCCTTGCATTTTGACAACTTGTATCCAAAAACCTGTTCTTGCTTCCGGAGCAGTCACAGAGCCCCTGCAGGCAAAGGAGTCTTCTTTCCAAGAGGGCCGAGGCCTCTCTTGGGTCTGGGCTAAGGAGAAGAATGCAGGGCCTCTGCCGGAGGCCCGGCCAACCCAGAGAAAAGGAATGGGGCAGCTCCCTCCTTATTGAAAAACAAAACAGGAAGGAAAGAACCTTCCACCGTCACTCCCATGGTGACCACTGTTTAGTATCTTTTCAGGTTGTGTACTCATATAATGCTTTTCACCAGAAAAGCCTGCTCTGTTTTATTTTGGAACAATTCAGTATGCTGAAGAAGAGCGAAGGAAGGTACGACAGAACCGGCCTTAGAAGTAGAAAGGGAGAGGATATGTGCAATATGACGGGCACAGTAGCCCGAGGCCCAGGGGAAAGCCGTGCTCCACACGTTGTAAAAACATGGTCCTTACCGTTAAGGAGGATGGCTATAATTTTAGAAAGGCAGAGATGAATGGAAGACTGTCTGGACTCAGAAGATCCATTTCTATTTTTTGTCCAGCTGAGTCACTCTGTGATAAAAGTGGCCCGAACATCACAAGACTTACTAACCTTTATGCCATCTCCCCTCCCACTCCGTTCCCAAGATTGCTAGGTTTTTTTCTGTCAGTTTTTGTCTTGCTTCATGCAGTAAAGAGTTTCTCCAGGGCGCCTGGATGGCTCAGTCGGTTAAGCATCTGACTTTGGCTCAGGTCAGTATAATCTCACGGTTCATGGGTTCAAGCCCTGCGTCTAGCTCTGTGCTGACTGCCCAGAGCCTGGAGCCTGCTTCGGATTCTGTGTCTCCATCGCTCTCTGCCCCTCCCCCACTCACGCTCTGTCTCTTGTGCGCGCTCTCTCTCTCTCTGTCTCTCTCTCAAAAAATAAACATTAAAAAGTAAAAAAAAAATTTTTTTTAAAGTTTCTCCTCATTGGCAAACATTACATCAACTGAAAATTATCACTGACAGATTTGCACGCGTGTGAGCTGGCCTGTACCCCCATCTTTGTTGTCAAGCTGGAGCTCCCAGCGGCATACCTGACTCTCACGAATATCAGTAGGGGTCATGAATCCGTCCATTATTGTTGTTACAGTGTTCAGCTCGCCTGAAAATCCCAATTTATGTATTTATTTTTAAAATGTTTATTTAAGTGATCTATACCCAGTGTGGGGCTTGAACTCATGACCCCGAAATCAAGAGCCCCATGCTCTTCCAGCTGAGCCAGGCAGGAACCCTGAGAGAATCCCAATTTAAAACATCATTTCTAGGGTGCCTGAGTGGCTCAGTCGGCTGAGCACCCGACTCTTGATTTCGGCTCAGTTCTTAATCCCAGAGTTGTGGGATCAAGTGTTGCATCAGGCTCCACACTGAGCATGGAGACCGCTCGAGATTCTCTGTATCTCTCCCTCCACCCCTCTCATGCTCTTCTCTCTCTCTCTTTAAAAAAAAAAAATCTTGGGGCTCCTGGGTGGCACAGTCGGTTAAGCGTCCGACTTCAGCCAGGTCACGATCTCACGGTCCGTGAGTTCGAGCCCCGCGTCGGGCTCTGGGCTGATGGCTCGGAGCCTGGAGCCTATTTCCGATTCTGTGTCTCCCTCTCTCTCTGCCCCTCCCCCGTTCATGCTCTGTCTCTCTCTGTCCCAAAAATAAATAAAAACGTGGGAAAAAAATTAAAAAAAAAAATCATCATTTCCTTCAAATTTTGATTTCCACTTAGGAAGCATTTAGATTGACTTTGGTGCTCTTTGATTATATATTAATTTTCTTTTAAGTAACTTTAACTTTAAAAACCCACCACCTATGGCTTGGCAGCACCTATGGCTTGTCGTCCTGGATGACAGCACCCTGATTTGACTCTGCTATTCACATGTGAAGTGGGAGATTCAGGTAGAACTTCACCAGCGTGCAGGTGACCTAAAAGGGTATTGGAATAAACCCCTGTGTTCTATAAATTCAGGCCCAGGTCTACATACAAAATCTAACGTATGTCATCCCCCTTTACCTGCTTGGCGTTCAAGACGATAGGAGCAAAGAGCCACTGGCTGCCGCGACCGTGACTTCTCTCCGAGGGCCAGGTCATTGCAGCCCGTTTGTTTCCTGCCTCCTCTTCCCACTCATTTGTTAGCAGCCTTTGAAGGGGAAGCTTAGCTTACGGCTTTCACCTTAGCTTTCCATTTTCCTCTTCAACTACCTCTTGACGTTTCTCCCCACACTCGGCTATGAGAAGCTTTTAGCATGTGTCACAGAACACACACTCTCCGGGGCCCATCAAGAACCTACCCTTATGATTCCTGTGGCCCTGACTTGTGTGAATTTCACTCGGGCTCTCAGAATATTTGATCTCGGCAAAGTGACAGATTGTACATTTCTTCTTCTATTTCCTGGGGTAGTTGCTAGGACTTTTTTTTTAAAACACCCATTTTATATGCCAGGAATTCTGAAGTCAAATATGCATAAACCATTAGGTTGTGAACAGAAGCATCTAGGAATCTTTAGCTGGAAGGTCAGAGGTCAAGTGCAGTCATCTCAGAGCAGAAACCCTTCTCCAGCCCCCCCTCAGATAGGTCCTTGGGCAAAATCACTGTCTTCCCCAGTGAGGGGAGGAATCTCTGAGGTCACCAGGTTGCCCACTGTGGTTGTTGGGGAGCTGGATTCGGATGCTTTGTGTGAGCTGGGGCTAGGTGTTTAAACTCTGTTTCTTCATCTGAAATGGTGACTGTAATAATAATCGTACTTCCTCATAGAACCGTTATGAGCATTAAATCAGTCAATACATGTAAAACCTTTGGACAGTCCTGGCAAGAACTGAGTGCCCAGTCACTGCTAGCCAGTAACGCCGCCTCTGTGGGTAGGGGCAAGTAAGGCCAACTGGTTGGAGTTGAGACCCTGTGGATACCTCGCCCTGTGAACATGACAATTAAGTGGTTTGGTATTTTCTGAGCTTGAACTTCTTTATCTCTAACATGGGAAGAAGGAGTCCTCCGTATGTATGTGCGAGAGCAGGCTGTCAGTAAAATGCCAAGAGATATAGAGAGTTATCGAGAATTCATGTAAGACACCCAGTAGAGTAGACATGTATTAAACAATCGCGATTCATCACACTTCTATTTAGTTGAAGAGGCCAAAAAAGAAGGTTATGTTTGCTTTGCCTTAAGAGAGAGTACAGCACTATTCCTGTTGCATTAGTGCTTAATAGATATTGGATTATTTTACTCAGAGGAGAGTAATGCATGAAATTGAGTAGTAATGCATGTTTAGAGCTTCTAAAAACCAAAGACAGGACACGAGAGATTTTTGCAAACCTACAGATTAAAAGCCTTTTACGTTAATCTACTTGAATGTGTGAGATTCTCTGATGTGTATAAACTCAGAATTTCTGGAAATGTTTCTCTTTATGAGAAAGCAAACTGTACTGGCTCATATGAGCCAAAAAAAAGTCGAATCAGAATATTTTTAAGGAAATTCAGGCTTTTTCTCCTCAAGTTTTGGGGAACCACCCCCCCCCCCTCCTTCCTCAAGAATCTGTAATTATCTACAAGAGTCATTGTCAGGTGTCTTTGCTGCAGATAAAGGAGCACTTAGCCAGGGCAACTAGCCTCTTCCCCACCATTAATTGCAGACATTCCAGACCAGCAAGTCCTGAGCCCGTAGGAGCAGGCTCTCCTGAATCCTCAGAGGTAACAGGCATGATCCCTGATCCATGCACCTCTAAAAGTAGCCAGTCCCCAGCAAAGATGCCCCTATGAAATTAATTCTTCACTTTACCTTGAATGATTCTTTGATTGTAGATTAATGAGATGGTGACTGATGGCAGCTCTTCAATTGCCTGTTTTAATGAATAGATAGGAATTATTTTTAATTAGTGCTTCAGCTGTCTATATATAAACGATGCTCTCCAATGTGCTTAAGGGCCTTTTGAAAATGGTTGATTTTCTGTTAAGCATTGCCTAAGTGCTCTTGTTTGCAATGCTATGTGTGTTCTCTATGAGAAAACTTTCTCTACATAAGCATCATTTCCAGCCTTTGTGGAATAGTCCAATTTCACTGGAGATCATCTTGACCAAGGCATTTCCCATATTTAGAATAAATTGCAGGGCAGTGGGATTGCCTAGCCGCAGGTAAGCCTACCAGTGCCGGAGCAAGGAGCGATTTTCATGTATTTCAGAGCTGGTTCCCTCACCCGATGCTCTGGCCACCCCAAAGACATATGAATGTGCCCCTCAGTTTACCTGGCTGCAAGGGTGCAGTGTGGGCAGGATACCTGCCAAACCTGGGCAAGCCTTGCACAGAGCTGTAGGCCCCTGTCCTAATACAGTCAGGTGTCACCTGAGTGACCAGCTGAAGCCAAATTTGGTATTTTAGGATTAACGGATGTGAGTTAGTTAGAAGACATAATCGGATCACTTGCCTTAGCCCCAGTCCCATACCCGTGAACTGTTTTCTCTCCCAAATCCTTGAAATCACTCCCTGGAAAGTAACCATTGGTTCCAAAAGTCTGACATTGTCTATTGAATAGATATATTTTTAGGATTTCTTTAAATATGATACTTTGGGTTTCTTCCCCTTGGTTTCTTTTTTTAAAAAAATCAGCTAAAAATCAGTGTTCAACCAAAAAGGCTTTTAGGGTTTTCCTTTTTTAGTCTGTGTCCCAGAATAGTAGTTTCAGACTTGCCAACAGCAAAAGGACCTATGTGTTGTGTGTGCTGCTGAAAGCAGTTTGTGCTATTTCCAGGCACAAACTCAATGGCTTTAGAAAACTAGTACGGGGAGTAACTCACGGGGTTTCATGTATAGCAGCCAAACCACTTTACCTTAGCAATCCAGAGGCCGTCGAGTCTTCTGATCATAAGCAGTAATTATCTTGGACTTGAGAGCTGGAAGGAAAAATTATGTTTGACTTAGTAACGTTCTAAGGAACGTTTACCTTAGAAAGTAAATGGTTCTTTTAGCGAAATTGTGTTAGACTGTTCACTCTCACCTGTAAACAGCAGTTAGAGAGCCATGGCTCTCCCTGAACTAGGGGGATGCTCCCATGAACTTGGATCGGCCCCACAGGAACTAGCTCACGTTTCTGTCTGTACAGTTTGTCAGTCAACAAGTGTTCATTGAGTTCCTCTTGCCTGGCACTGCCCTCGGAGATGCATAAACTGTCAGAACAGTGGGGATAACACGTTGCCTCCTCCTTCAAGTCATGCATTCCATCCGAGGAGGTGATGTGTGACGCAGTGAGGGAATAATCAAGGAAATAGTGAAATCTTCATAAATTGTTATTCACCACATAGTGCCTTTCAGCCTACACAGGAGATTCTTCATTTCCCTTTCAAGTGCTGTAGACTCGGAGGTGCTGGAGTTACCAGATAGCCTTTGTTCATTCAAAACAGATGTAAGCATCCACCACTAAAATTGTTTTGTGTAGAACTAGGCACAATTCTAGAACAAGTCCTTTTTTATACCACTGTTGGAGGTTTAGAAAAGGATGATGTTTCTACAGCTGCCTAATGCCTAATTGCAGGGCCTGCTCGGTGGTTCTCCATTGTCCTCTGGCCTTTTCTGTGTTTAAGTACATCACATTTTCTATTTTAGACTGAGCTTGCATGGCCAGTATTCTATCAGTTCAGTATAAGCACTGCCGTCTTCCGTGTAAGTGCTGGCCTTCCTAATCCTGTGGATTTCCTGCATCTTAATTTATTAACAACTACTTGGGTAATTTGGCTTAATTGTGGGGCAAAAGACTTAGAACTAAGATTTCCTGATGGCTAATGTTTTGGTTCCACTAGTTTGATTTTGTGCTTCCTTCAGCTCACAGGTTCTATGAACTACCCCAAGACACAGGTCTTTACGCCATCAGTATGGCTCTGGAGACAGTGACACCTTCTTTGGGTTTAATACCTACATTTCATTATCTTTTAATTGAGTTCTCGGACATGCAAGTGGAAAAGAAAATAATGGGTGATTAATGCTCCTGCATGACTGAGAACTAACTGTACATATAATGAATATAACTTACTTTAAAATTTCTTCTGCAGTAAAAATTTCTTCTGCTCGTTGATAGCAGACTGAGGTTAAAGAGACTTTAATTAGAAATTATAAGCTCACCTAGCCCAGAGCACTATCCCATGCAAATCTAAGAACACAAAATGGACAAAACCCCTAAAATTGTTCAATAGCACCCCCTAGCATACATAATTTTAGACAACCAGACTAGGAAGCAAATTCTGTTTGTCATTTCTTCTCTTAAAAGCATATGCTTTTTAATATGTCTAATTATATTGGCATGTTCTTCACATTATTCCTGAATTGAATGTCTGCAGGTATAAACAGAGGATAGCATGATCTAGTAGAATAATTTCTTGTGCAAATATTTTCAAAGTGATTTTACTTTAAATCTGGCTGTCTTCTATTCATTCTCTCTGCTTTGGTTGGCCGATTTAAAGAGATTTGGGGGTGGGGGTGGTTTGAGTAGTCATCTAGGGAAAAGATAAACGCAGAGCTAGGGGAGATTCCTAAAGTAGATCCTGGAAACCCAAGGTAGATGTGTATTTAACAATTTGGTAAGTGTTAAGAACACAGCCTCTGAAGCCAGACTCCCTAGGCTTTGTGACATTGGGTGGGCTCCTTAACCAGACTGTGACTTAATTTCTTTCTCCATAAATTGGGTGAATGGTACTGGGTACCTGTCTCACAGTGTTGTTGCAGTGAATACGCCCAAAGCACTTTAGAAGTCTAGCACATAATGAATGGTCAGTGACGATAGACAGCTGTTGTTGTTATTTCCCCATGGATTATTGCATATGGTCAAGATCTATAGCTTGGATTCTAATATCAGAAAAACCTGAGTTCAGGGGTGCCTGGGTGACTCCGTTAAGCATTCGACTCTTGATTTCGGCTCAGACCATGATCTCAACAGTTTGGTTTTTGAGATCGTGCTGATAGCACAGAGCCTGCTTGGAATTCTCTCTCCTCCTCCCTCTCTGCCCCAACCCCGCTCACGCTTTCTCTGTCTCTCTCACAAAATAATAAATAAACTTTAAAAAAAAAAAAAGGAAAGAGAGACCTGAGTCCAAACCCTCTGAGAGACCTTGGGCAAGTTGCTGAAACTCAGTTTCCTCACCACTATTAAATAGGGATGATGATAATATATACAGTTGTAGAGTTTCACAGTGTATGCAAAGTGCCTAGATTAGACTAGGTAGAACATAGCTGTTACTCTCTTCATTTCCTTCTGAAATTCCAATAAAACAACAGTAAAAGGACTCTACAGAATAATAATAATCTTCTATGACCAACAGAAGACCACAGTATCAACATTCTATAAGGTGGAAAGTGGAAAGTAGAAACTGATTCAGCAATTACACTGTAGAATGAAGAAAATGCTCAGGAATTGATAGCACTAGGTATCGCTGGAGACGGAGGTGAGACTACGGCTAAAAACAGGAGGATTCATTGAAACCCAGATCCGCTTTTTCATTCCTTGCAGCCAGGCACTATTAAGGACAGGACACCAGACAAATCAGCATTTTTTTTTTAAATTAATGTTTATCTATCTTTGAGAAACAGAGACAGAGCACAAGCAGGGAAGGGTCAGAGAGAGAGGGATACACAGAATCTGAAGCAGGCTCCAGGCTCCAAGCTGTCAGCATAGAGCCCAACGCGGGGCTCGACCTCATGAGCCGTGAGATCATGACCTGAGCCGAAGTTGGACGCTCAACCGACTGAGCCACCCAGGCGCCCCCGAAATCAGGGTTTTTAAATGAATGTCTGCATTCTGAATGCTGACATCCTCTGTTGTCTTCCTCCATCTGGCTCCCAGGATGCTGGCAAGGAGGTCTGCACTCTCCAAGACAAGATGAGATGCGCCTTCTCTGGGATCCCTACCAGCCCAAGTGGATACACCCAAGTATACTGCCCTTGGGCATTATGTAACTAAAAAGCCTGTCACATCCCTGAATCCCACAGTCCACATGCGCAGCCTGTGTGCGTGGAGCTTCCAGTCAGCTGTCCAGTGTTCCATGCCAACGAGGACAGATAGCCAGGGACCCCAGAGCAAGGTCTCCGGACGGTGGATCATTGTATGGTGTGCACAGCTAGGCATATTATCTAATCACCCTGTACAAGGCTCCTAAGTATGCCTGTTGATGTTGTAGGATCCATTTATTGCTTCATTCCTAGCATGTGCCAAGCATGGTCCCAGGTTTCCTCTCAGGTACACCTAGCACATAGCTAGCACTCTGTAAATGTCAGCTGGTACCATTACTCATTCAGCCATCACAGGACGTAGCAAGTCACTTACTTCTTACAGGCATGCAGTCACATTTAGGAGGTGAGGTTTGAGCATTTAGCTGCTTCTATAACTCTTCCACCTGTAGAAGTTCCATGTTAGAGAGGAAGAAGCCCTGGATTAGAGAACAGCGGCTTTTTGTTGCTGTTTTTTCCCTTTTATTCATTTTTTAAGTGTATTTATTTAATTTTGAGAGAAAGAGTGCACTCACAGGAGGAACAGAGAGAGAGCGAGAGAGAATCTCAAGCAGGTTTCATACGGTCAGTGCAGAGCCTGACTCAGAGCTCGAACTCAAGAACTGTGAGACCAGGACCTGAGCCAAAACCAAGAATCAGATGGTTGAACAAGTGAGCCACCCAGGCATCCCAAGAACAGGTTTTTTAATTCTATCACCAACAGAATGACCTTCAATCAAGTCATGTAATCTCTCTAAGTAGTAGTTACTACCAATGTAAAAGGAAGGAGAGGAGATAGATTAAAAAAAAATTTTTTAGACTAGATCATCTTTTTTTTTTTAATTTTCTTAATGTTTATTTATATTTTAGAGAGTAGGGGAGGGGCAGAGAGAGAGGGAGACACAGAATCCGAAACAGGCTCCAGGCTCTGAGCCATCAGCACAGAGCTCGATGTGGGGCTCGAACCCACAGACCATGAGATCATGACCTGAGCTGAAATCGGATGCTTAACCTACTGAGCCACCTGGCGCCCCTAGACTAGACCATCTTTTTAAAGGTGACTTCCTTGCTCCCAAACACCCCAGGACATCAGGAGAAGTCTCTGATTACTCTGGTTACTTTTCAGAAGTGTACATACAACTACTAATAATAAATGTATTATTAGTAATAAATAATACATCATGGAGATAAATAATATCTAAGAATTATTGAGTATCTACCATGTTCCAGGTGCTGGCATTATTCCTACTTAACCTCATTTAATGGGATACTAGTGCTTTATGAGAGATAATTCTTTCATCTCCACTTTTCAGAGAAGGTAACTGAGGCTCTGAGGATACACGTAAAATTTACAGACAGTAAGTGGCGGAGTCTGGTTTTGGAAGACCTGGCACCCCCCCTCCGGAGACCCAGCTCTCTAGACCTCACCTTGCATCTCTTTTTTGAACTCTGGCACGTCCCCAGTAAGAGCAGTATATTCATTTGGGGTCCCTTGGCTGTTTTCAGGTGTTAGTCTGGCGTCATTGCCTCCCACTGGAAAATTATGTTTTTCCCCTGTAAAGTGGATTGGCATTGGAGTCAGAAACAAACTAAGCCCTGTGTTCCTCTCACAAAGCTCTGAGTCCTCAAAGTCCCCATTTAAAAGTCCCCACATCTACATGCGTGAAATTACACTGTTAAAATTCCTGCCTGTCTAAACCTTGATTAGATGTGTCCTTTTTCCCAGTGGCACCAAACCTGCAGGTCACTTTTGGTCGGTGAATTCTGTGACATGCCAATTGTCCTTTGAGACTGCAGACTATATCAACTAATAAGTAGATACTGTAACAGATCTTTGTACATAGATTGTGGTTGTTGTTTCATGTTAATTTTGGAGGTTATAAAAATAAGGAGAGAACATAAAACAGATTTGATGAAGCATCAAGAAGAATCTTTTTAGAAGAAGCCTGGGGAAGGCTGGAGGTGAGAACTCCCTCTAACTTTTTGCTGTGCGTTTTTGAAAAATGGGTAAAATGTACAAAACATAAAATATACCACTTTAACCATTTTTAAGTGGACAGTCCAGTGCCACTAAATATTCACGTTTTTGTGCAAACATCACCACCATCCATCTCCAGAACTTCCCTCATCTTGCAAAACTGAAACTCTGTACCCATTA
Organism: Felis catus; assembly: GCF_018350175.1. Lineage (NCBI taxonomy): Eukaryota > Metazoa > Chordata > Mammalia > Carnivora > Felidae > Felis > Felis catus. The sequence goes on along the minus strand of NC_058384.1, from coordinate 23,656,122 downwards.
AACACTAACTCCCCATTCTCCACCCTTCTACCCTCAGCCACCGGCAATGACCGTTCAACTCTCCTTCTCTGTGAATTTGATTACTGTAGATTTTGTAGAAGTTCTAACATGACATGATCAGTACTGTAATTAAGAGAGTAACAGTTGTCACGTATTACCACTACTACCCAGAGGGTTTATGGTGAATATTTACAAAGGTTTCTAGAGTGAAATAACATGTTAAGCTCCTTTTCTTTCTTTGAAATAAATTACAACCTATTTTTTAAGCATCCCGAGGTTCTTATAATTCAGCTTTTTAAGTGATGGTCCTGTGTGCTTGCACAGATACAAGTCCTCACTCTTTTCTTCCATGGGGCCCCAAACACAATTTTAGTGAAACTGCAGTAAAAGCTCCCTTCCTCTTCCCTTTGGTCCCCCCACCTTCAGCCCCCAGCTCCAAAGTTCATTCCTAAGAACCTCCCACCCTGTCAGTGCCCGACATTGTACTCCAAGTAGGATTAAAGTTGCCAATTGGGGTGCCTGGGTGGCGCAGTCGGCTAAGCGTCCGACTTCAGCCAGGTCACGATCTCGCACTCCGTGAGTTCGAGCCCCGCGTCAGGCTCTGGGCTGATGGCTCAGAGCCTGGAGCCTGTTTCCGATTCTGTGTCTCCCTCTCTCTCTGCCCCTCCCCCGTTCATGCTCTGTCTCTCTCTGTCCCAAAAATAAATAAACGTTGAAAAAAAAAAATTAAAAAAAAAAAAAAGTTGCCAAACAGCGTAGCACTCAAGTTAAGGAAGACAAATGTTTGTTCATTCTTTCCTCAAAGTTTTATGGAGTGCCTACCATCATTACATACTGCAAGCAAAGGTAGATAAGACACTCTCACTGTCTTCAAGGGGCTTCTATTCCGTTAGACTCCAGCAGTTAAAACAACCTGTGGTAAGAAGAGCTATGTATAAACAGATGAGCTGAGGGCCTAAGGCAGAAGCCTGTGCCGGGAACCGTGAGGGAGAAGGTGGTTCTACACGGGAGGCTGAGGCTGTCAGTCATCATGGCAGATTTCTGTGGAGTTTTTTGCCTTTCTTCACAAGGCTGATAAAGCGTACCCTCCTACCTTGACTTGCTTCTGCAGCTCCTCCAGTTCTAGTCTGTGGGTGGGTTTGGAGTTGTGGGGATGGTACAGAAGCAGTGGGGCAGGTGGTGGTTCATTAATGTGGACAAGGAAGCCGCCATTGCCATTGCCCCTTGTTCTCGTTTCCACCCTCAGCAGTCATTAAATGGAAGTGTGAGAATTCTGCAGAGCAGGATGGAAAGTCCTATGGTACACACGTTAGCTGAAAGTTCTCATTTGTCTCACATTTTGTTAGAGGCTGAACTTTTCTCTTCTTTGGAAGGTCAAACAAACAAACAAAAAAAACCTTGAATTCATTTCCAGATCACAGTGTTTTTTCAAAGAAAATCTGTAAATAGACAACTGCCTGATTTGGGGGAGAAATAATAGAACTTCCTACAAGACACAAATATGATAGCAACTCGTCGTGGGCAGGCAGTGCTTTTATGGAGACCAGGACCCAGGGTGACAGGGCAGTGAGCTAGGGATGGAAAAGGATCCCATGTCATCAGCTCAGGAAGAAGTCACTATGCTGAGGAGAGGACATGACATAGTGATTTGTCCCAGGGAGTCAAGAATGTAGGCTCCCTTAATAGCAGCATGATGACACTTCAGTCTGGTCCATTTAAAACATTCCACCAGATTGTAGTTTCCTCTTGACCACATATAAAGGGTATTTATTTGAGGAAAAAGCTGTTACTTAAATATGTAAGCCCACCTTAACCTTGGTCATGAACACCTGTCTCAAGCCAAGAAGAAGGACTCAGGTAGAGATGGCAAACGAATCTGAAACAGAACCATCTATGATTTTATATATAGACGGTGCTGGCAAACTCACCAGTTTCCACAGTGTCATCACTCCCACAAAGGCTGATTTCAAACTAGCAGCAGTTGGCTAACAAGATTCCTGAGCATTTAACAACTGGCTCTCCCAGTAATGGCCAGCTCCAGCATACCACTACATGTATGATTTGGCCAGTAGAAATATCCTTTTTTTTTTTTTAGTTTATTTATTTATTTTGAGAGAGAGAGAGAACAAGTGGGGTGAGGGAGAGAGAGAGAAAATCCCAAGCAGGCTCTGCACTATCAGTGCAGAGCCCAAAGTGGGGCCCAAACTCATGAAACGTGAGATCATGACCTGAGCCAAAATCAAGAGTAGGATGCTTAACTAACTGAGCCACCCAAGTGCCCCCAAATACCTTTTTTTTTTTTAACTTAAATTTGAGTGGTTGCCAGAAGCAAGAGGGTGGAAAGTGTGCAAAATGGTGACGGGGGTCTAAAGGTACAAACCTCCAACAACAAAATAAATAAGTTATGGGGATGGGAAGTACAGCCTGGTGACTATAGTTAATAATAGTGTATTGTATTACATATTTGAGTTCATAGAAGAGTAGATCTAAAAAAGTTCTCATCACAAGAAAAAGACTTTTGTAACCATGTATGATGGTGGACATTCACTAAACTTACTGCGGTGATCATTTTGCAGTATATGCAAATATTGTATCATTACATTGTATACCTGAAAACTAATTTAATGTCATGTGTCGATTATACCTCAGTTTTTAAAAATTGAATTTGAATGCCTTTGGGGAGATACTCGCTGATGGCTCTTCCTCCCAGTTATACCTGGTCCCTCTACTCCCTATTGCTTACTCAAGGTGTCTCATCTGTTCAGCTACCTGCCTGGCCTTGACTTGCTTTGGCATGGGTGGTACAGATGCTGTTTTCAACAGTAGCCCTGGGGTCCTTGCCTGTGTCTTTAAAATCGGGTCCCTTTGTGGATTACCCTTACTCTCGCCCTCCTTTTTTAATTTATGTAGATTTGACTTTTTTAAGAATGCAGAATATTTATTGAAAGAGATACCTATAGGGGCGCCTGGGTGGCTCAGTCGGTTAAGCGGCCGACTTCAGCTCAGGTCAGGATTTCGCGGTCCGTGAGTTCGAGCCCCGCGTCAGGCTCTGTGCTGACTGCTCAGAGCCTGGAGCCTGTTTCAGATTCTGTGTCTCCCTCTCTCTGACCCTCCCCCGTTCGTGCTCTATCTCTGTCTCAAAAATAAATAAACGTTTAAAAAAAAAAGTTTTAAAAGAAAGAGATACCTATGCATAGTTCCTATCCACTTTTGGCCAATAACTCTCTGACCTTGGGCAACGTACAGAATCTCTCAGAGCCTCTGTCCTTGATGGTTTCATTAATGTTCTCCGCTTTGAATGCTTGCCTCAGACAGCTGTTGTAAGGATTAAATAAGGAAAAGTTTTAATAATAACAGTAATAACAACTGCCGACCTCTGTTAGGCTCTTACACACGGCAGGGCCTGTCCTTGGCCTTTCCTTGGTACTAACATAATCAATGTCTGCAGGCCCCGGTGCGGTAGCTGGCACCTGTGAGGTGTCATCAGTGATAGCTGTTATTTTTACTGTGGTTATTGTTTGTGCAACTATAAGAGACCATAGCGATAAAGAATCAAAAGCTGTGTTTCTCTGTTGTCAGATTATCACAGGACCATCAGTTAAGTACATACATATGGCCTCACATAAGAAACAAATTAACCATGGTTATATCTGTATTTTAGGAGTTTATCTTCTGTAACAGTAACTGTCAGAGAATATTCATACAGACAAGCCTATCATTATACATACAAGTTGTTTGGGGTTGTTTCATTGTTCTCATCATGCTTTCTGCCAAATGACTATTGGACAGGAGATGCGGTGCTGAGATTTCATTTCAGTATTCCATTTGAAAAATGGGGTAAAGTCTCTAATATTTCTGTTAAGTTTTATCCGGAAATCTTGGACTTTGGTAAAAGATACCCTTTCAGTCAGGTTCACATGATCAATTTCCACTACGTTATGGTATTTGCCAGAATACAAGCAGGATTTTTTTTAAGTCCTTCAGAAAAGTGGATGCCATTTTATATATGAATCACGTGGTACAGGGCACTCTTGTTATTTTGAACACAGTGTCTAAGGGAAACGCTAGGCTAAAGTGCTGGCTTGCCTCAGTGATCACCTTAGATGCTTATAGAGAGGGGCCTGCTGACTGAATCACTTTTGTTTCCAAATGAGAAAAAAGAATACCGCTCTAATTTAGTACTATTTCTGTGTGTCATCATAACAGCCTTCTAACAGTTACTTTGCGAGAATAATGCAGTAAGTGGTGAGCAGCACAGAGATCACCACTACCTGGGTATTTATGGCTTGGAATTAAATGTCCAGCACAGCAGCATACAAAAATCTGAACTGCATTGTATTTCAACCAATTGGAAGCAAACATAATATGCCTTGGAAACAATAGAAGACTCAAAAAGTGGGTGACTGGTCGTGAAAACACTGATGCCAGATGCACCTGGGACGCGTAAGTTGTTTTGTGAAAGACGAGTGTGCAAAAGGAATATTTCTAAATTCATATAATTTTTTACACGGTATGTGGTCATAAATATTAGCGTAGCTGAATTAATAAACTACTATAAGTCATCACCTAAAGGTTTCAGCTCCATTCCTCAAGGATTATGTAGTTAAGCTTGCCAAGACACATTTCTGAGTATCTTCACTTCGGAGGAATGGGGATCATCTCCGTTTTCTCTGTGGTTCATTAAAACTCTTAGATGTGTAGCTTAACGTGTTTTTCTCTTATTGCCAGCTCCTCCCCCTCTCCCCTTCCCCACCCTTTCACTCAGGTCAGGAAAGACTTTCACATGAGTTGAGAGGAAAAGAAGGAGGGAAGCAGCAAACTGGTTCCCAAGACTTATTTGCCTGGTAGGATCTAGTGTTAGACGAACGGGTAAAATGGGAACAAACATTCAGAAACCATTTTACAAAAGGCAGACTTAGTGAACTGAGGCTTGTGGTGCCATGAATAAGCCCCTCCTTGCAAAGCCTAATAAAAGAACCTCAGAGAGATGAGAAGTGACAGCGGCAGAGGACACAGATCATTTGTTCTAGACTTTTCTCCCCATCTTGGTGTCAGGCTGCCAGAGGAGAGTCAGTCCCTTAACGGTCCCGCATCAACAGTACGTGCTCAGCTCAGAAGTGTTGTGGGAGCATACACCAAAGGTGAAGGCAAATGTGGAAAGAGAGTATGGAAACTTTTCCAGAAAGCTCCTAGAAGACTGGGGAGATCAGCAAACAAAGACACTCATGATTAAACACAATCCATTAAAGCATTTCAGGATCAATTCTGCTTGCAAAGTTTAGAATGAAGATATTCCTCGCAAGCAGTCCATTTCTCCAAAAGGAGTGGGGCCGGGAGCGGCGGGAAGAATAGTGCTTACTTTTTATTGCCTAAGTACCATGTTTCAATTTTAAAGCGCTTTTTCAACCCAAATGCTAGTTACAACCAACCAGTCTTTTCCTAGCCTTGGGCTAAAAGTTACATCAATAATGGAACGTCGCCAGATTTGATTATTGACTGTCAGGACTGTGTATAGAGGCGTAATGACTGACTCCACATTGTAAAATAATCATGCCATGACAGAATTGACGCTTATATTCACTAGAAAGCCTGGGGGCACTGTTAAAACATCGACTTCCCTTCATTTACACCAACTTCTGGTGGGAGAGGTTGCAGAAGGGTATAGAAGAAAATGTATGGGTAGGGAGCTAGATTTAGAATTAGCCAGGACTAATCATAGAAGCAATGGAAGAAATAATAGAAGAAAAATGAAATCAGTTCTTTGCCACCAGTCCAAAACTTAGAACTCCTGTATGTGAAAACATATATTTATTTTAAAACACACTTTTTAAAAACAGAAATACATGCAAAAGAGAATTTATGTTTTGTAAATATGTACAGTAATAGAAAGGAGGGGAAAAAAAAACCCTTTTTTCATGCAGAGAGCTCACAGGCAGAATAGATGTGGTCTTGTGTTGCTTCTCTTCTCCTGCCAAGAGACTACATCCTTGTTTCGAGAGTGGTCGGCACTGGACAGAGGCAGGCTTATCGGTGCTTCCCTGAGATCCTTGAAGATGGCCCTAACAGGGAAGACTTTCTTGCCTCTTGGGTCACAGGCTTGTAAGGACCGAATGTGGCATTGCCGTAGGGTCATAGAAAAAAATGAAATCAAGGTGATAAGCAAAGATGAAAGCAAAGGAGAAAAGGGGGCATTCTTTGACTACCTGGATCCAGTCAGGCCTGAGATCAGATCCACTCCTGTGTGGTAAACCAGTAAGTTCCAGGCCTTCAGACCTGTGTTCTCGCCATCTACGGTGCTTTTCTGCCTCCCACACGCATGGGGCCTGGCTCTCACCTGCCTCGCTCCTACATGAATGTTGGTTGGGCTCCACTTGGATAGAGATTATGTGATAAGTAAAGGACATTGTCTCAAAAATAATTGCATTCTTTCTTTTTTTTTTAAGTTTATTTATTTTGAGAGAGGACAGAGAGAGTGCAAGTGGGAGAGGGGCAGAGAGAGGAGAAAGAGAGAATCCCAAGTAGGCTCCGTGCTCAGTGCAGAGCCTGACTCGGGGCTTGGTCTCACAACTGCGAGATTATGACCTGAGCCGAAATCAAGAGTCGGACGCTTTACCGACTGAGCCACCCAGGCACCCTCGAAATAATCGCATTCTAATGTATCCACTCAGAAAGACTACATTTTCTCCTAATTTCTTCTCACTGTTCGGGCCACCTGGTATAGGTCCTAAAGCTTACATTTCATTCCCTTCAAGAGAAACACACGTCTGCCCAGCCATGTTTCTGCGTTAAAAACCGTGTCACCTGTCCTTTGCTTGCCCAGAAAGATACCTTGACTTGGAGTCAGCCCACCCATTAGGCATACATAGGTAGCAAGGAAGAAGAAGCAATTTTTTGAAGCCATATTTCACCCTTTTAATCAGTAACCCTAAACTTCCTTTATTTCCCCATTTCATCCCCAACATCTCCTGTTGTCAGCTAAGCCGAAAATCTGGCTGTCATCCTTAGCTAAACCTTGTCCTCTTCCACCTACCCTGTAAATGCTGTATCCATATGTATACGTCTATGTCTATGTGTATGTATATGTGTATATATATGTGTATCTATTTATTTATAGATGTTTATATCTAAATGATCTATAAATGCGACACTTAGTATTTGGGGATTTTTTTTCCTCTGACATTTACAATTGTTCCATGAGGGCAGGGCTAAGCAAGGCACTTAGCATGTAGTGGGCACTCAGTAATTTTAGTGACAACTCCCAGATCTGTTTCCTCATCCTTATTTCCAGAGCAACCATCTTATTGATACAAGCTGTCATTTTGTGATGCATTTCCTGTACAGCAGGTACCCCAGTGAAGTACATACTACTTCCGTCGCCATTTCACAGCTGAAGAAATGAGCACAGAGGTTACAGAATCTGCTCAAAGTCACACAAATAGAAAGCGGAGAGGTCGTCTTACTCCAGAGCCTGTGCCCTTGTTGTCTGCCATGCTGAGCCCCTCCCGTCTTTGTTAGCTGCTGTAGAATCTCTTCTGATTTACTGGCTCAGCTTCCAGATTGGCTGTGTGCTTCCATCTCTGGAACAGTTTGCCAGAAGATCCATAAACTCCTTCAGTGGCTCCTCCTTGTTTCATAGGAAAGCGCAGTGTCCGAGCATGAGCCCTCTGTGGCCCACCGCTACCTGCCTCGCCACTTGCTCTCTTATTCGCACCCTGGCACCTCGTGCTCTCCCAGGCTCTGTATGGTTCCCTATACATGTTGTGTTCTCTTTCCCTGTCAGGGGGTATTCTTCCGCCTTCCAGACCCAACCCTGCCTGGTTCCATCTCCAAGAAGCTCCCCTGACCTCCTCCTCTGAGTTGTGTCATCCTGAGTGCTTCTACTACACATACGTCAATCATTTCTAAACATCAGTTCACTCTTCTATTTTGTGGTGGATGAGGATCATGTCTCCCAATTCTCTAGCACAGTCTGGCATCCAGGGATTGTTAAGCAGTGTTTAGTGAAGAATGGGCCATTAGGTTTCTCCATGATGATTTTCCACCGCTATTTAGTAACCCATATTTCTGTCCCTATATGACTTTTCGTTGTGATCCAAGGACCTGGTTTTGATATTTGCTTGGCCTGAGAAGACTGAGTTTTGCAGATGTGATATGCCTGAGCTCTTGACTAAGAGAAGATAGAGTCAAGAATGACCCCCCCCCCCCCGCCTGCCGCCGCCGCCAAAACGTCCACATCCTAATTCCTGGAACCTGTGAATGCTATGTCACCTTATGTGGGAGAAGGGACTTGGCAGGTACGATTACATTAAGGATCTTGACCCAGAGAGATTATACTGGATTATCCAGGTGGGGCCAGTAGACCATAGGGATCCTTATAAGAGGAATGCAGGAGGATCAGAGTTAGAAAAAGAAGATATAAGGATGGAAGCAGAGATCAAAGAGGAGGGATGCTAAATTCCTGACTTCGAAAGTGGAAAAAGGAGCCGTATGCAAAGGTAGTCAGCCTCTAGAAGCTGGAAAAGCCAAAGAAACAGATTTTCTCCTAGAGCCGCTAGAAGGAGGACCATCCTACAGACCAGCATTAGACGTCTGACCTCCAAATTGGTGTTTTAAAAATCCATAAGTCCTTGGTAATTTGTTAAGTAGCAGTAGGAAGCCAGTATAGATCCAGCACCTTGAAATATAGTAGTGCTATAATAAATACCTATAAATGTGGAGTAGCTTTGGAATCGGGAAGTGGACAGAGACTGGAAGAATTCTGAGGAGCAGGATAGAAAAAGCCTAGGTTGCCTTGTACATACAGTTCGTAGAAATAGGGATTTTAAAGATTCTTCTGGGGAGGGCTCAGAAAAAAGAGCATGGTGAAGAAAACCTGTGTCACCTCAGAGAATACAAGTCATCATAAACATACCGTTGGTAGAACCGTTGGACATGAGGGGCACCTGGGTCAGCTAAGCGGCCGATTTTTTAGCTCAGGTCATGATCTCATTGTTCATGAGTTCAAGTCCCGCATTGGGCTCTGTGCTGACAGCTTGGAGCCTGGAGCCTGCTTCAGATTCTGTCTCCCTCTCACTCTGCCCCTTCCCCGTTCATGCTCTGTCTCTCAAAAAATGAATAAACATCAGGGCACCTGGGTGGCTCAGTTGATTAAGCGTCCAACTTCGGCTCAGGTCATAATCTCACAGTTTGTGAGTTTGAGCCCTGCCTTGGACTCTGTGCTGAGAGCTCAGAGCCTGGAGCCTGCTTCAGATTCTGTAACTCCCTCTCTCTGTCTGTCTGTCTGTCTGTCTGTCTCTCTGTCTCTCTCTCTGTCTCAAAAATAAACTTTAAAATTTTGTTAAATGAAGGAACATTTAAACATTTTTAAAAATTAAGAAAAAAAAAGAAATACGGACGTGAAAGGTACCACCGGTAAGTGAAGGAAATGAGGAACATGTTATTAGAAACTGGAGGGAAGGCGGCACTTGTAATACGGTGGCCAAATGCTTAGCTAATCCTGTCCTACAAGGATGTGGAAAGCAGAACTTGTAAACAATGAACTTGAATCTTTAGCTGAGAAGACTTTTAAGTTGGAGTGTTGAAGTCAAGGCATAATTTCTTCTCGCTGCTGCTAGTGAAATGTGACAGGACAGAGCTAAATTGAAGGAAGAATTATTAATGGAAAAAGAGCCAGGACTTACTGGTTTGGGGAACTCTTAGTCTGTCCAGATTGCAAAAGATGCTAAAACTAGGAGATTCACTGTCAGGAACACATGCTCTGGGGAGACAGCCAAGGGTGTGGCCAATCTTTCGCTACTCTCTGGTAAAAATGAAAAGGTCAGAGTGTTCAGTCACACAGATGACTCTTTGAAGAGATGAGGCACGTATCCCCTCGGCTGTCTCAGCAGAAGCCAGGCTTAGAGATGGGGTTGTCTAGGAAGTATCTGTGGAAGAACCCGCTGTGTGATGAAGTGAACCCCCGTGCCACACACAGGAGGCCCGTGGCGTTCTTGAAGATATTACACCAGTTTGAACCAAAAGGGTCAGAGAGAGGGTGCATAAGGTGTCACACTCCCAAAATTCGTACAGGCAGGAAACAAGCTGATGAGACCGCCCAGCCACAAACATGCTGCTATCCTTCAAGAAGTAAGAATGACTCTACTCTACACGGGCCCGGGGAGCAGAGTCTTAATCCACAGAGGATGATTACCAGGCCTTAGAATCAAAGGGAGTCTGCCCAGTTGGATTTTGAAATTGCTTGGGACAAGGGACTCCTTTTTTTCTTCCATTTCTCCCTGTCTGAATGGGCATGCCTATAGCTGTCATCTCTTGCCTCCCCACCGTTGTATTTTGTGAGCAGGTAACTTGATTTCTAGTTCCACAGGTTCACAGATGGAGAGGAATTCTGCCCTAGGATGGATTAGACTCAGAGCCTCGTTCATACCTAATTTAGGTTATTTAGATAATGAGGTATGGGACTTTTGAGCTGATGAGATTTGCCTAATACTTGAGACTTGGGTTGATGCTGTATAGGGTTGAGACTCTGTGGTACCTTGGGGTGAACCTGTTTTGTATGTGGGAGACTTATTAATCTTTGGTATGAATCCAGGGGGAACCCTGTGGTAGGCCGAATAATTCCTGTCCACATCCTAATCCATGGAACCTGTAAATATGGTACCTTACACGGGAGAAGGGACGTTACAGGTGTGATTAAATTAAGGGTCTTGACATGGTGGAGAGATTATCTTGAATTATTTGAATAGGCCCAATATAATCACAGGGATCCTTTCAAGAGGGAGGTAGGAGAATCAGAGTTAGAAGAAGAAGATGCCGGGCACGCGGGTGGCTCAGTCGGTTAAGCATCCAGCCCTGGCTCGGGTCATGATCTCGCAGTTCGTGAGTTTGAGCCTTGCATCAGGCTATGTGCTCTCAGCGTATCCCTCTCTCTCTCTCTCAAAAACAAATAAACATTTAAAGAAAAAGAAGATGTAAGGACTGAGCAGAAGTCAGGAGAGAGGATGCTACAGTGCTGCTTCGAAGCTGGAGGAGGGGACCACAAGCCAGCTAGTGCAGGTAACGTGTAGACGACAAGAAAGTCAAGAAACAGATTCTCTCCTAAAGCCTCCAGATGGAAGGTAGCCGTGCAGCCTGCTGTTAGACTTCTGACCTCCAGAAGCGTAAGATAATAAATGCGTGTGGTTTTCAGCCCCTACATGCGTGTTAACTTGCTACGGCCGCAATAGGAGAACAGCAGATTTTCCGGGCACTGACAAATTTGGAATTGAAGAGAGATGTGGGTGTGTCCAGCGAGTTCAGGAAGGCTGGAGTCTGATTTTTGGCTGGCTTCTACAGCAGAGTGAGTGTGAGAAAAACAATCGTGCCTGGAAGAAAAACTGGATCATTTAACTTTTTGTTTTTAGCTTTGACATTTGCAGTCTCTCGACTTAGTGAGGAAAACCTGTCAAGATTTTGGTTCATCATGGGAAAAGTTCAGCAACTCTGCATAAATGGTGACTTTTTATGATGGATGATACATTTCTTCATTCTAATATTTTATTAACTTTGATCAAATATACTTTGATTTTTGTGGCTGTTTTTTTACCCACCAGAAACGTCTGTTATAAAGCATGGTTATTTTGTGCTAGACAGCTTTCTTAAATGCAATCTTTTAGGGACCACAGTCCATTGGTAGTTGAATTCCTAAAATGCTTGATCTTGTTGCTATGGATGACAATGGATATGATTGGCATCATATGTGTTTTGTTTGATGGTTGGAGAGATGTGAGAAATGGAAAAGTCAAGAAGTGTGTGGGGTTGGGTGTAGGTGCAGTTTTCTGGGGTATAAATCACAGATTGTGCCTTTCTTCCCTCTTACCTGGATCCAGGGAGCGTTTAGCCTGATTTATTAATGCTTGTCCACTACATCAGCGTGTCAAGCACTTTCACCTTTGTTTTGCATTCTAACCTCTGAATGGCATTTTAGCCCAATTTAAACTTTCAACACTGAAGTTTCTTCCCTATTCCTATGAATCACACATAATTTAGTACAAATACATAATGACACAGTTGTACATCAGATTATTCAGAAAAGAAGACTGCTATGATTAATGTCAGGTAGTTCTGTGGTCAAGAAAACATACTTTTTTCTTTTTTTAGGTGAGCATTATGGTGGTCATTAGGACTATTCATGAATATTCCAGTTCTAGCTCTTTTCAGACACATAGTAGGATTATACTTTCTCCACTCTCTTGAATTTTCATGTGGTTCTCTGATCCGCTCTGGCCAAGTAAGTATGAGCACTTAACTGTTCTGCTCTGGTCTTCCCTCCCCTGCCATGCTGATTATGACAGCACGTGCTGACATGGGACCTCTGTGAGCCTGAATCCCTGAGGAGCGGGGACACACAAAGCCCTGCTGCTCGTCTGCACATATAGCATGTGCAAGACGTAAACTTGTATCTTATTGAACCACCAGTACTGGGGACTCTTTCTTACCGTGGTGTAATCTCCCCCGTTCTAAGTGATATTCAGTGTCTCAGACAAAAACTGAATGTGGTTCTGACAAGTTAATTATTTGGGTATGTATTAATACTTCTTTGAAAAACTCGGAGAGGGGCACCTGGATGGCTCAGTCAGTTAAGTGTCCGACTCTTGATTTCGGCTCATGTCATGATCTCACGGTTGTGAGTTCAAGGCCCACATCAGGCCCTGCGCTGACAGCATGGAGCCTGCTTGGGATTCTCTGTCTCCCTCTCTGCTCCTCCCCTGCTCATGTTCTCTTTCTCTCTCAAAATAAATAAGCTTTAAAAAAAAAAAAACAAACTTGGAGATACCTCATCTTATTGCAAACATCCTCAGTTTCCAAGTCTCAGTATAATTTGACAACATTATATATACCTTGTTACTTTTAATTACTGAAATACTGGCATAGTGACTTTAATGACTGTCTTAAATTTGTCAGTACACAACTTAATCTATTCTGAGCAATTTCTTACAACTGTTTATTTTTTAAAGTTACTTAAAAAATTTTTTTTTCAACGTTTATTTATTTTGGGAACAGAGAGAGACAGAGCATGAACGGGGGAGGGGCAGAGAGAGAGGGAGACACAGAATCAGAAACAGGCTCCAGGCTCTGAGCCATCAGCCCAGAGCCTGACGCGGGGCTCGAACTCATGGACCGCGAGATCGTGACCTGGCTGAAGTCGGACGCTTAACCGACTGCGCCACCCAGGCGCCCCTAAAGTTACTTTAAATGTTTACAATCTATCTGGAGAAACAACAGTGCAAAATATATTAGGAGCCTTAAGACTGATTTGCCTGCCGCACTTAATATTTGCTCAGTGTAAAACGAGATACATGGCTGTATTTTAATTTATAGAAAAAGAATTTCCATAAAGCTGATACTTTCCACGTCACTTCCATCACTACTGAAATTCTAACCAAATACCAATAATTTGAATAATCTCCTTGGACAGGTAATTATGGATGGAAGTGTTGAGTTCATGAAATTATGATAATGTAGATAGATCTAAGTCAACACTTGCATCTAGTGGCTGGGACCTTGCTATTTTTTAATATCCAAACATTGTGGTAGAATGAATGTGGCTCAGCTAATCACCATCATTCAGAAGACAAAAGCTAAAATTCCTTAATTTTTTTTTTAACATTTATTCATTTTTGAGAGTGAGAGAGACAGAGCATGAACGGGGGAGGGGTAGAAAGTTTGGGTGACACAGAATCCGAAGCAGGCTCCAGGCTCTGAGCTGTCAGCACAGAGCCTGATGTGGGGCTTGAACTCACGGACCACAAAATCATGACCTGAGCCAAAGTCGGACGCTTAACCGACTGAGCCACACAGGCACCCCCCACCCACTTTGTTTTTGAAAGAAACAGTATCCTATCTCATGTTAATACCACATGAGAAATCACATATAAGACATCAAATGAGGCTGTTTTCTTAGAGAGTACATCCTATGGGTTACTCCTTCAAAGTGGAATAATTACTTATTTTATAGCTGATGTCTTCCTGTTTTAAAAATATGTGTATGCCCCCTCCCCCACACCCTGAATCTTTTCTAGTTTTCGTGTACTCTCTAAAATGCAGGGATTCAGTTGTACACACACGCGATCTGTATGTAGGGAGGACTCTTGGCAAAGTCACATTGAGTGAGTGCTTTTGTGTCTTTGCTCTGAACAGCTCCTTCACTAGCAATTCCAGGGGCTGTTTCTCCAACCCCCACTACTTGTCTCTAGGACTCCAGCTTCCTGCATCCATCTGGTCCCTGAAATTTCTTTATAAGACTGAACTTCCTACTGTTGGGCCCAAAAAAAGAAATTGAGGTTCCTCCCCACGCTTCCAACCCAGGAACAGCTCAGGGAGACTCACAGGGTGACAGCTACCTAGATCCACTCAGACTCAGGGGACAACACAGGCCAACAAGTGATGGAAGAAAAGAAGTTCCATTTCTCACCAACAGGGAGGGAGCTTTCTGTCAGATGCCTAGACACATTGTGTGGCCGCCTTCAGAATTAAGGAGGGGTGGGGCGCCTGGCTGGCTCAGTCAGTGGAGCATGCGACTCTTGATCTCAGGGTTGTGAGTTTGGGCCCCGTGTTGGGTGTAGAGGTTACATAAAAATAAAATCTTCAAAAAAAAAAAAAAAAGAAGAAGAAGGGGAGGTTCGGGGAAATTTTTTAAAGAAGCTGTCAGTTTCTCTCAGGGTTCTGACTTTCCCTTTGGGAGATGCCACCCAGGGATTGGGGAAGCAGCATAAATACAGTTGGTTTGACTGTCTCCGGCCTCAGAGGAACTAAGAGAATGTTAAGTTTACTCTAGACACCGGCAAGTGTGTTCTGTTCATAAAGAGAGAAAATTACTCCAAGCAAAGGAGAAAGTTGTTTGATTTACTGTTTACATAAACCTGTCACTACCTGGCATTAGTTTGCAAATATTTTTGAGAAACGAATGCTTTTTTCCAACTTACAGAGCCCCTAAGTATAAAACAGTTAAAGGGGTTGCTGCTCTGGTGGGCCTCTCTACGGACCCCCAGAGCGGCTTTGCAGCATATTTAGCACAAAGGTATCTTTTCTCTAAAGCAGAAGTTCTCAAACTTTTTTTGAATTTAAGAGTCACCTAGGACTCTTCTTTAAAATGCACCTTCTGGGCCTCAATCCCAGAGACTCACACTCAGGAAGTCTTGGGTAGGGCCTGGGAATCTGTATTTATCATGCATCCCAGATGATTCTGATACCAGCATGGATGGGTCATGAACCGCTGCTCTACAGACTGCTTTCTGGTGGCCTTTCAATGGCTTCATCTTAGCCCCACTTGGTCCCAGCTTATTTTAGGTACTTAGTTTACAAGTGTCATATACCAATAAAAGGGGCTTTTCTGCCAGGGAAAATGCTATCTTAGTTACCTCTTCCTCTTCCAAATTCTGCGTTCCTGTGTCTGGAGCACTCCAGATGTGGCACGACTCTCGGCTCTCTGGTGAGTCTGCTCTATCTGAGGCTCCCAATACCCTCATCCTTCCAGCCCTTTCTGGTTTTCTCTGTTTGTTTGCTTTTCTTTTTCTTTTTCTTTTTCTTTGTTTAAGCAGACCTCTTTAAACCTCCCCTTCCCCAACCAACAAACCCTGAGGAGAGTTAAGTGATGTTTATCAGCAAATATAAAACTGACATCTTGGTGCAAACACAGCTAACTGATAAACACGTCAATGATCCTGTGTAGCAAGGTGCTGGATGTTCTGAGGGATACAGAGAACGAATCCAAATGAGTCATGTTTTTAAAAATAAATGAAGCCCACAATCAGACAGCACTTGACGGGCAATAATTAAAAAGACACTATCAAGTGTTGGCGGGGACATGGAGAAAGTGGAACCGTCTTGCACCCCAAGTGAGAATGTCAAATGGTGCAGCCACTTTGGAGAACAGTTTGGTGATATCTTAAATAGTTAAATGTACCTCACCATATAATCGAGCTCTTCAGTGTTAGGAATCTGCCCAAGAGAAGCGACAAAGACTTACACATGAGTGTTCATAGAAATATTATTCATAATATCCTCAAGCTTGAAACAACCCAAATATGCGTCCAGTGGTGAATGCATATAATACGGTATATCCATACATTGGAATATCATTTAGCAGTTAAAAGAAATGAAATACTAAAAGATGCAACAATATAGATAAGCCTCAGAAACATTATAAGCGAAAGATGCCAGACACCAAAGGCTATATATTATAAGGTTCCATGTACGTGAATCTATAAAAGGCATACTCAGAGAGACAGAAAGCAGATTTGTGGTTGCCTGAGGCTACAGAGGAGAGCAGAAAACAACTGCCAGTGGGTTTGAAGAAACTTTTTAGGATGACGGAACAGTTCTAAAACTGGATTGTGGTGGTAATTACACAGTTCAGTAAACTTACCAAAATCACTTAATCACACATTTATAATGGAATTTTATGGAATTTAAATGTTACCACGATAAAGTGGTTAAATATTTTTTAAAACAAGGCATATAGCAAATTAAAGAATCAGTTGTTCCCCTTTCTGCAAAAAAAATAGAGAGGTACAGGGGCGCCTGGGTGGCTCAGTCGGTTAAGCGTCTGACTTCAGCTCAGGTCATGACATGATCTCTCAGTCCGTGAGTTCCAGCCCTGTGTCGGGCTCTGTGCTGACAGCTCAGAGCCTGGAGCCTGTTTCAGATTCTGTGTCTCCCTCTTTCTCTGACCCTCCCCCATTCATGCTCTGTCTCTCTCTGTCTCAAAAATAAATAAATGTTAAAAAAAAAAAAAAGAAAGAAAGAAATAGAGAGATACAAGTCAGAGTATGGCCTGCAGGCCCCGGGGTCCCTATAACATTCTCAGGATGTCCTCGAGGTCATTTTCCTCACAATGCTAAGAAGCATTTTGCCTTTTTTGCTGTGTTGACATTTGCACTGATGATAAAGAAGTGGCAGCGGGTGAAACTGCTGGTGTCTTAACACCAGTCAAGGCGGTGGCACCAAACCTCGTCAGCAGTCATCGTATCCACCACCACCATGTGCTTGTAATGGAAGAACACGTTCCACGGTCACTTCAGAGTGTCCTTCATGAAGCAGTAAATTTTATTTAATGATATTGTCTTGTGCCTTGGATGCATACCTTCTTAAAAATTTTTTTAATGTTTGTTTATTTTTGAGAGAGAGAGAGAGAGAGAGAGAGAGAGAGAGAGAGAGAGACAGAGTGCAAGTGGGGGAGGGCCAGAGAGAGAGGGAGACACAGAATCCGAAGCGGGCTCCAGGCTCTGTCAGCACAGAGCTCAACGGGGGGGCTTGAACCCACAAACTGTGAGATCGTGACCTGAGCCGAAGTCGGACGCTTACCCGACTGAGCCACCCAGGCACACCTGTGCACAGCTTTGTAATAGTCTATGCGATGAAATGGGAGATAGGCACACATAAAACATTTTTTCTGCACACCCAGGTAGGACGGTTATCCCAAGGAAAAGTACTTCTGCAGTTGATTGAGTTGCAGGCTGAACTAGCAATTGTTTTTATGGAACACCGTCTCTACTTTAGAAAAAAAAATGTGTGGGGGCGCCTGGGTGGCGCGGTCGGTTAAGCGTCCAACTTCAGCCAGGTCACGATCTTGCGGTCTGTGAGTTCGAGCCCCGTGTCAGGCTCTGGGCTGATGGCTCGGAGCCTGGAGCCTGTTTCCGATTCTGTGTCTCCCTCTCTCTCTGCCCCTCCCCCGTTCATGCTCTGTCTCTCTCTGTCCCAAAAATAAATAAAAAACGTTGAAAAAAAATTTAAAAAAAAATGTGTGGCAGATAAATTATGGATATTCAGACTTGGGTATTTGGCAAACATCGTCTCAAGAATGAATGAAGAGAACTTGTCACTTCAAAGACAACAATTGGCAGTATGTGTTGCCAGTCATAATATTCAAATGTTAAACCAAAATTAGAATTTTGGAAAACTTTATACCACCACGAGCTTCCATCAGGATCTCCTGACAGATTTCTGTCAGGAATCTGACAGCTTCTGTCAAGATTTTCCTGATGAGATCGATGGTGATTTTAACAAATGTGATTTCTTTTTTCATCTTGTATAATGAAATGTGTCAAAATTTGGAGAATATGGGCAAAGGGTGCTTGATACTAAAACGGTTTGAGAACTGCCGGCCTAGTGGCCGATAGCGTGGACGCGGAGGACCCTTCTTGGGTTGAAATCCCAACGCTATCACTTATTTCTTGCGTGGTCTCAGGTAAGTGCTTCATCTCTCAATGCCTCAGCTTTCTCATCTATAAAATGGGGATAAAAACGGTACCTATTGGGGCGCGTGGGTGGCTCAGTTGGTCAAGCGTCTGATTCTTGGTTTCTGCTCAGGTTCATGATCCATGTCGGGCTCTGTGCTGCCAGCATGGAGCCTGCTTGGGGCTCGCTCTCTCTCCCTCTCTCTCTGCCCTTCCCCCACTCATGGTGTCTCTGTCCCTATCACAGTAAGTCAATAAACTTTAAAATAAGAAGAAGAAGAAAGTAAAAATAAAACTGGTAGCTATCTCAGAAATGTGGACATAAAAATGAGTTAATATATGTAAATAATTGTGAATATTAAAATGAGTTCATATACGGAGATCACTTAGAATAGTGCCTGACTTAGAGTATGTGGTCATTGGGTCGTTGTTACGATCTTGGTGAGTGGTGATTTGTAAAAACGAATGCATTTTACATGTGCAATCCATAGAAATGTGTGTGTAATTATGTATACTTTCTTTTTCCTTTTGTGGAACTGGGAAATCTGAAGCTGAGATTCCTTCCCGAGCCTCTGCCTCGGTTTTGGCCCTCCCGCTTCCTGGCAGTGTGCACCTGTGCGTGGTGTCCGGGGGGCTGGCTCGTTCCCGCTCGGGGACTGAGTGCCCGGCCCGTCCGCCCAGCCTCTGTTGCTTGGGGTTTCCTTCTTCTCCTAGCAACCACACAGTGTGGTTTTAAGGAAGATGTGGTGACTCAGTGCCATTATGAAGGGTACGGTTTAATAGATTGAGTATAAACAGAATACAGTTGTGTACGGTTTCTAGTCTTAGTATTAGAAGCCGCGTTCCTGCCTCAGCAGTGTTCAAAATGACATCATTTTAGCTCAGTGTTTGGGAACTTATGTGAGTAGAGAAAAAGTGGAAGGCCCCGTCATATGTCTATTTTCAGTGCTTAATCCAAGCTGACAGGAAGTTTAAGGGGAAAAAGATGACTAACTTGGAACCTACCCCTGCAGTCCTTCCAGAGGGACGACATGTGAGCTATTTTTCTCTCTCACTGTTAAAAAGACGTTCATCACATGTTGACCTTGCTCACTTGTGCAACCAGTAATGTGACGCGCAGCTCCCGTCAAGTGCTGGGCCTCGCCCTCCCGGAGCCGGTGCCCTGCTTTGTAAACACGAAGGTACTTTGTCTGTTGTTCCCTGACTGTGTCAGCAGAAGGAACAGTTATATATTTTATACCCATTAAAAGGTTGTGAAAACACTCCAAAGTTTAGTGTGAGGTAAAGAAGGTAAGATAGACTGCCAAAGAATCGTAATGGTTGTTTCTTTTCCTAGAAGATCACAGACAAAATTACCCTCTGTTGTGGAGTACCGATGTTACACAGATACGCTCACGTTTGATGGTGAATAGCCAAAAACCCACAGTGTGTAAATCACTGGAGGTTCATGGATTTAAATGGCTTCTGCTATCCTGAGAGAAAGATGAACTCTTGAAACAAGAGTTCATTTGGGGGCCATCTGTTTTATCTGTCATCCCACATCCCTCTGCATCTGGGAAGAACAGTGGGCCAGCCCATGCGAGTCTTTATTCCTTGCCCCAGCCTAGGCTTTGAATTATTGCTGCACATCAAGATCCTTGCACGCACACCGGCACTTGTTAAATAGGTTGAGAACAGCCCTGACTTTCATTTCGGGGGTGTGTTTTGGGAGCCAATTATAACGCCTCCTGAATATTTTGTAAAGGTAATGTTGTATAAATACAAAGCAGTGCCATCATTGAGATGGTCTAAATACAGAGCAGTACCACGACTGAGGCAGCGTGCTTACGGATATACTTGCATTTTAAGATTTGAGAGTGTTTCTTTCCCACGTGGCTAGTATACTGGGAATAGAAAATCAGATCAGACTAAAAGCCAAAGAAGTGCTTCTCGAATATAGGTTGGTAGTGAATTTTATTAATTCAATTGAATTCAATCTCACAATATTTGTTATGGGTGGAATAGATTTAGTTATTTTTAATCATGTTCTTCTCTCTGTCACTGCTAGGGCCTTGTGCAAACTTCATGTCTCAATAACTACAGATGTCTTTTATAAATAGAATGCACTGAAGTTAGTTGACCTGGGCATGTGAACAGTGTCTGTGATTATACTACGGCAGCTCTTTGACACTAGAATCTTCTGTTCTTTGAGTCCCTTCCTATTTTTAGTAACTCCTAAAAACACCTAAAAATCACATATGAGTTGCACATAATTTTCAAAAATAGTTAATAGCTGTTTTTAAAACTCCCGCCTCTTATCACGACAGTGTTCCAAAATCTTTGGCGGTTTCCCCTTACAGTGTGATATCTTTGCAAGGATTTTTGTCCTTGTGAAGTAACCAGGTGTGAAGGGTCTCAAGCAAAACTAACATTTCTGTGATGACAGTTTATGCTGCTGTTTAATTGTCGATTCTCATCTTGTCTTCTATGTGTCTGTTTGTGTTTTTCAGGAAAAAAGTGCCAGTTCAAATGTAAGACTTAAAACTAATAAAGAGATTCCAGGATTAGTTCATCAACCCAGAGCAAAGTAAGTTCTAGTTCCTTTTTTCCTTATATTGTTTTTAAAGCTAATAATATTTTCAGAGTGAGCTCAGTTTTGCCTGCCAGATAATCAAGATGTATTATAAAGCTTCAGTGATTGAGACACTGTGATTTGGTCTAATGGAACAGAGCAGAGAGTGCCAAAAAAGACCCACAATAACTGACAGAACAGACCTGTCAAATCAGAAGAAAATAAAAGGAAATATCTTTATGACTATGGGGTAGGGAAGAATTTTGAAAAAGTCACAAAAGATGCAGATCTTTGAAGAAAAATGATTAATATGACTGCATTAAAATTAAGAACTTCTTTTTATCAAAATTTGCTGTAGGAGAATAGAAGGAAGTGATGGAATATATTTACCACGCGTATAATTGACAACGGTTGGGTTTCCAGAATATGTAAAGTAACTCTATAAATCAATAAGTAAAAAGCAGAGAGCTCATAGAAAAAGAAGCTAAAGATACGAACAACCATTTTACTGAAGAGGAAACATGAATAGCTAACGTCTAGGAAGAAATACCATTTCACACCACAAGATTGGCAAAAAATTTAGAAGTCTGACAATACAAATGGTTGACCAGGATGTTGAACAACAGGCCTCTTTACCCCAGTGGAAGTATAAACTGGTACAATTACTTTGGAAAAGTTTGTAGTTTCTAAGAAAATTGTACCTGGGCATACCTTGCCCACCAGCGATTCCCCCTCTCAGGTATATACCCTAGAAAAACTTGTACATGGGTGCTGGAAGACCTAGTTGACCTGGAGAATTCTACATATCAGTGAAAATGAATGACTTAGAGCTGCACCTGTCAAGATGGAAGAAGGTCATGAATGTAAGGCTGCACTGGAAGGGAAGTAAGTGGTAGTCCCTGCCTGCTATAGTTTCATTTGCATAAAGTTCAAAAACAAGCCGAATGAATCAACCTATTATATATGTCTGTGATAAAACAATAAAGACAAGCAAGGAAATGAAAAGGCATTAAACTTGGAAGCATGGTTCTTTCTCACTGGATGGAAGACAATGGGACCAGGGGTTCTGTTTCTTAATCTGAGTGGTGATGATATGGGTGTTCCTTTAACTATTGTTATGTAAAACTGTACAAGTAACATATGTTTTCTGTGTGTTATGAATTGCACAATTAAAAAGTTAAAGAGAATAATGGGTATTTTTCTAGATTGTTCAAGAACCGAATCTACCTTGGCGATAAAATGCACTTTGTGTGACACTCAAGCTATCTCTCCTTTCCTTCAAAGAGGCTCCATTTTCCCAGAGCTACAAATCTGTTTTGTGGTGTTCCATCTAAATATGAACAAATTCCCTGAGGGTGCTGATCACACTGGTGGCACAGTCACCCCCACCCTAAAATAAATTCATGTATGTAGTAGTAGTTCCATAAATCCATGCCATAAGCAGAAGAAGTTGTGTTATGTCTGATTCTTCCCAGGAAATCGAGACAAAAATAACCTAGTTCATAATCACTTTACCCTGGCTTGGTGTCTGTGGAGGTGCTGCAGGTGGTTAGGCCTCTTCAGGGGGTGGTGATGAGCTCAAGGATTTAATTTTTTTACCTTCAAAGGAAATTGGACATTTTAAAATCCACTTATCATCTATAATGTCAATGGAATAGTAAAGCCGATTTTTGAACCGTTGGGTACACATTATGTCATAATCACAACCTTCCTGTCCACTTCACTGATAATCACTTTTATCAACACTAATTGTATCTGCCTTGGAGAGACAGCAGATATCTCATGATACAACCAAGTCATGTTTCAATCCAAGCCATTCAATATATGCTATTTTTAAATGTTTCCCATATCTCTGAGTTCTAAGAAGAGACTATAAGAAGGAGAATTTCTTTTTCCCTTTAGTGTGAATACTTATTTAATTTAGACATACTGAAGCAGCCTCCTTTGCAAACTGATATGTGCTGAAGCTTTCAGAGAAATTGACTAAATTGGCTTGTGTGTTTACATTAAAATTAGGAAGAAAATCCTCTGTTATTCGTGTGTGTGTGTGTGTGTGTGTGTGTGTGTGTGTGTGTGTGCGTTTTAAACTATGAGTCAGAACCTGGGTTACTGGAATTCAACTACAAAATCTTTCTGGAAGGCCACAAGAAGTTTTACTTTTCCTCCTTGCTGACACAGGTGATTAAGAAACTATTATTTATTATGCAGTGTATACATAAGATAATGAGTTTCTTTTCCCCAGAAGTGGAAGGACAATCCCATACCTGATAACAGGAGATTTATTAATAATAAAGGTAGATGGTCTTCACATCTTCATCTGAGGTACTATGCAGAGCACATTCTTACTGACTTTGGGATCTCAGGAGAGTGATCTAATGTCATCAGGCTTCAGTTTTCTCAGAGAAAAATAGAGGAGAATCATCGTCTCTTACAGGGCTAGAGATATTTATAAATGAAATAATGTATGACCCAGTGCCAGTCACAGTATCTGATGCTGGTAAGAATGCCTTAACAGTTAGAAACAACCCAAATGCCCTTTGGGGCGCCTGAGTGGCTCAGTCGGTTGAGCTTCCGGCTCTTGGTTTCAACTCAGGTCATGACCTCAATGGTTTGTGAGTCCTGAATTGGGCTCTGCACTGAGAGTGCAGAACATGCTTGGGATTCTCCCATTCCCTCTCTCTCTCTGCCCCTCCCCCCATCAATAAAATAAACTTTATTTCAAAAAAAAAGAAAAGAAAAGAAATAACCCAAATGCCCTTTTACAGGAAGTTGGGTAAATGAACCCCACTGCCTTCACACAGTGAAATATTAGTTAAAACTCACAACACTAGAGGGACCGAGGAATATAATAATAGGAGAAAAGAGTAAATCTTGAAAGATTACAGAAAGCATGATGCACTCTTTGTAAAGTTAAAAACAACTAAATAAATCATCTTCTTTTTAGAGCACACGTAGAGGCAGTAAAGCTATACAAAGGGAAAGTAAGGGGATGTTGGTTCCCTTGAATTGAGGAAACACACATGGGTAGGAAGTAAATTAGCTCTAGGTTGTTGTCAAGGTCCTCGCATTCGTTTTTTACTTTGGCTTCATGAGTGCATATTATGCTATTTAAAAAAAGTATATTCGACTAAATAAAAGTAGCTGTGCGTGACTATAAGCAAGGGTGTGTCATAATGTGAGGATTAGGATTAAGCCACTTGCCCGAGATCCAATTGAGCAATGATGATGATGATTTTGAAGAAATAACTATTCAGGCCAAGATTTGCCAGGAACCCACTGAGTAATTGCATTTCATTTTTGCAGGTGAAGTATTAGGGAGTTAGGACCTTGTCTTCTGATACTTTTGTGGCTTGGGCTTTTATTATTGGAAACTTTTTTTTAAGTCCCTAAAAATGAAAGCCATATATCTTTCAGCTCAAACCCTCATCTTGCCCACCCTCTTCATTCCTTTGATTACTTGTCTTTAAGATTCCATACTGTTATCATCCCTAGTCTCATGAAACTGAGAAATCACAGACAGAAGAGTCTTTGACGATTCAAGGTTAACTCACAAGAGCTCTGCCAGCACCAACTGGGGGCATGGGAAGTGCTCCAGGAAAACGTTGTGCTTTCCGCGACTGAGTTTATTAGAAAGAAATAGGAATTACTGAAATTGTTAAGTTTGATTAGTTAAATCAAGTACCAGCATACAGACTTTTCTAAAAGACTTTTAGATCTAATTAATCTTGGCATCAAATACTCACTTTGTAAGTGGATTCATAAACAGTCTAATTATCCCTTTCTAATACCTTGAGGAAAGACAGGCCGGTGTGCTTTTTTCTCCCACACCATTCACAGCCACCAAATTGTGCAGCAGAAAGGGCTTAAGAATCCAGTTATTACTTAAGGACTGGTTCTCACAGCGCAGTTTGAAGGTAAAAACTAATATTAATGCCATTGTGTTGATAGAGTTTCCACGTGAAAAAGAGAGCATCCGTGTTTATCCCGGCAGGAGACCGCTGAGACGGATCATTTATTTCATCAGAGTGAAAATGCCATCTCTGTCCCTGTCCCTGAAGGGATTTCAGGGCTTGCCTGTGAAACAAACCCACAGAGAACAGCAGAGTAAACCTCGCGCTTTCAGGTGACACCGTACTTAAGGTGATGTACACACAGCAAGGACCTCTTGGTGCCATTGGCTCCAAGCGGCCGTGTCTGCCACACTCCCAGGGATGGCGGAGTTTATCTGAAAGAGCTCATTTGGTGCATCGGGGTCTGATAATAAATAAGTCACCTTTCCATTCATCTTTCTGGCTAACACAGCCCACATACTATATTTCAAGGTGGCAAGAAGTCAGTCCGTCTGCTGGGAGACACTTCTTGGTAGGTTTTGAAATGAGACAGAGGCAGGCCGGGATGTTCTTGCTCTTAGACAAAGAGAAAGCAGGCAACATTCCTGTATCAGTGGGGTGTGATGGTAGAGATGCACCGACGGAAGGCCAGTTGCCTGCGTTTGGGTAGAATTGTTTCAAGGCACACCTGAAAATGAAAATGGTATTTTACTTCTCAACCATTATACCCTCTACCCCAGAGTGAGGTTACTGTTTGGTTCAGGATTCAGATAGGGTTGAAAACACCCTGTCTTGACTAATTCTGGGTTGAGTAGCTTTTGTTCAGTTTGCTTTAATCAAGGAATGCCTTTTCTTTTTTTTAATGGTTAGAAAGTAGGTAAACTACACAAAACTGGAACCACTAAGGTTTTTGTGCTTGCTTACTATACATGCATCTTGAGGTCCTCACTGTTACCTTTGGCATCAAGCTCCTATTGTGGACCCTGAGCTCTGCATTCCTGATCCCAGGGATCTTGTCAGTCTAATATGTATATGTCTGAGTACTAACTAAGCACCCCTGTTTTCATGTTTTGATATTTCAATAAAGGAGTTAATGGAAGTTAGTAACAGTCATCCAACGTTAGTGCCAGAAGGGACTACACTTCACCATGCTAACAAACTGAACTGCCTCGTGAGGGGTCACGAATCACATGAATTGAAATAGGGACCACTCAGTCAATTGATTAAATATTTCCCTTCCATTATACGCAAAGCAATGTATGTAAAAAACTCTAACCTAAAAATTTCCACAATGGACATCTGATCCTAAAAATGCCATTTTTATGAGGTCTCTTGGAATCTCCCAGGGAAACTAATGTGTGTGTGTGTGTGGTCATCCATATTAAGATATATGTGTGTATATGCGTGCATATGTGTATGTGGCTATCTATTCAGATGTATCTATGTCTATATGTCTACATGCCTTTCTATCTGGGACCCAGAGCTGTCCAGCAACCTCATCTGCTGAAAGTTTGGCCAGGAACAGGGAGGATGCCCAGAACATGTCTGAGCAGCCACGTTGACTGCCAGAATATGCCTGTTCACCACTCACAGGAAGCCCCCCAGGCTCTCCCTCAGATCCTGTTTGCACTAACTTTGGACACAACTCTAATGGATTTGGGTGTGCTAAGCATGGGGCAGAAGCAGCTGCTGGGAAGAAAACTGAAAGAGAACCAATACCTTCTTTGACCAGAAGAAATGAGAGCGGTTCAAAGCAGGCAGAGAACAAAAGCCTATAGTTTAAGGCCACTTCGCTTAAGGAGAGCCAGCTCTCCCCATCTCAAGAGGCTCCAGGGACTGTTCCCGTATCACAGAGAGAGATTGTGGTTTAAGGCCTTGGGAGTGGCTGCTAGTCATTAAGTGAAAGTCAAGTAATGTTTGTGATAGATCCTCTCTTAAAGTTTAGAAGGTTTGCATTCAAAATGGCTCAAACGAAAAATGTTTTGGCACTTAAAGAAGTAAAACCACGGGGAATCTGGGAAAACTCAGGTAGGCAAAATGGCTTCTCCACCCAGCCAGAGAAGGAAAGGAGGCTGTTTAATATATTCTCATGCTCCCAGATTCTGGCCTGCCTTTCTAGCCTGCAACAAGAGAAGGCCTGTTTCTGAAACAGGACATATACCTCACTTGAGTTATCAAGGACACGAAAAATGACATGATACAGAAGTGAAAGTGGATTCCTGGTATAAAATAGTTTGTCATTTTCCTCTTGTATCAGAGCTAATGTCCTCGTGCCCCCAGATTTTAAGTCTTGCTTTTACACACAGGGGAAAACCTCCTTCAAGCCCCATTATCTGTCATTGGAGGCCTGAAGGGTGTGGGGTCCCTTGTGCCATTCTCTGCGGCGCCTAAAGGAGGAGGCATAGTGCTAAGGGGTATGTCAGGTGGGCTGTCCCCTACACCGAGACTTGAAGGGAAGGAGCTATTCCAGAGCCACCCCTCCCCCTACCCCCAGCCACTGCAACAAGTAAGCACTAACAGTGAAAGAAGCTCGTTGTGTGATGTGTCTCTTAGCCCAGAATCCTGAACCTCCTTGGACCACCTACACCTATTTCCTGTCATTAAGACCATGTTGCCTCCAAGACGTTTTCCTCCCCACGCACTTCCCATCTGTGATTCTTCTCTGGTCTCCTTACCTTCTTCTGTTTTGTCTCCCCCCGCCCCAAACTGTGTCCATCTGACTAAGTAGGCTGTTAAATAGCATTAGACAAGCAAGCACACAGGGCAAGCGCTACTCAGATATGCTTCCTGACGCACTCCCACATCCCAGTGGAATTGCACTTCCCAAAAGGTGCATTGGCCGTCACCACTGCACAAAGCGTTCAGGGACAATGTCAAGTTCTTTGCCTGTTTGCCGCCAGCCCACACCTCTAGGCTCAGCTGAATACCATGCTAAATACCAGTCTTTATAAAATACACATTTCACCATAACAACTTGGATATATTTTCTTTTTCCAGTTACACACAGTGTGAAATATGCCATGTACTGCTTGGCTACGCCTTTTTTTTTTTAACAAATGTGTATCTGAAGAAATCATTTGGCATACACCTCCCAGTAACATCACTATAAATAACATGTACGTTGAAAAGAAATTGTATTTCTTAAATCATAGGAACTCGTAGACTTTTATGCAACACATTTAGAGGATTACTGTAATGGCATTTATCCTTAATATGACTTCAGACTATCTCAGTGGAAAAGTCGGCAATAAATAAATGTCTGCCTCAAAGTCTAGGGACTCAGCGTTTTTCATTCGAGGGAGCTGGGTTTAAGAAAACATTGAAATACGCACTTAACTACTCTCTGGTTTTTTTTTAGCATGCACATCTCTGAAAGCCAACAAGAATTCTTCAGAATGCTGGATGAAAAAATTGAAAAGGTAAGAAGTAAAAATAAATTCCTTGTTTCAAGGGAAATATGCTAACTGCCTCATGAGTTAAGGTAATAATGTTCTGGTTTCTGTGTTGCAAAGCTGTTCCTGTAAGAGTATGGGTAGAGAGTTAAAAGAAGCCCCCTCCCCCTGCCACACACACAAAATGTGACTGTGAGAATGTTTAACGTATACCAGAGCATCCAAGATTCTCGGCTTGTTGACCATTAATTAATTAAAGGGTGTAGGGCCAGATAGGGTCTAGCAGTGCTAGTAAGAGCCTTTGCCTAGAGACAGAACATTGCTCTCAGTGCACATTGTCTGCACGTGATGCCTTGCTCTCGCTTCAGACTGCAGGCAAGAAGGTTCTTAGTACCTGCCAGAACTTATGGAATGTCTGCTGTATACCTGACACTGCTCTGAGTTCTCCTACAAACATCGCAAACCTGTTACAGTCAATACCGACCTCAGGGACATGGCTCTGAGACCGGTTTTATCTTCCTTTTACAGACAAGGAAACTAAGGCTCAGAATATTTGAATAACTTACCAAGGTTTGCAAGGCTGGTAGTGGTCCAGTTGGATTTTCAGCCCACATCTGCCTCACTCCAAAGCCGAGACTCCCAAGTTGCTTCTCTAGGAGTGTGTGCGTTTTACAATGACAAGAAGATCTGTGTGGAAAATTGAACCCATACTTAGGATCTCAGAGTGCCATATGCTAATCAACTGAATGAAGTATGGAAGATGGTAACAATTAAAGGCTTACTTGCAGACTTGCAGAATTTAAATGCATCACCGCAGGGGGTGAATTTAAATACTGAAGTTATAAATCTGAGTATTGTCATTTGAAAACCTTGTTCTGAAGAAGAGTACAATCCTAAATTCAGAACATAGCACAACTGTGGTTAAGGCGTCATGGGCCAGTTTTGCCTTTGAATTTTTTCCATGTTTATTTTTATTTTTTACATTTTGTGGCCCTTTTATCTGAGCATTTGTTCACAAATTCCTAAGTTATGATACATATCACTCAATGGAAAATAATGAAGAAGGGCTTAAATTCACCAGTATTTGAGCAGCAGACCCCATTCTGAAATGGACCTCCTTAAAGAATAATTGTATAATCTTCTAATGCACCATTACAAGACCAGCAGATGTTACCAATGTGAAAGGTAGAGATGGGTGATGAATTAAAATGGTACTTTAATGCATAGTATCACTTGGCTATGCATAAATACTGATTTGCATGTAATTTTTTTTTATTATTAGTGAAATCCTGGCTCACATATGACTTTTTAGATTGAAAACTTCATCTGGGAATAATTACCAAGTTTCATGTATTGGTTCAAAACCTGTTCAAGACAAAACCTGACAAAACCTGTGTCAATAGCATTTGTTTTAATAAAGAAAAGCATAAAATAAATATTTCATTCCCACTGTAATGGTGAAGATCTTTTCTTTCTCAGTTTATTTGGATTTTTTTCCTCCACTAGCTTTTTGGCAATAAAAAGATCTTAGTAGTCAGAGTTAGTCTGTAAAAACCAAAACCTGAATAGTAAGTTATCTTTTTAAACAAAATTTACAAACCCTGACAAGGCATTTAAGATGATCTAATCCCTTTCTGGTGTGTTTCCATAATAGAAATTCTACCTCCTTGCACTCACAACTGGAATTCATTGTTTCCATCTGAAATCCGATTTCCCTTTTTCCTTTTGCATCCAGGGTAATGACGTGTCTAACACAACAAAAGCAAAGTGCATAACTTGATCATTTGTTGGATAGAACCGTCCCTGGACAAAGGAACATTTGTAGACTCAACATAAACAGTATTCTCCCTATAAAATACATTTATATCTGAAGAAGAGCTTTTATATAACCTGTGACATGCACCCAGTTCTAGATGTCTAGTGGAATTTTCTGTCTGCTCTGAACCAAGCTTTCCTGTTTCTCCCCTCTTATCTAAAATTCACCCTTCTGAATATTGTGAACATGCTGTTCCATGTACTATTTGACCATTGAGCCTCCAAAGTTAAAATGTACTTCCTTAATATATGCATTTGGCTTAATACAATCCTCACCATATTTTATATAGCCCAAATTGGAAGTTGGGTTCTTACAAATTATTCTCCTGACTTTTCATCATTGTTAGGTATTTCTTTGGTACAAGTTAACATGGGGACAACTAACTATACATGCAACCCAGATCTGTTCTGTAGGTTTCCTAGGGCTGATTTAAAAAAACAAAAAAACTCAGAGCTTCATGCAGAAAATTGGAGTCATTCTAAGAGAGCTTGAGTTTTGAGATTTAATCTCTCTCAAAATGTCCAGAAATTGCTTTTTCTTCCTTAAACTGATAAGAAGTAAAATTGACTGAATGTGGGGAGATTTAAACCTGCTCTTCCTTGATTCTTCTTTTGTATTTATTGAATGTCTGCAGGATGTGGTTTCAATTTACCCTTCAACTCTTGACACCAAAAGAAATCTCTGCTCTCTCAAGATAGATGTAAAAGTACCATTAGAATAAAGAAACTAGGGACGCGTCTGGGTGGCCCAGTTGGTTGAGCCTCCAACGTAGGCTCCAGGCATAATCTTGTGGTTCGTGAGTTCGAGCCCCACATCGGTCTCCACTCTGATGGTACAGAGCCTGCTTGGGATTCTCGCTGTCTCCTTTCTCTCTGCCCCTTCCCCGCTCATGTCTTCTCTCTCTTAAGATGAATAAACTTTAAAAAATAAACTAGGACTATTAGGTGGTATAATATTTCTAGTGAAACTTAAATTTGGACTGCTCTCATTCAGAGGTGATCATGGTGCCGAGGTGCAGTTTACCTTTGCACCGCAGCTGGACCAGCATTTTCTAAGTAGTGGTGGCAAAGAGAAGAAAGTTGCAAAAATACATTTAAAAAAGCTAACTTGGGACACCTGGGTGGCTCAGTCGGTTAAGCATCCAACTTGAGCTTAGGTCATGATCTCATCGTGCCTTGAGTTCAAGCTGAACCCACATCGGACTCTCTGCCATCAGCACACAATTGTCACTATGAGCCAGGTCCTCCTGTTCTGAACACAGGTGTCTGTGGGGTCAGTTATTAAAACTTGAGGTCCGTTAACCAGGCAATCAGGACAGCTTCTTGGACACTTGGTACCATTTCAGGTGCTCTGGTGGTGTGTAGGAGGCCAGGACGCTGAGCTCCATCTGGAGATAACCAAGGGAGAGCTTTTGACAGAGAGCAGGGAGAGTTCCAAAGAGCTCTGCTTGATTGATTTACTTTTGCATTTCCTTTTTGGAGAGTAAAAATCCTCTGAAACAACAGGGGCACCTCATTTGTTTTTACCTCATTATTTTTTACACGGATATCTAACTGATTCCATTGGAATCTATAGTTGTTTTGCCTGACAGTTCACAGACTCCTGAACCTTATGTGAAGTGGTGATGTTTGTCTAATTTTGCAACTTAGAGAAAATGACAGTTTACTGCAGAGCAAGGTAATGATTTTAAATTCTAGTTTTTCATTGTATTTAGAGGAGAAAGAAGGTATCTAGATTATTAAAAGTTGGCCCCATGGAGGAGATTCTGAGTATACTACCAAATACAGATCACATAAGATTTTAAGATATGCTTTCTTCTATACATTTGGGTTTAATTGTTAGAAGCAAAACAAGTAAATACATGTATTCATAGGAATTATAGTATCTTCTCTAGGCAAAAACAAGTATATATATTTGCTTTATGAGGATATAAGAATAGCTGATGACCAAGAAGTCTGTTGCCCCCCCCCCCCCGCCCGCGAGACACCTCTGGGTGTCTATGTAATATATATACACACACACACACACATATATATATATATATATATATATATATATATAATTTATTTATTTTGACAGAGAGCAAGAGAGAGTGGGGGAAGAGCAGAGAGAGGGAGAGAGAGAGAAAATCCCAAGCAGGCCCTGCACTGTCAGTGCAGACCCAGATGCGGGCTCAGACTCACAAACCATGGGTTCGTGACCTAAGCTGAAGTCAGACGCTTAACCGACTGAGCCACCCAGGCGCACTAACACCTTTATATTAAATAAAGAATATCTCAGTACAGTACCACATGCATCTGGTTAGTTTTTCTCAAGCAAAATTGTAAACTATTTTGGTGGTGAGTATCTTTTTGGAATCTGGTAAAAGTGATAAAGAGTCTCCCTATAAAAATGTACATTAGTGGTGCCTGGGTGGCTCAGTTGGTTAAGCATCAGACTCTTGATTTCGACTCAGGTCATGATCTCACAGTTGGTGAGATTGAGCCCCATGTTGGGCTCTGTGCTGGCAGCATGGAGCCTGCTTGGGAGTCTGGCTCTCCCCGTCCCCTATGCACACACACACACTCGCTCTCTCCTCTCTCTCTCAGAATAAACGTCTTTTTTTTAATGCACATGATATCATATACACTAATTTCTTAAGTCAAATGTCAGAGTTGTGTAGCTCCCTGGAGCCTATCCCTGGGCCCCAGGCCAAGAACCTGTGGATTTCTTTATGATGCATATGATTGATGTGCTTCCCTCAAATCCGGGGCCCATTTGCACCCTTGAACCTTATCAGCAATGATCCATATAGACGTCTGGTTTTAAAGATTAGAAGACTAGGGCTCCTAGGTCGCTCAGTCAGTTGAGCATCCAACTTTGGCTCAAGTCATGATCTCACAGTTTGTGAGTTCGAGCCCCACGTCAGGCTCTGGGTGGACAGCTCAGACCCTGGAGCCTGCTTCAAGTTCTGTGTCTCCCTCTCTCTGCCCCTTCCCTGATCATGCTCTCTCTCTCTCTTTCTCTCTCTCTCTCTCTCTCTTTCTCTCTCTCTCTCAAAATAAATAAACATTAAATTTTTTTTTAATTTAAAGATTAGAAAACTGAGTGCAGATAATTCCCATGCAAAGCCATTCTCCTTTTTTTCGTACTTTTCCTTCCTTCTTCTCAAAAGTAGCTGAAAGTACTTCACCCCCAAGGCTGAGCCACCAGCATACCTAGTGTGTCATCTCACTTATTCCTGTGTGAGCTTGAGACTACCACCGTTGACTGGCACTATTCATTGTAGCATTTTCAGGAAATGTCTGAGAAAGAACAGTCTGGGATTTAAAGTCAGCTGATTTTAAAAGATGTTCATCTGTAAACCTGTACATCTTTTATTAAAAAGGCATTCACACTTAGAAAATGTTTGCATTCCTGGAGTGGCCTGATTCCCTTGGCCCCAAAACTAACCTAGTTGGTAAGAGAGCAGGTCTGCATTTATCAATTTATTCCAGGGCTCCTCCTCTTAATATTAACATCAGCTCAGTGTGAACCATGTCTTGATCAGAAGGTGTTTGCTTTTCACCCGGTGAAGACAGGGTCGGGCTTGTAATTACAAACTCTGAGTGGACTGTGTGACCTCACAGCTGCTGTAGAATCACATACAATGTTTGAGAGGCGCAGCTGATGACAGGTTTTACTCCTTGGTGGTGGGTTTGAGGGCCTCCTCAGTGCCCACTAGTTGAGAAACATGGGACTGTTGTCTCCAATCCTCAGGAATGTGGCACAGCCTGCCCGTGTGTGCAGAGGAAATCATAGGGTGTACCTCCCTTCTCGCTTTCTCTTCTGGTAACAACCAAGACCCTCAACAGCCCTCAACACTGCCGGAGAGGCCCTTGCTGGCATGTATACTTTGGAAGTGGGCTGGGCTGCCAGTAGCATTTCAGTAAGCAATTTCTTGCTCCATGCCAAGCATAGTGTGGCCTTGCTTTTGCTAATAACCAGACCCTTCCTTGTGTTTCCTTTCCCTTCATCCCTCTGCCTCTTCTGCTCTCTCTCCTGTATGTACCTTTCCTCATACATCAGCCAATGTAAAGCTGTAATTACAAGGGTAAGGATGTGACTCAGTCCTGTTTTGTTTTTCTCCATACTGAAGAGTCGTGCTGATGATGTTGGTGTAGGAACCACTGGCAAAGGGTGCTCACGCTCTGGGCTCCCATCCTAGCGCTCCCAGGTAGCTGAGAGTAATAGACGGTGCAGCCAAGGAAGAGAAGGGAGGCGACAGATCTGGAAGACATGCAGCACACACAGTCTCTGCTCACTTTCTTTTCTCCGGAGGGCTTGATGTTCAGAGAGTTCTTGAGGTGCTGTCGGCCTGGCTCTTTAGGGAGCAGCCGAGGAGAAGAGTTCAGAGTCCAGAACAGCGTAGTACAGGAATGCAAATAAGAACCATTCCATTTTAATGAATGAAGTGTGGCCAGCAGTGCTCCGAACCCCACGGTAATGTGGGGCACGATCCGTGGATGGTGTCATGTTGCTGTGGGTGCAGTACTTAGGCCAGGGGAGGTACCATTCAGAACAGAAAGATGGTGACACTGGTGTGTGTCATTCCCTTGTGCCCATTCGGTTTCTCCTTCCTGTCCTCTTCTCAGGCTGTTTCCCTTCCTCTCCGTGGCCCTTCCACTCACTGCGTTCAGCCGCCGCGGGCATTGTCCTAGCCCTACAGAGAGTTTGCTGAGATAGAGAGGGTGCCAACCTCTATGACTGCTGCTTTTTTGTGTACGAGTCTCTAAAAGGACTCAAAGAATTAAACAGGGAGTTTCCTTAGGATAAGAATTGGGTCTCATTTGTCTTTGTTTCTTCAGAACCTAGCACAGGGCCTCGGACTGAACAGATACTTACTAATCTTGTTGAATGAGAGAGAGCATGGCACAAATAAGACAAGTGGGCTTAGCAGAAGTGAAAGCCTACGAAGGAAGGAGGTGTGGTCAGGCAGACTCCTCCAGCAGAGGGCTCAGCAAGATTGGAAGTGTTCTTAACAAAGAACAGCAGAGCAGGTAGACAGCGGGGACAGTGCCAAGACCTGGACTGAGAGAGGTCGAGGAACGAAGCAGCACCAGGTAAGAGAAAGAACCTGTGCTTCCAATCTGGGCCAGATCTGAGGGCCACCTCTAGTCTTAGCTGTGTGACCCCAGGCTAATTGTTTAACCTTTCTGATCCTCTGGTTCGCCACCAAACAAATTTGCATAATAATACCAACTTGTCTGGGAAATTCAAGATCATTCACCAAAGAGTCTCTAGCAGAGAGTTTGAAATGCGCTAGCTCTTATTTTGGTTGAAGTTGTTTGTATCCTCATCATCAAGGCTATTTGTTGAAATTGAGGGGGGTTGCGAGGGGGCTAAACCTGAAACTAAAAATGCAGAATTTAACAGCTTGAATCTCCCTTGAGCAAAAGTGCCTGCCTGTGGTAGAGATGTCTCTCCTTGTAGGTAGAGTGTTAGTGCACTCTCCAGTGCACTGACTGGCCTGCCTCCTGTGGTATATACATGTTAAGGAATTAGATTCATGTGAACATTTTTAGAGCCATTAAATAGCCTCGTGCTAGCTTCTGAGCTGTGATTACAGAATGAGTCAGTGAGTCAGTGGCCTGGGTACAGCTGGATCCCTATATATATTTTTCATGTCTGGAAGTTTCCTTCTTTTTTAACTCTTACAGATTTTTTAAAAACTTGCTTTTGCAAATAGTAATACCTGCCACAAAATGCTTGTGATAGCAACAAAAGCTACAACAAGTTAGTTAAAGGGGTCTCCCCAGAAATCATTAAAATGATAAGATTGACTTCTCTTGATTCATTTGATGAGCATATCTGGGATGTGTTCTCTGGATCCAGAAATGAGTCAGGGGCCAGTAGGAGGTGCATAATTTAAAAGTTGGATTCTTGCCTTTAGGGAACTTCTAGAAGCATAAAATTTCAAGTTAAGAGGAACTTTAGATTGCCCCCAACTCTTTAAAATTCCCACTAGTATTATGAACCCTCTGTAGCAAAGAATGACATATGTCCATTTATATCATTTGGGAAAGAATTATGAAGCATATTATGTTCTGTATATTTCTTGAAAGTTTTATTCTGAGATAATCTTGTCATTTATGGATATTTATTCCTCTCTTTGAAGTTCTGTTGAGTGGAAACATATTCTGTTTCATTCCTAGAGAAGGCATTCTTGGAGCAGGCAATTCTAGATTACCCTCATTTAATCCCATTTCCCTAAACAGATTCAAAAGAGGAATACCAAAATCCTTTAAACT
The DNA here is from genome assembly GCF_018350175.1 of Felis catus. Taxonomy (NCBI): domain Eukaryota; kingdom Metazoa; phylum Chordata; class Mammalia; order Carnivora; family Felidae; genus Felis; species Felis catus. The sequence goes on along the minus strand of NC_058384.1, from coordinate 23,620,052 downwards.
CATATTCCCAAAATTAGTTGCTGGAGGTTTGGAGATATTTAATCATACCCTGCCTCCATTCTGGGTTCTTAACAAACTGAAAATAGGCACAAGGATCCAGGTAATTATCATGGATCAGTGCCCCCCTTATGAATGACCCTCATAATCCCCAAATCCAGACCTTGTAGTGAACTAGTTTGGAATATATTTCCTTTATATTTTATTTATTTATTTTGAGAGAGAGAGAGAAAGAGAGAGAATCCCAAGCAGGCTTCATGCTATCAGTGCAGACCCTGATGTGGGGCTCAAACCCACAAACTGTGAGATCATGACCTGAGCCAAAACCAAGAGTCAACCGACTGAGCCACCCAGGCACCCCTAGAATATAATTGTAACACTTAAAACATTGAAAGGATCTGTAGCTGGAATATATAAAGAAGTACAATTAATACAAACCAATAAAAAACATCAATTAAACCTCTGGGTCTGCATGCTTGAAATTATTTTTACATCTGTACAATAAAGTTCACTGCAGCATTCTGTGTTTGATAGCAAAAAGAAAGAATGAATGAACTGGAAGCAGCCTAAGTGTCCACCTCTAGAAGAATGAATAGACTGAACTGTAGGAATCTACAGTGCAATATTATACAGCAGTTCAAAAGAAATGAATCAGGTATATATATGGACTGATAGATTTGAAACCATATTATTTTATTTTATTTTATTTTATTTTATTTTATTTTATTTTATTTTATTTTATTTTTTAAATTTACATCCAAGTTAGCATATAGTGCAATAGTGATTTCAGGAGTAGATTCCTTAATGCCCCTTATCCATTTAGCCCATCCCCCCTCCCACAACCCCTCTGATAATCCTCTGTTTGTTCTCTGTATTTAACAGTCTCTTATGTTTTGTCCCCCTCCCTGTTTTTGGATTATTTTTGCTTCCCTTCCCTTGTGTTCATATGTTCTGTGTCTTAAAGTCCTCATATGAGTGAAGTCATATGATATTTGACTTTCTTTGACTGACTAATTTCACTTAGCATAAAATACCCTCTAGTTCCACCCACGTAGTTGCAAATGGCAAGATTTCATTCTTTTTGGTTGCCGAGTAATACTCCATTGTATATATATACCACGTCTTCTTTATCCATTCATCCATCGATGGACATTTGGGCTCTTTCCATACTTTGGCTATTGTGGATAGTGCTGCCATAAACATTGGGGTGCATGTGTCCCTTTGAAACAGCATACCTGTACCCCTTGAATAAATACCTAGTAGCGCAATTGCTGGGTTGTAGGGTAGTTCTGTTTTTAATTTTTTGAGGAGCCTCCATACTGTTTTCCAGAGTGGCTGCATCAGTTTGCATTCCCACAAGCAGTGCAAAAGAGATCCTCTTTCTCCACATCCTCGCCAACATCTGTTGTTGCCTGAGTTGTTAATGTTAGCCATTCTGACAGGTGTGAGGTGGTATCTCATTGTGATATCTCATTTGATTTGTATTTCCCTGATGAGTGATGTTGGGCATTTTTTCATGTGTCGGTTGGCCATCTGGATGTCTTCCTTAGAGAAGTGTCTATTCTTCGCCCATTTCTTCACTGGATTGTTTGTTTTTTGGGTGTTGAGTTTGGTAAGTTCTTTATAGATTTTGGGTACTAACCCTTTATCTGATATGTCGTTTGCAAATATCTTCTCCCATTCTGTCGGTTGCCTTTTAGTTTTGCTGATTGTTTCCTTCACTGTGCAGAAGCTTTTTATTTTGATGAGGTCCCAGTAGTTCTTTTTTGCTTTTGTTTCCCTTGCCTTTGGAGATGTGTTGCATAACAAGTTGCTGCGGCCAAGATCAAAGAGGTTTTTACCTGCTTTCTCCTCAAGGATTTTGATGGCTTCCTTTCTTACATTGAGGTCTTTCATCCATTTTGAGTTTATTTTTGTGTCTGGTGTAAGAAAGTGGTCCAGGTTCATTCTTCTGCATGTTGCTGTCCAGTTTTCCCAGCACCACTTGCTGAAGAGACTGTCTTTATTCCACTGGATAGTCTTTCCTGCTTTGTCAAAGATTAGTTGCCCATATGTTTGTGGGTCCATTTCTGGGTTCTCTATTTTGTTCCATTGATCTGAGTGTCTGTTTTTGTGCCAGTATGAAACCGTATTATTAAGTGAACAGAGGAATATGCAGAATGATGAAAATGGTATGATATGATGCCAATTTAAAAATGTAAAAATAAAGGTGCCTGGGTGGCTCAGTCGGTTAAGCATCTGACTCGTGATTTCATCTTAGGTCATGATATCGCAGTTTGTGGGTTTGAGCTCTGAATCAGGCTCTGTGCTGACATCCCGGAACCTGCTTGGGATTCTCTCTCTGCCCCTCCCCTGCTCACACTCTCTCCCTCAAAAATAAATAAACTTTAACCAAAAAAAAAGTGAAAATACCGTATGTTGTTCATAGATGGGCATTAAGCAAGTATTTATGAAGCACCAGCTATATACCATGTAGTGATACACACACACACACACACACACACACACGGTGTGTATGCACACATTAGTATGGTATATTTTTACATGATATATTTACAACTGGAATGTATTTACATCTGTTATATGTTTAAACATACATATACATATAAAGTATAATTTATTTGATATAGTAGGAATATGATATGAACACTAGAGTATCAGAAATGGGCTGGAAGAACACATACTACTCCCATGACTCTGCTTGCCCCTGGGGATGGGGAAGGAACCCAGGACTGGGTGGCACTTCCATCGGGGAGGGTGGGAGCCAGCAGCAAATGTCACAAAATATCACTGCTTCTTTTTTTTTTAATTTTTTTTAATGTTTTATTTATTTTTGAGACAGAGAGAGACAGAGCATGAGCAGGGGAGGGGCAGAGAGACAAGGAGACACAGAATCCGAAGCAGGCTCCAGGCTGTCAGCACAGAGCCTGACGCAGGGCTCGAACCCACAAACCGTGAAATCATGACCTGAGCCGAAGTTGGACACTCAATCGACTGAGCCACCCAGGCGCCCCAAAATATCACTGCTTCTTATGTCCACATGATAGAAATACAGTGTTTGTTACATTCTTTGTCCTTTAAATTTCTCAAAATGAAGAGAAGCCTATGAAAACAGGAATATGTGACAAAACATGTGGTGGAAAAAAGTCTGATTACATGCTGGTCACTGGCCTTGCTCACATCTTCCACTGCATCCCAGCGGAAGAAAAGCTTCAAGAAGCACTAAGATCCAGGCACCAAGCAATGCTCTAAGTCACCTGAAATGCTCCTGGTTTAGACTTCAGTTGACATCACTACTTCCAAGGATTCTGATAGTTATGATCAGAGATGCAGTTGACTTCTGTTCATGGTTTTGCTTATTGGCCAATTGGCCAAATGTGTGATAATCTTTAATTTAATCAGAGCTTTGCATCAGGCTAAAAAGTCCCTACAAATCCAGTCAGTTCTGCTTGCCCCCGTCTGTCATGTGTCCTGTGGGCCTCCTTCAGTTGTCATCCTTGCAAAAGGCTCATTCCCAAGAAATGCATTAGGTTCATCACGCCAGTGGGACCCTCAGGATCCATAATGAAGTCCCAAGGACCCTGCTTTTCCTTCTCTTTCAGGGTGCAGCTCGGCCACCTTAGCCATGTCCTAAATGAGGAGGGAAGCCACACAGACATGTTCTCCCCATCCCTGGGCCCAGGACACCCATTCCTCATTGTCTGCTCATATCTGGCTAATCCACTCTTTTCCGCCTTTTATAGGCAGGGACCTCCCATCAGTAGCCGTGGTTCCCTTCCTGGCCAAATGCATGTGCTTCCTATTCTGAAAGCAAAGAGAAAGGGAAGGGGTGGTGAGCACTGATCCAACAAATAAGGTCGCTCCTCTCTGTAGGGAGGAAGGAAAGGAACCCACCTTTCACACTCTCTCTCGTCTTCTAGCTTGTGAGCAGTAACAGGCAAACATCCTCCACTCTCTCCATCTGTGGCTGACTGGGTCAGTCACCATCACCATCCATAGGGCCTCGGGGGTGAGACAGTTGGGGGCGGGGGGCATGATGCGGCCCAGCAAGAGAGCTCAGTCCCATCTGACTCCTTCAGACTGTTCTCAGTTAAAAGCTGTAAGGAAAGGAAGTGGGTGCTTAGTCTCCCCAAATCCCCAGCCATGTTCAATGTACATTCTGGGGTATAAGCGATTAGTTCTGAACAGAGAGCTCTAAAGAGTTTGTCTGGAAGACACATCTCTGTCAAGAGGCATAAGGATTGAAATCCCAAACTTGCTAAAGCAATTGTCCTCAAGGAAGTGAACCCTAGAGAAGCCATGAGGCTTTATGTCCTAGAAGAAGTGAACCTTAGAGGGGACCCATGAGGCTCAATCTACCAAATAGGTTGTCCTGGCCTGGAGGTGAGGGGATGGTATTCTAATCTTAACTCTTACAGGGGAGCCTGGGTGGCTCAATCAGTTGAGCATACGACTTTGGCTCAGGTCATGATCTCATGGTCGATGAGTTTGAACCCCGTGTTGGGCTCTGTTGACAGCTCAGAACCTGGAGCCTACTTCGGATTCTGTGTCTCCTTCTCTCTGCAACTCCCCTGCTCTCACTCTCTCTCTCACTCTCTCTCTCTCTCTCTTTTTTCTTTCTCTCTCTCAAAAAAAAATATACATTAAAAAAAACTTAACGCTTACACCTGAGAATAGACTAAGACATCCCTTTGAATTAAGTCCATCAAATGGCCTGGAAATCTTCCACAAAGAATTCCACAAAAATTTGTTATATCTATTTATCATTAGAAGAAATCAGTTAAAACAGGAAAAAATTTTACAAGATAACATTAAGTGGAAAAAAAAACAAAAAAAGATGTGTCTATCATTGGATTGAAACTATATAAAAATAACATATGAACAGAAATTTAAATGAAACTTGGAAAGTCTCCAATTTATTAGGAAGATAGATTGTAGCAAAATTTTTATTTTGATGCTTTTCTTGTTTGTAAAATAAGAACAATTTTGTAAAATGACATTTTAGAAGAGAACTCTGGTTCCATCTTGAGAGACATTTCTCTCAAGATGGAAATTATCTCTGTTGCTTGAGCTTCTAGGAAGAAGGCCAAACCCTTGACAGTGTTAGCCACTGATGGTAATTCTATTCTCTGGAACAGGAATGGGTAAAGTATAGCCCATGGGCCAAATCTAGTTCACCAAACAATGGTTTTTACATATTTCAGTGGTTTGGAAAAGCAAGAAAGCAGGATATATTTTCTGACATGTGAAAAAGTATGTGAAATTCCAATTTTAGTGTCCACAAATAAAGTTTTATTGGGACACAGCCACGCTCATTCTTCTACTTTATCTATGGCTGCCTTCATGCTCACATCAGTAGGGCTGAGCTGCAACAGAGACCGTATGGAATGCAAAGCCTAAAATATTTACTATTTGGCCCTTCACAGAGAAAGTTACCAAACACCTGCTGTAGGACATCAGTTCAAAATGGCCTAGAGATAGGAACCTCCCACCCTATTCTAACTCCCACTCACCTCTGCATGGGGAAGGGGCGTCACTGAAGTCATCCAAGTGCCAATGACAGAAAGAGCTTAAGGAATATGTGCCTTTAAAGCTTCTAAAACGTCCTTTTTTGTTCCTAGAATGAGGATTCCTGTGTAACAAACGCTTGGTGGGGGTTTTACAGCCATTTAGTTAATACTCGCTCTCCCTTGGGAATGAAGAGCTGATATACTGGGACGGCTGTCATTGCTGCTGTTATCGTGGTGATCATTCCTGTGTATGGTCAAAGAAACAGTCAGAAGCTGTCACACTCCTACTGCTCTTTACAAATGAGACCTTTTTTCCGACTGAAATCACAATGTGTGAGTCTAATTAGAATAAAGCTCATTAGAAACAGAGGTGGCCATTAATGCCTTGACTGATTTTTCTAAGGAGGTAAGCTGGAGGAGGAGACTTTAACAGCACAGCTAATTATTCTTGCTTTTCTCTGGCATTTCCTCAAAAGTGTGGTTAAATCTTTGTTGGGCTGTTAGGGAAAATGCTGTTGGAATACTGACTGATAGAGGCCCCACCACTTGCAGCCCTGAGGAAGGGGTGGAGGGTGCCTGCTTCTGGCCCCCTGCCCCGCAGAGAGAAGTTGGAATAACAGCCCCTGGGGGTGGCCTTCATTCCATTTGTCTCCCTTTCCCACCTCCTGCCTCCTCCACATCATGGGGGTTCTGGTTTCTAGCTCATCGTTCACAGATGCTCTAGCTTTGGAATGAGCTTTTCTGCCCCTGTATTCCTGGTGCAGGGACAGAGGATAAGTGTCCAAATTCCCATGGAAACATGGGTCTGAGGTTGCCTGTGGATTGTGATGCCTGGAGGAAAAGGTTGGGGGAAAAAACTTGTGGGGCGGGGGGGTGCATGGTGCGCAGAGCAAGGAGATGGCCCACTGAATTTCTGCCCCAAAACACAGTTGCAGCAATTATGTTTCACGAATCAAGGTGTTCTTTGGCACCTGAAAGCCAGTCCCACAAAGCCGGGTAGAAGTCTATCGGGGCAAAGCTAAGTCAAGAAACTGAGACTCAGGATGCCCATAATTAGGAAGAGAGGAGGAAGATGAATCATATAAAGGAAGCACACAGGGAGTAGGAGAATCAAAATAATATACAGGCCAGAAACTAACAGAGGTTCCTGGTGTCATCCAGAGAGATCAAGGAGAGGAGACTCAGTCAGTCAATCAGTCAGTCAGCAAACAAGAGCCTGCTTTATGGCAAGTGTAACTCACAGTTCCAGACAGAAATAAACCTCCTTAAAACAAATCTCTATAATGGGCCTTTCTTACCAAGCTTAATGCTTGCTTTCTACAAACATGAGAATCTTCACTAAGGTATTTAGTTACCTGGCCCCTGTGAAGTTTCCTAATCAGAACTTCATGACAACAGCAAAGACTGAGTTTACGACTCCTGACTAAATATTATAAAAAGAGAACCAGACTGGGAATGCAAACTGGTGCAGCCACTGCGGAAAATATAACTACCTACGATCCAGTAATAGCACTACTGGGTATTTACCCAAAGAATACAAAAATATTAATTCAAACAGATAAACACATCCCTGTGTTTATTGTAGCATTATTTACCGTAGCCAAGATAGGGAAGCAACATAAGTGTCCATGGATAGATGAATGGATAAAGAATATGTGGAGCACACACACACACACACACACACACACACACACACACACACTGGAATATTGTTCAGCCATAAAAAGAATGAAATCTTGCCATTTGCAACAACATGGATGGAGCTAGAGTACAATGCTAGGTGAAATAAGTCAGATAAAGACAAATACCATATGATTTCACTCATATGTGGAATTTAAGAAACAAAACAAAAGAACAAAGGGGAAAAAAAAGAGACAAACCAAAAAATAGACTGTTAATTATGGAGAACAAACAGATGGTTACCAGAGGGGAGGTAGATAGGGAGATGGGTGAAAGGGAGTAAGAATACACTTACCATGATGAGCCCTGAGTAATGGATAGAATTGCCAAACCACCTGAAACTAACACTGTATGTTAACTATACTGGAATTAATTTTTTTTTAAAAAGGAGAGCTGGTGTTCCTATTGGCACTTGTAATTGAACTGTCCAGATGCACATTTTTTAATCCAAATATAAAAGTACATTTGCTTTGTCCAAAAAAAGAGCGAGGACCGGACATGATCCTTCTGTGGTTTATACATAGGTATTATTTATATAAATAAGAATGATGAGTAGTGAACAGTGAGATTCTGATATCAGCCTTTGTTCCCCCTCCATGCATTCCTGCTGCCCTCTGCTAGGTTCCAGGCTGTTCTTAGAACCAGACTGTGCCCCAGTCTCTGCTGATACTTGTGTTCAAACCTTACTCTTTGTCAGCTGTGTTGTTTCTCTTTTAATTTTTTAATGTTTATTTATTTTTGAGAGAGAGAGAGAGAGAGTGGGAGCAGGAGAGGGACAGAGAGAGAGAGGGAGACACAGGATCCAAAGCAGACTCCAGGCTCTGAGCTGTCAGCACAGAGCCCAACATGGGGCTTGAACTCACAAACCAGGAGATCGCAACCTGAGCTGCAGTCGGACGCTAAACAAACTGAGCCACCCAGGTGCCCCTCAGCTGTGTTGTTAAAGAGGACTGCTTTTTCTTGTGGGATTCACAAAATGTTGACAATTTCCTTCACTTATTAAAGTCCCAAGACACTTCCTGAAAACATCATTTAACAGCCTACACACACACAGCACGGCCTCCCTCCAAACGCCTAAGTGTTCATAACCATTGTGATGTGGGCCACACAAGGATTCCATTAAGTACCAAAAAGACAAGGGTGAATAAGAGACCCACCCTGCTGCCTGCAGTAAGGGAGGCAAACATTTGGGTTAAAATCACCCTAAAGCCTGGTGGTGGGATAGAAGGACGACTGAGAGGGGAAGAGACCCATTCTCCCTGAGCCCTGGGGAAAATGTCACTTGTAGATACAAGGTTGAAACAACATGGTAAAGACTGAGTGGCTGCATGCAGACAGCTGGGGAAGGCGGTCTGAGAGAAGGGAACAATGTGTGTGAAAGTACAGTGGTGCACAAGAAAGACCTGCCTGTGTGAGACGCGGTGGGTGATTGGTCCTGTTGTTTCGTTCGTGTGTTTGGTGGCAGAGTGTTCATGGGCCGTACCTTGGTAACCATTTTTTTTCTTGGGATATTTGCGGGTTTTTTCACACCTAGTAAAAATGCTGCAATGAAAATATTTATACATACACTCCTAAGAACTTTATGAAGCTGTAATTTACATACCATAAAACTTACTCATTTTCTATGTACAATGCAATCATTTATAGTAAATTTACCAAATTATGCAACCACCACCAACCTCCAGTTCTAGAACATTTCTATCACCTCAGGAAGGTCCCCCTGCCTGCTTATAGTCAATCCTCTTTCCCACCTCCAGCCCCAGGGCAACAATGCATATATTTTTTTAAAAAACATATATTTGGGAGGGGCGCCTAGGTGGCTCAGTCGGTTAAGCCACCGACTTTGGCTCAGATCATGATCTCACAGTTTGTGGGTTCAAGCCGGGGCCCCCGTTGGGCTCTGTGCTGACAGAGCCTGGAGCCTGCTTCGGATTCTGTGTCTCCCTCTCTCCCTGCCCCTAACCCACTCGCATTCTGTCTTTGTCTCTCTCAAAAATGAATAAACATTAAAAAAATTTTTAATAAATAAATAAATAAATAAATAACATATATTTGGGGGTTTATCTTTGATATTGATTTCAATGATTGCTATAATAAGGGGTATGAACATTTTTTGGACTCATAGTACACATTACCAAGTTGCCTTTTGAAGCCACCATACCATTTTACATTCCTGCCAGCAACCTGGGATTTCCGTTTCATTGTGGACTCTCAAGAATTGGGCATCACTGTTTTCCAATACCGTCAAATGATTGGATTTGTATTTTTTGATGACTGAAGCAGGCCACTTTTCTATTTATGTGTTCACTTGTCTTATTCCATTCTGAATGAGTTTCCAGTGTGTACCCATCCTTCTTACTGATATCCTCTTACTGTCCTTTTTTTACTATTATTGGTAGGAGCTTCTCCTATAACTTATTTACACACTGTATGCTACAGGTATTTTTCCCATTATGAAATGTGCCTTTTCATTGTGTTATTTTTTGACATGCAGAAGTCTGTTTCCACATGATCAGATGTGTTCCTGGTTTTATTTTCTTGTGATCTTTTTCGATTGCTTTGTATGAGTTACTTCCCTCTTTCTATGAGAGCTGTTTCCCTCTCCAGAACTTTAACAGAAGTTCAGTTTGATGGTCTGTTACATTATGGTTAAGATTCAGCACATCAGTTCTCTTGGAGTCTGTCACTTCTGGTGATCCCCCTTGTCAGATACTTGATTCTTACGTATCTTGTGCTGTACATCTGGGGTATCTTATTCTGTGCTGGGGATTTTTTGGATGCGTCCATTTTAATAAGAGTATGGGGGAAGTGGCGCCCATACAAAAGGGGGAAGATCTAGACGGAGCCATGTGATTCGCAGACAAGGGACCAAGGCGTGCTGTCGGTCTGGAAAGGCCTATCCTCTGGTTCCAAAGGCCTGGATTAAGCCATCCTTTGGGAATTGCAAACAGGCAGAGCTTGGGTTCAGCTGTTGAACAGTTTCATGGGCAGCTTGGAAAACTATCCCCAAAGCGAAGGCTCCCTGTCTGGAATGCGGCACAATTCACTGAGCAGCTAACACGTTGCCGACGCTGGTCGAAAGCCCTGGAGATACAGCACTGCGTAAAACGCTTTCTGCCCACTTGATGCTTCTGTTCAAGAAAGAAGACAGCCAATAGAGAAAGGAACTAATATATGAATAATGCCAGGAAATGATAAATGATATAAATAAAAATGAAGCCGAGGTAGAAGGGCTATTGCGTACAGGGTGGGGTGTTCAGGGAAGACAGTGAGGTGGCATTTGAGCAGAGATCCAGAAACTGAGAAGTGATGGGTGTGGTGAGGGCTGATGGCGGGGGGGGGGGGGGTGGGAAGCTGGGATTGAGGGGGAGGGGCTAGCACCCACATGCCTGGCTTGTTTGAGGACCTAGGTGTAAATGACTCCTTCAGCTATGGGCCCAGTTTCTCACCTAGACAGTTTATTCACTGCTGCGTCTGTTGAACTCATTTTTCAATATCATCAAAAGAGCGCTAATGTATTAAATAACCTCCCGTGGGCCAAGCTTTGCTGAGCACCTTATGTGTTTTCTGATTCCCTCAGCAACACTGCATGTTAGATCACTTTCCCCATTTTACAGATGGGGAAGCTGAGACTTGCTGCGTCCTCTCAGTAACATCCATCCAGTTGTCATCTACCCCGCTGGGAAAATCCTCTGTTCGTGGCTGATTGTTAGGTGCTTGAGGTGCGTGTATTAGGCTGAAAGCACACAGGTCTACAGAATGTACTAGAGACTTCCATGATAAAATCAACCTGAAACTGGACGGCCAGCCCTTGACCACTTGTCTAGTTAAACTTCAGGACCAAGGTACTTTGGAGGAACAATTCCTTGGTCCGAACTCACTCTTTGGGCTGCCCCTCTTTAAACTAGCAGAATTTAAAATTAGGATAATGGCTTTCCCTTCTCTTTTCCTTCACATCCCCAACTCTTAGCCCGGACATTTCAACCAACAAAGAATCCATACCCTGGAACCTTGGAAATGTATGCTCTGTGTTGACATAAACTTCTTGAAGTTCCAAGGAAATAATGCAGCTGAAGAGGACACAGAAAGCCCATACAGAGTAGGGGCACAGTGGGAGAAATCTCCAGAGGCAAGAGCTCCTGAAGATTTTTGAGTCTGCACCAAGATGCTTCTGTGGTTCTTCAAACAGCTTTCCTTGTCAGCATCGTTGGGACTTTGCAGCCTCCTCCCAGGGATCTTGTTCCCCGTAGCTTTCAACGGGTCCTTTGCACAAGGGTGGAAATTGTGTCTCGAGGCCCCAATTCTGACTGCGGAAAGCAGTCTTTACAGACATCCCTTTCTGTAGCCGCATAAGGAGAAGGGCCTCCTTGGTCAGGAGAATTGCCGTGATTCTTCTAAACCCAGCTCACTCCCACTTCTGCCTTCTGACAGCTGAAGGTTTTCAGGTTCTCTTTTTAGCACAGTTCTTTATAAATTTAAATGAGATGTGCAGTCATGTTACAGAAGGTCTGCCCGCATGGGGGTGGGATGTGCCAGGAACCGTTCTCAGGTTCCCCTTCTAGAATGATGCCGGCCCTCCGGGAGCTCTTACTCTCCATGCCTTTGATTTCCAAGTTTTCTGTCCATGAAATATTTGGTTCTCAGAGCTGCTGGCAGGTGACAATAACAAAAGTGGAACTGATTAGAATTTGAAGTTAGTTGTCAACTCACTACAATTCTAACAAAAAGGACGAGGATGAGCCCTGTGGTCTGTGGTCTTGGGCTCCTCTGAGGTTCCCCCCCGCAGGTAACATGGCGCTTCTCCCACCTGGCAGGTGTCATTTGTCAGGAAATAATGTCAGCAAAACAACTGTTGCCATTTTCCTCCACCTTCTCCTCCTCCTCCTCATAGTGGTTATAATTTCAGAGAAGAAAATGCTCAGGAAGTGATCACTGCAGTCTTGGGTTCACACAGACGGTTGATATAGTTTTGTCCCTCGAAAGGAGGCGCTCCCTTATGGTAACAGTAAACTTGGAGGGTCTAAAAGGCTCCTTCTGCTGTGTTAACCCTGTAACTCATTTACAGAGTTGGAGACACTGCTGTGTCAGTGAGGACATCCGTTCACATACGTGTGGCTCTCTGTCTGTCATTGCATGCAAGTTCTGTCTTGTGGATGAAGTGCCTTCTGCACACCACATTGGCTGGCTGGGGCTTTGCCTTGATTGAGGCCTCTTTTAGATATAAGAAAGGAAAGGACTTAGGGTCTGCCACAGAAGTGTATCCAAGGTCACGAGGTTCTGGCCTCCCTGCGGTACGAGGCTGAGGTGGGAGGAAGGGACACCCATCAGATCACAGTTTATGACCACAAGGAAGGAGGTCCCCACTCCCCTGCCAGGAGACTGACCACAATCGGGATTTGTAATAACAATGATTGCAATGATAGCAGCAGCAGCTAATCTTTATTGACTATCTGCCAGGCACTGTGTTTTTCCCATTTAATCCTGATCACAACCCTGAGACAGAGACCATGATTGTCCCCAGGAAACCAAAGCCCGGCAATTTGCCTGTTGTCACACAACAGTGTGTACGTCCGTATATACACTGGAAATGTCCTCTTTCCTTTCCTGATGAAAACTGCATGAGCCCTGCCTCTCCCCTCCAGCTAAACAACAGTGTCCATTTCCAAATACCCTCCCTGAGCCGAACGAGTTGAGGATCTGTAGAGAGCATCACCTGATATGTTTCTAGCACTGTGCTGGTACGTCTGGATGTGTCCTGTTTCCCACTTTGGAGAGTAAACTCCCAGCCATCAGGCCCAAGGGGTTCTCCTTCCTAGCTCCCCAACACGTGGTTCAGAGTGTCTCCTAAGTGGTCGGGGTCCCGGCGAGGGATGGTATCTGCTTGTGCAGTGTCACCGGGGAGGCTGTTGATGGGCGATGACGGCTGAGTGCATGCCTCTCTTCTCAGGAAGATCGGTTACCCAGTTTCTTTGCCCAGGAGACATTTCATGCCACTTCTAAAATAAGCGTGGTGGTGACATGGGGCTCAGACGCTCTGCAGGTAGCAGGGGTGAGAGTTGGCAGTCTGATGGAGGAGGAAACCAAACATCGTGAATCACATTCAAAGAGAACGAGCAATCTGGGGTCGTTTAACGTGGGAGCTGGCAACCTCCCATGCCTCGCAGGCCCCGAAGATTTCACTGTGTGGCAGCATTTTGTTATTTATCAAACACATGTGCACATGTGTGCACGCACACACACACACATAATAACTACAATTATGTGCCAGACACGATTCCATCACTGTACTACTCTTAACTTGTTTAATCTTCAGCAACCATGTGAAGTAGGGATAGTTGTCTTCACTGTACAGATGGGGAAACTGAGACGCAGAGAGGCGACTCCGTCAAGACACCAGAGCTAGTCACAGAGCCAGGATTACTGCCCTGTCAGATGGTACAGTCATTCGTTATGATGATGCTCACCCATTAGGACAATGTGAAATATTTGCAGCATCCAGATATTATGACAAAGAATCCTGTAATACGTTTGCAAAATAGTTTCATGCAAAATTGTTTTTTTCTTTGTTTTAGATACTTTCAGGAATATGTTCCAGTTAAGTAGAGAAATCTGTTTTTAAAGGAATGTATCCCCTCAGAATTTAAATGCATAGTGTGTATTCAGAAAGAAAAAGGTTGAAGAATACAAATACTATTAATACATGACCTTTTACAAAGCCCTTATCTATGATATTGTGATCTCATGGTGGGCAGGTACTTTTGTTCCTGTGCCGTCTCGAGGGGTTACAGACCGAGAAGCTGAATGCTCTGACCAGGACAACCCAGCTGGGGCAGATGTGGAGCCTAAATCCCAGTCCTAACCATGCCTTCATAGAGTGTATAACCCACTAGAGAGAGGAGGAAAATATTCAAAAGTAACGACTGTATGTAGTCCTCAAGTCCTCAAGTAACCTGTTTTGGTAGCAAATGAATCAAAAGCATTTTTGCTTTCTTGTGCATCCTACACATACCAAGCATAGTCCCAGATCTATTATACATAGTTCAGTGGATCTTTGGCGGGGCGGGGGGGGCGGGGCAGGGATTTAACCCCTGTTTTAATTGGGAGTGGGTTAAAACTACGACATCCCTGGATTATACCATCCCCTTCTGTAAAATTCTAAATTCCAGGCATGGAGATGTAACCATAGAATATGTGCAGCCCCAGCCCCAGACAAAAGTGGCTTGTTCATTGTTTATTTCAGTTTCTCTTATTCGTGAGAACTTGGTCTCCTGAATGGTTCGTCCATTTGGTAATTTCTTGGTGAAAGACTGAGTCTTGTATGTGCCTAACATAAGTTCTTACCAATATAAAGTAAGGGCTTATTTGGGACTTGGTAAAACTTCCATGCCTCGAGGCATAGTTCATTTATAAATCCGCCAACAAGCATTTGCACCTTCTCTACCTTGTGCCCAGTAGCCACTGATAAAACCTGAGTTCTGTTCCAAGGGGACAGACTTGTTGAGAGAAAATTGCTGGTGAGTAACTTGTCTCGGACTCTGCTTTGAATTTCTCACTCACACGCTATTCTTCTCTTTTCCCCTCAAGGGTCGAGATTACTGTTCGGAAGAAGAGGATATCACATAGCACCAATTCGACCACTCAAACCAGGAGCTACTACTGTGTAAATAAGTTACACCCCAGTTGAAATCTTTGCAAAGGTCGGTTCTCTTCAACGAACAGCACTATAGCAAACGAAGATCGTTCCATATCGTATGCCCCATTAAATTACAGTGTTTCTTAATGAACTTGCAAAGGAATATTGCTAAAAACAAACACAAACAAACAGAAAACCGTTCTCGAACTTTCTTTGTTGCTGCTAGTTAAAACTTGTTGCAACTTTTCACTTCTCTTGTGTCCAGGTATGCAGCAAAATTCTGCAATTTCACCTTAAAGATACTGTTGGTTTTACAGATGCTCTCCAACCTATTTTCTATAAGATGAGGTAGTGGTGAACTCAGATATCAAACTCCTGTTGTAGAACTGTTCCGCTTCTAAGACAAGCGTCTCCTTCCCTCTCTCCTCCCTCCCTCCCTGTCTCTCCCGAGCGGTCCAGAGCCTTGCTTCTCACTGGCAGTGTTGCGCTTTGGAGATGGGATGGTTGCTATGGCAAGCTTTGTTTCTCTGCTAAGAAGAAGTAGAGAAGCTCTTATCCATTAAAAGCATGTTGTGACGTGACTCCCGGAGTGACGTGGGAGTGAGCAGCAGGTGTCATTGACTAGGGATCTTAATCAAGGATTAAGCTTGCAACACTGGCTTTGCTCAGATGCAGACGGAAGTGTGATCACAATCATTTTGAATCCCTCTTCCCCACTTTTTTTTCTAAGAAAATAAACATTTTACTGTTTTTATGTATCCTTGTCTTCTCCCATTCATCCAGTTCAGTGTTTCACGATGATCCCGGGCGCAGAAGATGAGCCCTCCTTTGCAGTGACACTGATAATTGACCTTCGTGGCTCCCTGCCCTCCCATCCGTCACCCACCACCCATTAGCAGGCTGTCAGTGGTCAGAAGAGATGAGGGGACACCCCTCGACTTTTTAGGAGGGCCTGAAACCACCCTGTTACCTTTCATTTCGTTAGCAAATAAGCCATCCTCCGTCCTCACTCTCTCCCTTCAGAATGTTCCATGAACCTTGCCACTTCCTCCTCCTCTTACCTGCAGCACTGGCTAGGACAGTGCAAAGCGTCTGCCTACTGGAAATGTAGCACGTTGACACTGGTGATGATATTTGGAGATGCAGAAGCCAAAGCCCCAGGGCAGTGGTGGGGGAATGTTGACTGTGGGTTTGGTAGAGTTTATTTTTCCATATTATATGAAGAGAATGATCTCTTCTCGAAGACAGAAGTAATATTTTTAACAAATGTTGTCACAAGTAAATAGCAATCAAAAAGGAGAAAATAACTTTTGTATTTTTTTAACGCGTTTGATAGCTTTGATGAGGGTTCTCTTTGTTACTGTCAGGGAAGGGCACCCTATTAAATGCTATGCTAGGTTTGGGTTTGTCCCACAGAAACACAGAAGGAGCACTGGGTGTATCTCTCTCGTGGGGTTTATCAGCCGCACTGCCACCCTCCCAAGGTGGGTAGTTATTTGTCCTGGGTAGCCAAGCAGCACCTGCCACGGAACAGAATCAGAAGCTGAATTTGCACTTGCTGAGGAGATGAGCCTTGACTTTACAATCCATCCATGTGCTAATGGTGCGAGTCCTTATCTCCGTTTAGACCGAGGGGCACAACAGTGAGGGAGAGGAAACTCAGTCAAGTGCTACAGAAAATGGACTCAAATGTTAGCAACAAAAGCCCTTAATGCTTTCAGCCGACAGCAGCTATTTTGGGGAGCAGCTGTGGTTGTTACATAAATAGAGATGCAGCCAAAATTTAAGGCTTTTTATCCTGCTTCAAGCAGAAAAATGCAGAGAGAGTCAAGTCGCCTAGGGTTCTAAGTTCCCTCCCTTTGTACGGTTTTGGCCAAGTGACTAAAATAGTTTTCCTCCACCGTAAATGAGCTGCTGAGCCCCACCTGAAACCTGTCCATTCGGGACTTGGCCTACTGTTAGATGATTTCCTGTTCTTACCAGGCAACAATGATGCTGACACGAAGCATCTTCCCTGTGACTCCTCTGTTTGGTGTCTCAGAGAGTGTCTTCCCAGAAAATCACCGCCTTCTACCCAAAGATAAAACATGCTCGTATCGTTTTTTTTTCCAGTCATTTTTAACATTTGACATCAGACACATGTACACGGAACTAAGTGTGTCCTGGGAATTTGACTTCTGAGTGTTTCATTAAACTAGAAGCCTGTTCCCATGAACCAGGGCCTCTTCACCTGGAGTTCTGTCTCCTGGGTTTAACTCTTTGATGTGCAGACGTGATTTCATCTGCGGATGAAATCTGCATACACATTGGTGTGTCTAGAAATAGATCTGAGAAATGGGGTGGTTGAGTGGGTTGGCATGAGATGCTTGACTATGTTAGCAGCACACAAAGCTTGTCTGTTTTCCATCGTTGGCTTTAATCATAAAATTGTCAAGTGATTTGTGTTTGTACTTTATTTTTTTTTATGCCTTCTGAAAGGGTCTAATGCAAAAATATTTTGCCTTTCCCCTCCTCCCCCCCCCCCCCCACCCAAGTGTATCTGAACATTAAGCAGATTGTCTCAGATACAATGAAAAGAATCATCCAGAAACTAGTGCTTCAGCTGGCTGAGGACTCCGGGAGATGGAAGGAGGGAGGGAGGGAGGGGAGTGGCCTGGTGGATGGAGGTAGAAAAAGGAAGGATGAGAAATGGACTGAGAAGCTTTTAGCAGAGAGAGTCGATAGCATGGCCAAGTGCCGGATGCAATTCAAAATCCAGCTGCCTGGCGGCCAGTGGGTGGGGCCGACTGCCAACAAGATTTACAGCTGGATTACACACGCTTTATGTGTTCTAAGTTGTGGAGTTGTAAAAGTTCAGCAGTATATGCGCTGCTTTCTTTTGGTTGGCGGAGATTCAAGATTCTGGAGTCCTTGCTGTCATAACTGAATACGCATTTGTTACTGGCAGAGAACCTCAAAAGAAGCTTTTACCTCAGCAATGCCTGCTAGCCCCAGGCTGGAGCATAGAGCCGTGTTATGGTCTATTTAGGGACAAAGAACAGTACAAAGTCCAGAGCCGAGGAAACTAGGTCAGCCCTCGGTGGCCACCCACAGGCCCTCTGGGAGACAGGTCTCTCCCCCTCTGCAGAGCTCCTGGTCTGAGACGGGGCGTCTCTGACTCGAATAAGAGATGAGATGAGCTGGTGGAGGAGTAGCCTCAGGTCGTCTGGGCTCTGCACTGGCGCTGCCGCAAGTCAGGGGCGCCCCCAGAGTCCGAAGTGACCCGCCTGTGACCTCAGAGCCCCCAGGAGCAGCCCAGGGATGGTGGCGCCCCCTTCCTGGCCCCATTTGATGCCATCCTGCTTTGAGTTGCGCCTCTGTCCTCCTCCCAACCTCATCAAGACTTTCTTCCTCTGAGGGCCAGACTCTCCCATAAGCCCGCTAAAAGCAGAAATTATACCTCTCGTGAATTTTACCTCAGAGCCTGTGATGCAGGCCAGCATATTGATTACAAATTCTGCTCAGACATTAGGCAAGGATTTTAAGAGCGCTCCATCTCTACTGGCCTTAGAAAAGAAACTCCGTTAAATATGTTGGTTTCCTAGGAAGAAAAATGATCAAATTCTTAATCCAAGAAAATACTGACTCTGAATCTTGGACTCCGGGACTCTAGTATGTTCTATGTGAAAGGCAAAACAATTGGTGTCTAAGGCAGCCTCCCTCCTCCCAACTCCCAAATTAAAAAAAAAAAAAAAAGGCGTATTAGATTGCACTGTATAATTTTACATAAAATCTGCCTTCCATGCTTCTGCCCCTGGAAGGCATTTTCAGAGCTTTATTTCTTTGTACCTCTCAGAAATAAAGCTTTTTGTTAAGTTGCTTGAAACGCCAGAAGGAAAAGAAGACCGGGTCGAGGAAAGGGAATATATATTTAGAGGCATGATGAAAAGGTGGCAGGAAGCAGGAACATTGGCTTCTGGAAGTCACGTGTGGACTGCTAGACCCCCACGCGCTGGTGCGAAGCTGGATAAGGCTGTCGGCTTTCACGCCGCGGCAACTGTCCTTGCAATAAACCTTTGGAATTTTGTGAATGAGTTGTATGGGTTGCCTTTTGCCAATGAATGGACCTGTTTTTCCAAGGGGAAAATATGTCCTTCAGTCACCTTTATGTGTGTCTCTGGGAAAGGGTCAAAAGGCTACAGCAGAAGATGAAGATGGTGGGTGAATATATTTACGTTTGTGACAAACCTGAAGACTATCTATACCACGTCTTTCAGGAGACTCTTGTACCTTATCTGGGGTCTAATCCTAATCTTGGGGAAAGAGGAAAAGGAACTAATATTTATTAATTATACTCAACTCTGTGCCAGATACTGTGCTAGGCATTGTATAATTGTCTCGTATAATCCTCACCATAATCCTGTGAAGCGAATCTGTTCCCCTCGTGTTCTAAGTAGTGTATCGTTAGTACAGAATGCATCTATCCAACATAAATGCCCATGTTGAAAGAAGGAAAGATGTCATTCAAGTATTTTCCGAATTTTTTATTATTACTATGCCCTTTGCAACACTGTGAAAACAACCCTTTGAGGGTATCTACCTTCCAGACTCTCTCTTTGGCTCGTCACCAGCTAGCTTTGCCATGGGGAATGTTTTCTTTGGCCTTCCCGTATCTGATGAGCTGCCCACAAACAGGAGAGGCCACTGGCTAACAGGAGTGTAGGGTCCACAAGAAAAAGGCTTTGGGAATTTAAGCACAGGTCTCTCTTCTTGGAATCCTGACAGCATCTGGAAAAGGAACCTGGGACTTCTGCAGTTAAACACCAGATGCGGCCAGAACAGGCCTTTGAATGCTTGATTTCCTTCCCTGGCTCCCCAGGCTTATTTCATCACAGGCTGCACCATTTTAAGGTGAAAAGCCTTAACCTTGCAGAGAAGTGTGGGAGAATCTGAGCTCCAAAGGTAGAGGAAAGGCCTCGACCATTGACTTACAATCCTTTCTTGTGGGCTAGGTCTTGATGTCTCTTTTTGATGTTTGAACCGGGGTCTGTATTTTCCAGGCTAGTATAAGCACTGAAACTAGATGTGAATCTCTCTCAAGACGTTAATGTTTTGGATAGTCATGTAGTGACTTGAATAGTCATTTAAATAACTTGTCCAAGGTCAGAAGAGCCCAAGAATTCCCCAGAGTTCCTTTCCTTGCTTCTAAAGGCACATCCTCGATAGAAGATGACTCACGTCTCCATGGCAACTGTTAAAGGTGCTGCCTAGAGGGGACCCACTCCTACCCTCACTTGGGTTGAAAGAATCAAAAGAATTTCCTTGTGTAGAGGGGGTGCTAAGTTCAGTTTTCCTGTGAAAACTATCCCCAAGATCTCACCTCCTTCAAACCCGGCAGCTGTCAAATTCCTTCAAGATAACGTGGGAAATGGCTCTTCTCTCTTGTAAGCCAGAGAAATGGCTTTAATTCAGCAAGATTCATTCCTAAACCAAAGGCCTCATTCTAATACTGTCTTCCGCCTCTACCCAGAATTCTCTGTTTTTCCCTTTCTAGGAGTTATTTTTAGTCCAAGGCTTTGAACTTGATTGAGTAAGACTTAGAGGCAGTAAAAAGAACTCCATAAACTCAGCCAGAACTGCCTTAGGGTCCCTAGGATTGAAAATAGCTCTGGCACCTTAGGGACCACTTGGCCTAGACCCAGAGGTGATCGAACAGCCCCTGTGTTTTGGGCATTTCCGTCCAGACCTTCAGGGACTGTTCTTTCTTGACAGTCAAGTGAGCGAGGGAAGAGAAGCTTCACAATAGATTTCAAGCCAGCTTTTCCATTCAAAACAAGATGCAAATTTATTTTTAAAAATTCATATCTATTTCCCTGGAACAGAATCAGGCAGCTGCCTTATTAGGACTCTAAATTTGGATCTATTTTCTTAACACACACACACACACACGCTCACATGCACATGCACAAAGATGCATAGAGAAAGAAAATATAACTACTTTATCATTGAAATACTTCAAGGAAAAGCTGTATTTTGCTTTTTGTAATCTCTAAGATGACATCTAGGAAAGTATTGGTGTAACTCTAGTAATGACAAAACAGGAAACGCTGGTGATCCCTCTCGTGAAAGTTTGAGTTAGACTGAAACAGGAGGATAGAGGTCTGCTGGTCACCTCACCCTGTGCCCCCTCTGGACCAGGCTGCCCTGCCGCTGACATGTTTGACTTACCTGGGCTTCTAGCCTGGATATCGTGGCTGGCCTCCTTTCCCTATCCGTGGTGCATAAAGGATTCATCCCTCAGGGTATGTGCCTCGTCCAGCCATTTGCATCTACAGCGTTTCCTACACGCTCTCCTGTTCATCCAGTGTGACCTTGACTGGCATTTCGGCAGTTCCACTAGGATGCTGCAACAGCAGTGCTGGAGCCCCTTCCTGTAGGATTTGGGGCCCTTCCTCCAGGTTGTCCCAGATGTAGCATGTTTAGCATTGCCTTCTCCAGTGTTGAGGACTCATGCATTCAGTGTTTATAGAGCGCACAGTATACTCCAGGCACTGAGCTAATTGCCAGCAATACCCAGTTGAACCAAACATAGCTCCTGCCCTCAAGGAGCCTGCCATTAGTTGGGAAGACACTGTGGGATCAGTACTGGGTGCTGCGGGAGCACCTCAGAGTAAGAGCCGACCGGCTTGGAGAATCAGGGGCTCCCCGAAAGAGGTGACATCAAAGCTCAAGTTTGTTAGAGGACTGAGGGAGCACGTTGCAAAGGGCCTTCTACGCTGAGGGAACAGCGTGGGTCTCAGCCCAAAGGAGAGACAGCGTAGGCTGTCGGGGTAAAGTCGCTGAAGCTGGGAGCTGAGGAGTCGAGGAAAGAGGGTGAGGACAAGCAGTCAGCTGGCCGGTCCCAGAGGACCTCAGAGGCTTCACAGTGGACCTGGGGTGGGGGGTTAAAGAAGAGCTATAGGCCATGCTCTGCCCTCCGAGTCAGAGGTCACTGCTGAGGTCACCCAGAGAGGTAAGTGTGGGCAGCACCAGGGCCAGGCTCGGCCCTCTTGCTGTGAAAGCTCACAGTTGCTCGCTGAGATGATTCGTTCCCAGGTGTCCTCTGCCTCTGCCCCCACCCCACCCCAGCACCTTGTCCTCCCGCCAAAAGCTGTTTGCATTCAAGGGCTTTAACCTGGGCTAGATCTTGCTTAGAGGCATACAGGGCACACTGCCTGGCCATCCTGACCTGTCCGTGGAGCCACGAAGGTTAAGAATACCTCTTGGGAGGAGGCTGGCCTAGACCCTGTGATGAGGGTGTGCCCTAAGCTGAACACATGGGAAGCAGCAGAGGGCTGGCTGGCCTAGTGTCACCCCTTCATTCATTCTACCCAAAGGCTGCTGCGCTCGGGCAGCCTTTCACCGAGTTAGGTCACGCCCTGTGGCCAAGCCTTTGCTCTGTCCGGAGTACCTACCTGAATCCTGCCAAAGAAAGGGGATATTAAAAAAAAAAAAAAAAAAAAAAGCACAAATGGAATGTATGCACATGGAAAATACCTGCAGGCCTAGACAGCTGCCATGGACCTCACGGGGACCGAGGAGCCACCAGAGTTCAGAGCTCTGCACCTTCCGGTCATGAGGCAGGGAGGCTTGGGGAGAAGCAGTCTCTCTGTGGAGACAATTCACAGTGCCTTCTCGGTTTTCCAGAGAACCCAATCGGAGTTCAGAGCATTGGGTTCTGCCCTCCCCCATCCCCACAAATAATTAGAAATTTTAGAAAGAGAAGAGAAAGAATTCGATGAATCAAAATACTAGCTATGAGGCAGCACGGTTTCTAGAAACTTAAGAAAAGGCTCGAACAAGTGCTGGTTTCCCCAAGAGGCTGGAGGAATTAGGGGCCGAAGGTACGGTTTGGTCTTCTGCTCGGGGACCCCAAAGGGTTCTGAATATTCCTGGGGACTGACCTCTTGCAAAACCCCCACACCTGCCCCCTGGGTGCAGCCTTGGCATATTCTACAGCAACACCAGCCTTCTGAACCTTGGAAAGATTTGAGCTCAAACACCCACCCTTTTCCCAGATGCTCCTCTGGCTCCTTGCTGAGGAATTTCTAATTCGGTGTCTTGTGGTTCCCACTCAAATGTCCCACAGGCCTGGCCTGTTTCGATTAGAATTTGGCCCGCGGTTATCATGACGTCGGAAATTGAAGAACCTTTGGCCTCACACTCGCCTACCTTAAAATCAAGGTCCTGGAGGGTCCCCTCGGTGGCAGTAGAGGGTGGTCATGGGATATGGCGAGGTTTGCCTTAGGGCATCCTCTCCCCATTGTCAGCTCTGGTCTAGTTCCCTCACTGTCCCCGGGAAAAGATCCAAATGCCTCCTTGCTGGTTGTCAGTGGCTGTGTATTTGTTCCGCGTATTGTGTTTTATTTGGGAGAAGGGCCTTACATTCACGGGAGATAATAGTGGCAGGATCAGGAGGCATCAGCTCTCAGTTGTGTCTGAGAGGTGACTTGGGGCATCGCCTTTCTGAGCACCTGCAAAGCTTCCTCGGGCGGGCACGGGAGCCCAGCTGGGCAGGCTCCCCAGCTCTCTGCATGCACATGAACTCTGTAAAGCAGTGGGTGCCCGTTATCTCCACCGCACATGCCTATCAGCAAAAACTCTGTGAGAAGCACCTCCTCTGTATGTTTAGAAATTTATTTAAAGCGCATATTCATAATACTCCTGTACTAATATATTAGACACATTATAAAAAGTATACAACATAGAAATCTTAAAAGAATAAGATAAAAAATATCATAAACAGAGGTTCTGGTATTTTCTCTCTGAACACCTGAGGGGGACCTCAAGTACCCCCTGGGATGTGCACACCCACTTTGGACACTACTGTTTTAAGAGCAAAGCTGCACACCTTGATGGCGTCCATCCCAAACCACCGTGCTGGCGCTTGGCCTGCGGAATAAGAAGGTCTTAAGATAAAATCCCCAGGAGCTTCTGACCTGGGAGACAGGGCAAGCAAACTCTTCACACAACATAATTTAAAGAATTAAAAACCTGCCCGACCGGAAAGCTATCCCCAGACAGTTGTGGCTACAGGTGCTAAGAAAAGATCAGGTACACTGTCCAGAGTCGTGGGATTGCTCATCTTCCCTCTCTGGGTCTCCAGAAGAGGACGTTTGGCGACATCCCCGGCTCTCTCATGATTGGAATTCTTTGAACCCTCCAACTGCTTCAGCAGCCACATCGCTCGAATATTATTGTTGATTTGACCACCAAGATGTAATGATGATTCTGTTCCATTTTGAAAAGGGTCTGAGAAAGTGTACAGGTCTAATTATATATACATATTTATACATGTGTATTTTTGTTTATTGTTACATTTTGACATTGGACTTTCTATTAAATAATTTTTAACAGTTGACCTGGCTTTGTTCTTTTTTTGTGCCTTTCTTCTTTCCTGGATCTCTAGGAGGGGGCCATTTAAATGTCACAGATCTTGTCCCTGTTGTCCCTCCCTGCGTCTCTCTTCTTCCCTATTCTCGGTACACAGGGCTTCTCCTATCCATTCTTTCAAGTTCTGATTTTGCAGATATGTACTGCATCCAGGACCCACTGGGAAAGCCCCCAACTTTGTCTTCA
This sequence comes from Felis catus, assembly GCF_018350175.1. Lineage (NCBI taxonomy): Eukaryota > Metazoa > Chordata > Mammalia > Carnivora > Felidae > Felis > Felis catus. The sequence goes on along the minus strand of NC_058384.1, from coordinate 23,595,635 downwards.
TTGCCCCCAGTTTCCAGGGACAGCCCACTCAATCCCGTCAGCTTCTACAAATGCACAAATTCACGGGTTTGATGAAGGTGCAAGAATGAGCAATAATCAAAAATCATGCCATGAGCCTTTTAAATCTCTTGTATATCTCCACTCACTCTCCCCAGTACACACATACATGCACACACACATGACTTTCTAGCTGCAAGACGTTGGACAAGTCACTTAACCTTCCTGAGCCTAATGCACCTCATCAGTAAAAAATGACACTTTTCTCATAGGTTTGATCTGAGGAGATCCCATAGTAAACATTCAATGAACAACCACCTGCTTCATGAAGGCACTCAGCCAGCCCATGTGTGTTCATTGCACAGTGTATGCCAGGCACTGGGGTCTCCCAAATAGGGGGGCAGGGACATGAGGACTTACAGAATGGCCCTCTTCAAAGTCAAATGCAGGAGAAGCAGCACGAAAAATGAGGCAGGTACCTTACAGTCTCTCTCCTGCCCGCCTCCAACGCAGTGAGTACCTGTCACGTATGGGAGGCTCAAAAAAATCGATTCTCTCAACTACACTGGCCTTTCAGGCTCTACCAAAGAGAAATACACACACACACACACACACATACACACAGCCTCTAAGCATGAAGTCAAAAGCACTTGCCCTTGGCTCTGTCCTCCCTGATGCATCAGCCTGTTCACGTCTGATGCTGGTCCATCAGCCAGCCCAGCCAGCCTTCTGCCCTCCACCCTTGCCCTTGGGAATATTTGCCTTGTGATTGCCTAATGGTGTGGAGGTGCGAGTTGGGGTGGAGGTGGTGCGTGGGAGGATGACAGCCTGCCAAGGAGAAGGAGTTGATAACTATTCCCAGGTTTTTTCCTGCAAGCAGTAGAGCTGGAAGTTCAGATTTACAGGCGAGTGTTATGGGCTGTCAAACAAGGCAAAAGCCCAAGATTCTGCTCAGGGTAAATTCTTTCAAACACAACAAGCCTGTTTCTTCCTGCGGAAGTTCATTTGAAATCACAAGGCCAAGGGGCACCTGGGTGGCTCAATCGGTTAAGTGTCTGACTTCAGCTCAGGTCATGATCTCATGGTTCATGAGTTAGAGCCCTGCCTTGGGCTCTGTGCTGACAGCTCAGAGCCTGGAACCTGCTTCAAATTCTGTGTCTCCCTCTCTCTCTGACCCCACCCCACTTGTGCTTTGTCTCTCTCTCTCTTTCAAAAATAAATAATAAATATTAAAAAAAATTTAAAGAAAAAAAGGAAATCACAAGGCCTGCCAAGCTTAAAGAGCACCCTAACCCCAACCCTGCTCCACCCCTCCCCACACATGTGCTGGTCTCCTCTCTCCTGTGCCCCAGAGTGGGGCTTTGGGAGCTTCTCTTGAACCTCAAGTCGAAGAGGAGTCCAGCTGACAGGACTCTAGACTGCCCCTTGGTGTCCACTCTCCAAGCCTTCGGTAGCAACGTCAGCTTCCAGGTCCCTGGTAATTGCTGGGCTGAACCCCACGTGTGGCTGTCCAAGTTCTCTCAGATGGAGGCCAGAGGGGTGAGAAGTGGCCTGTGAGCCACGGCTTCCCGGAAGCCTTAACTTCCCGGAAGAAGGCCCGGCTTCCCGGAGCCTTAACTCTCAGTGGGCTGGAGGAAAATAAGGCGGCAGACCACAAGGCTAGGAGTGAGCAATCCTGAAGCTCGGGGCTGGTCCAGGGGATGGCTGTGGGGGACGGGTGCTTCTCCCAGGGTTCTCCCCGCCACCGTCACCCTGCCACTGACAATGCCCATCCACCACTTCTTGCCAGAATGCTCACACAGAGTCATCGGGAGGTAGACATGAAGCTTTAACTCCTTCCACTCACCTTGCATTTCAAATGCAGCTGCCTGCTCCCCAGCAGAACCAGCTTCCACAGGGCTGTTCGCTCTTTGCCGGGTCTTCGCCCCTACGCTACCCTGTCGTGTTTATTCTCTTCTGCTTCCTGCTCTCTCCTCAACTCTTCATTTTTCCCTATCACCGTAAACTGAACTTCCTTTGAGGTCCATCTAAAATGGACCACTTGCATGAGAGCCTGCCTCATGGCTCCAAGATACACCAGTCTTTCTTGACAAAAAGAACTCTCCCTTACAGGATGGGCCAGATGGTGGTAGGGTTTGGGGTGCAAGCCCTGAGACTTGAGCCATGGAGAGTTCTGGTGTCAGACGAGGTCACCAAGTGCCCAGCGACCAGGCCAAGTGGCTCTCTCTGAGAGCCAAATCGCCAGTGCTGAGAAAGGCTGAGCCCATAGCAGAGCCCAGTGTGGGTGGGCAGTGGGTCTGAAAGCTGCAATGGTCATGGAGAAGGGCATTCAGGGAGAGAGTGGAACACCTGTGCACAAGTACACTTGTACCGGAGTAGACATTCCACATCATGTTTAGCATTATTTCTAACGAAAAGAATTAGACACAGTCTTAAATGGCCATCAAAAAGAGAAAGGATAAATAAATAGTAATGCAGTCAATCTTGTATCAACATGGATAAGCCTCAAAAACAGTGAATGAAAAACATTCAGAGGATACCATATGATGACACGCAAGCTTTCCAAACTTGGAAAGCTTGCAAAACCATGTCGTATATTACGTGTGGATACTGAAATGTACAGTACCATGCATGGGAGAGACAAAGACCAATTGCAACAGAGTATGAAGAGAGGGAAGGAAATGGTGCTGAGGAGGGTTAACAACGTTTTAAAAATTGGCTGAAGATGGGGCACCTGGGTGGCTCAGTTGTTTGAGGGTCCAACTCATGATCTCAGTTCAGGTCTTCAACTTGGGGTCATGAGTTTATTTAAGCCCTGCCTTGGCATGGAGTCTACTTAACAAAAAAATGGCTGAAGCAAGCTTGGGGAGATAGGGTATCCGTGTTATTTGGACGGTATTCTCTAAAGACTCTTCTGTGTACTTGGAACATTTCATCATGTTTAAAGGGACACATGAGTGATCCAGGAGCCACCTCAGCCCAGTGACCATCTGCAGCAGGTTATACTCAGGCTGCAGTCAGACATGAGTGAGAGCATTCAAGGTATGACAGGGAGCGGATCTCCCTTCCCCAGGAGCTCTGGTAGCACGACAAATGTGTTCTTCATCTCACATTTCTATGGTCTTCGCTCCAGCCCTCCCATATAGATGGCGGATCCGGACTGTGCCTTCCCTTGAAGCCCCTCAGCTCCTGGCAATGGCTCAACCCTCACTTTTTGATTCCACTTCTCTCACGTTTGCCGTGGGTGAGACTCTATCTGGCCTTGGGCGTGTTCCAGTTTGGCACAAAATACCCTGTCCACATGGGTCTCCCTCCGGGACTGTGTGGCCCACCTGGGACTTCTCACATAGCCCCTCAGAATAGCCCACGACCACTTGCCACCAAGTCTCAGAAGGTGTGGCCTGCAGTCTAGAAAACATTGAGGAAGAGGTTTGATAGGCATGGAATGAACCCAGAGGACAGGTGAGAGAATCCTGTGTGTCGGAGGCAGGAATTTCATAAGACATAGGGAGATATTCAGTGCAGTTCCAAACATCACAGGACAAATGCCTGCCAGTAGCCTTCCAGAACTTGGTTCCCCGAGAGTTTTATGGCTCAAATAAATGTCACGAACAGTGAACACATGCAAGATGTGATAGGGGTTGAGAATCCAGCCCTCCCTCAAAAAATAATAAATAAAAGAGAAAGTGCTACTTGGGCAAAGCTGTCTGACTGGGTCATTCTCAGGCTAGTTTTTATTGATATTCTACTCTGGGGACATCTCAACAATGGCTGCACGCTGGAATCACCCCAGGGGAGCTTTTCAGCCCATCACCACCTGACCTCAGGTCGGTTAAATCAGGGTTTCTGGGAGTGGGGCTGAGCATTTTTAAATATCTCCCCAGGCAACTGTGAGGTACAGGGAGGATTCCAGAACCATGTGTCTACACAGCATGCCACTGAACTGGGCACCAGCAAACAAAACTGAACAAAATAAACCCTGCCCTTTAGGAGTTAAACAACAGTAGCGGGCCGGTTTGTACACACACACTCCAAGGCTGTGAGCACTCGGGGAGAAAAAAAAAAGCTCTGCGATCATTCTGGATGGGGAGAATGAGCAAGGCAAGTGGGAGAATGGGTGGGGACTCCCCAATGACACAGAAAGGGCGTCCCTCTTGTTGATATGGGACAAGAGAATGAGTCAACGCCTGGACGATGAAGCACTCAAGCGAGGGAAAGGCCTCCAGGTTCCATCTGGTTTCCAGGCACGATTTTGCTCAATTGTTCCAAAGAAAGAGAATTTCATGAAGACACCCCGATGGGAAAGCTTCCGCCTCCACTGGCCGCTCGGCCCTCCCGGGCAGGAAGTTTACCCTTCGTGGCTAATCTCAAGCAGCAGCCTCAGCCAGCCCCTGCTTTACCCGGACCCTGAGCTGCTGCCCCTCACTTAGCCTTCGGGACGCCCCTCATTGTGGGAGGTGTATTCAGTCTGGAACACAGCATCCGGGAAACGAACCCCTTCCCCCCCAAATGGACAAACTTCAGGGAAAACTGATCCCTGCCCGGAGGAAAGCCTTTGTGTGCAGGAGGAGTCCCTGGTCTCAGGGGACTGAAGGCAAGGGTGCTGCCCTCTCCGTGGAGCCCCTGAGCGGAATAAACAGAAAAGCAGCATTTATATGCCCTGTGCCTTTAGTGGGGCAGGAGGTGGGGCTTGTTATCATTATTATAGCTGGGGGCTGCAGGGGTTGAATTCCTGGAGAATTTGGAAACTGCCAGCTGGGATGTTACCCAAGACATATGCCTGTCCCCACATGGAGCAGCCGGGCTCACGGCTGGAATTTCAAACACTTGCCCCAATTGTTCACACGGTTCTGGTCATTGGTATGCTGGACACTTGGTAATTGACCCGACGCTAGGTTCTCATGCTCTGCTGTCCCTACCAGGGACTGGCAGCCGTGAATACCACCAACACAGAGAAGAGCCAGTGAAAAGTGGTTGTAGAGGCAGATCCACCATCACCCTGCCCCCCAGGGGCCCAGCCGTGTGGTGAGGACGCTGAGAGGGACGCTGGCCGGTTCCCCACAGTCTTGTGTTGTCAGCTCATGGCCCCCCTGAATGTTTCTCATCGGCTGCAAACCAAGGCTGGAGCCCCCAGGAGACAATCACACTGGAAAACAAATGGAGTTTTACACTTAAAGATCGGGTTGGATGGCACATGACCGGAGGGGCATATGAAGGAGAAATCCCTTTCTGAAACTCTGTCGTTGTACACACCCAAGTTCAAGTCCCTAACAAGGCCTTGTCTGTTTTCAGTCCCACCCAACTACCAGGACTTTGCCCAAAAAAGGAGAAAGGGAAGCTTTAAATCAAGTCACCCTAAATCCTCTTTTATCCTTGGGATAATCTGTCCGGTATTGGTGCCTCTGCTGATGCAGTGGTATTCTGGTGCCCCAGGCCCCCTCTGGCTCCTGCCAGGGGTCACAGAGGTGGCCTCAAACACCTCCCCTCTCCCCGCCTCTCCTCTCTCCACCACAGACACACAATTGGAAGGAAAAAGCTTGAGGATCTTCTGATACATAAGCAAATAGATGGGGTCATCGCAATAAGTAGGAGGACCCCAGCATAAAATGAAGCCTCTTCCTACATTAAAACCTGGCTGTGGTCAGCACTGAGTTCCCACCCTCAAGTCCCAGGTGAGATGGGCTTCCTGGTAGAAACCGAGTCTCTCAAACACCGGCAGAGTTGGCATCATTCCAGGGAAGTGGGGCATAAAAGCTGTCATTTGGATCCCAGTGTTCCACCTTCGAATTGTCACTGCCACTCATTGACCAGTGACAAAATGTTCCTCACCAACTCCTCCCAACAACCCCTATAAAGTAACTGCTGATTCTTCACTTTACAGCGAGGAAAACTGTGCCTCAGAGAGATTGAGTGACTTGCTCAAGGTCACACAGCAAGGAAGTGCTAGTGCCAGGATCAGGGCATCTGACCCAGCGGCCTGGCTTGTAACCACTCGGCCGTCGTGCTGTTCACACGTGTCACCAGGGTGGCAGACTACCACCTCACAGGTACCCCGGACCACGAGTCCCTCTTTCCCGGGGGGGTGGGGCTTGGGGTTTTCATCGCCTTCCCTGAGGATTATGAGAGGCTTCCCGTTGCTCAGGTCCAGGCTGCTGGGAACCACTGAAAACCTCAGTGGAATGGGGAGGCAGGTGTGGACAAGGGTGGGGATATAGCAGGAAGTAAAGAAGTAGGCATGGAGGGGCGCCTGGGTGGCTCAGTTGGTTAAGCATCCGACTTCGGCTCAGGTCATGATCTCCAGGTTTGTGAGTTTGAGCCCCATGTCAGGCTCTGTGCTGACAGCTCAGAGCCTGGAGCCTGCTTTGGATTCTGTGTCTCCCTCTCTCTCTGCCCCTCCCCTTCTCTCTCTCTCTCTCTGTCTCTCTCTCTCCAAACTAAATAAACATTAAAAAAAAAAAAAAAGTCATCATGGAGCAGCTCTTGAGTGGCCTGACGGGCAGTGGGATCTGTCCAAAGCATCTTGTGAACAAGGGAGGTGGCCATGGGGTCGATGTGCGTGGGAATAGTGTATTCATTCTTGTGAGGTCTCTGTGAGGCAAGAGTCTCAAAAGGTGGTTTGCCCGCTGACAAGGTATACACGACTCATCCAATAGACCACGTGTCCATTTCCAAACTGTGCCCTCTGGCTCAGCACCGCAGGGTTTTCCTTCTATCCCTGTCATACTCGGCTTTGGTTGCCAGTGAGAATCCCCTATTTTCGCCCCCAGATCCTCACTGAGTAGGAGTTAGCCCAGCTTGAGGTCCCAGTGATTAACCCAGTTTCGGTACAGGTGGTGGCAGCCAGGGACCATCTGCCACAGGTAGTAGCGGGCCACAGGCTCGCTCGGTGCTTTCCTCCCCCGAGATCTCCAACAGCAGAGCTCCAACACAAGTTGTTGTAGTCAAAAAAGCCACGGAGCCCATGACGTGTTGGTGGACGAGGCTGTGGTGAATGCCAATATCTGTGGGCGTCTTCTCCTTCTGGAGTGGCTTCAGCAGCAGCAACTTCGGCAAGATCTTGCCTGCAAATACCTTCTTGGTGTCTGAGACCTAGATTTCAAAGCACTTGATAAAGCCACCCTTTCCCACAAAGCAACCGCCACACTGCGAGGGTCCACTAGGACCTCCTGGATCTCCTTTACCAGCTGGGCTGCGGCCAAGGCCCCAGGAGCCAAAACTGCTGGGATCCCGGCTTCGCCGGGTTGACTGGGGCTGGCTTCCCTGCAGCTGCCACCGCACTGCTGTTCCCGGAGTTGTTCAGCGGACCTAGTAAGCTCTGAGCTGAGGCTTGGCACTGATCCGCAGCTCACTGATTCAAACCCAGCCGCGGGGGTTCGGGGGAGGGGGGGGGGCGGTGGTTACAAAAGCCTCTTTTATTTTTTTCCATAATTAAGGAGGGAATGGCTCAGGTTCTCCAGGTGCCCTAGGCTGTCCCACTCTGTGCCCCACACCCCACTCCCCCTGGGATCCAGGTCCTGGAATGGGTTTCTTTCCTGGGGCAGAGGGGAAGTGGAGGCAGGTAGAGAAGGTAGCTTTATCAGATTAATTCTGGTTAAATGCTCAGGCTCCCAGCCCGTGCGAGCAAGGTGCCCCAGCCTCTTGTGTACCCAATGATTTCCAGGCTGGTGGGGGGTTGTTTTTACTCCAAACTCTTGGCCAGCCTTGCTTCTCACCCGAGGGCTGTGGTTCGGGGAATGTTTTGACTTGAAATACTCAAGCCTGTGGTGGTAGTTGGAGTTGTGAGACCCTTCTGTGCTAAAAGAAAAAATGAATGGTCTATTTAGAAGCTGCTAACAATTCACAGTATAAAGAACAGGCAACAATTCTGCCGCCGAACTGCAGCTTTCTGAGGGTGCGCCCCAGGGGAGCTGTGCGGCAATCGTGGCCTCAGATCTGGATATTCCATTTGGAAGACCTCCCACTCGTGGTGGCAATGCTTCCAGAAGATTGTGCCTCCGCCCTGGCTTTCTCAGCGCCTCTCCTCAACCCCTTCCCAGAATACTCTCTTCCTGGGGCCTGTGGTGTTCTTGGGCTCTGAGTAAGACTACTTTTCCAAAACCACACGAACTTTGCTCTGGACAAACAAGGGAAGGGTGGCTGTTTGGAAATGCCTAAAACAGCTGGTCTTGGGCCTGAGTTGTGAGGTTGTACCTCACCATCGCAGACACACAGTTCCCCTGAAGGAGGAGGCTGGCTTTCCTCTCAGGACAAAATGGTGGTCCCTGGAGCCTTGGGTACATTCCAGGGTGGTGTTTCTATCACCACAGCGATGCCTCATCTCACTGCATCCTAGGATCGGAAGAGACGGTGAGACTCATAGGCTCCTCAACCCTCAGCCTAGTTGAAAATTGACCAGTTTACTGAAATGCCAAAGCTTGTTTCAAAAATCAGTGGCAGTTAGCAATGGTATTCATCTAATTTATCAAAATGAATACCTATATAGGTTCAAGTAATCTCAATCAAAATCCTGATAGGCTTTTGTATAGGAATTCACAAACTGATTATAAAATTTATATAGACATGCAAAGGATCTAGGAAAAACAATTTCAAAAAAAAAAACAAAGTTGTTTTTCAACTTTGCGAGCTTAACATAATGCTACAAAAATAGACAATGTGGTCCTGGACACACACAGAGTATAGACACACAAGTAGAGATAGATTAGTGCAACAGAGTAAGAGTCCAGCTATGGGTCCACACATCTATGGTTAATAAGTTGTGCTGGTATAATCGGACCTCCATATTCATGAAATGAGCTTTGACCTTTACTGCAGACCACACACAAAAATGAACTTGAAATGGATCCTAGTACTAAATGCAAGAAAATTGTAAAGCTTCTGAAAGAAAAACAAAGAGTAAAGCTTTTACAGCTTTGGATTAAGTAAAGATATTTAGCCAGAACACAAAAATCATGCATCATCAAAGCAAAAATTGATAAATTAGGCTTCATCAAAAATTTTAAACCCTGCTCTTCAAACGATAGTGGTAAGAAAAATGAAAAGATAAAGCACAGATTGCAATAAAATATGTGTAAAGCATATATCTGATAAGGCTGTATATAATATATGTACACATTTGATAAATATGTTCAACATCAATAGTCACTAGGGAAATACAAATTAAAACCACAATGAAATACCACTACATAGCTACCAGAATGGCTAAAACTAAAATAAATAAATAAATAAATAAATAAATAAATAAAGTTAAATAAATCGACCACACCAAGTGTTGACAAGAGTGTGGAACAATGGGGGCTTCCATACATAGCCAATGGGAGTGCAAAAAATGGTATGGCATACACTTGGCAGAATTTTAAAAAGATAAGCATCCATTTACCATTTCACTCAGCAATCCCATTCTTAGGTATTTATCCAACAGAAAGGAAAGCATATGTCCACAAAGACTTATGCTCTTAATGCTCATAGAAGCTCTATTCAAATCCCCATCAACTGGCAAACAGTTTAACATATGGTGGTATATCCATATAATGGAATGCTAGTTGGATAGCTACTGATAAAGCAACGTGGATGACTCTCGAAAGTATTACGCTAATTGAAAGACGCAGCAACCTGGGGGGAGTGTCACGCCTGTTTGACGCCCAGAGCCAGCTCTTCTGCCAGCCTCTGGGGCCCCTGGCCCCAACTCCACCACCACCTAGACTGCCATTCTTAGGGAATTAGGAATGGCTCCCTCTCATCCTTGAACAATCTGCACTCTTTCTCAGTAGATGTTGAATTGATTTGGGTAATTACAGTAACAAGATTTCAGGATGCAGGAGAGACCTACTTCAAATACTCAGCGGGGGTGCCTGGGTGGCTCAGTCAGTTAAGCATCCAATTCCTGTTCAAGTCACGATCTCACAGTTGAGCACCAAGTCGGGCTCTGTGCTGACAGTGTGGAGCCTGCTTGGGATTCTCTGTCTCCCTCTCCCTGCCCCTCCCCTGCTCATGTGTTCACTCTCTCTCTCTGTCTCTCTGTCTCTCCCTCTCTCTCAAAAATAAACATTTTAAATAAATAAGTAAATAGATAAATAAGTATTCAGCTATTTTCCAGGACAAATTTGTATTACTGATTTTTATAAATGATGAATGTGATCATAATAACTGATCTTTCCCCCACCCATCATGCCCTGAGTTTGTGTGAGTGCAGGGCCCAATGACAAGTGCCAAGGGTGCCAAGGGGTGCCTCCCAGCCCTTGCTCTTAGATCTTATAGGACCTATTTCAATGAATGCTTTCTTAGCCTACACACTCATTCATCCTACAAATATTTGTTGAGCACCTACCATAAACCCAAAAGTTGAATTTTAAAGTGTTTTCTCTTCAGCAGACTTAGAGTCAGATCCTAGGTCATGCTGACCTTTGACTGATTAGAACAAATAATTAAGAAAGCATTGTTCGCTTAACTTGGATAATGGCAACGTCTGGTTTTTTAGTTTGACTGACTCAGGAGGTAGGTTTGGGTATTTTATCTTTGTTGTTCTCAGTCATTCTAAAAATATCGAATCTATTGTTCGGCAAAGGAATCTCATCTTCTTCCCAAAGCACATTTTTCAGTCTCATTCGGAATGTCAATTATTTGAATCATCATTTTGGGAAGAATGAGGTGTTTGGAAGTGAAGTACTTTATATCAATTCCAATTTATAATTCTTGGGCCAAATCTTTGATTAGTTCTAATTGATCCCGAGGGCTTCGGAGGGGAAATCATTGCTCCCTCAGGTTATTTGCAGCCTGCTTGACTTTGGTGGGGAATATTTCAGGGTGGGGTCTCTGAGCTGGGAACTGCTGCTGTTTTATATTCGTTGAGCACCGTGAGGAGATGCAGAGAAATCATGATCGCTGATGCCCAAGCCCTTCACAGTGGTGTGGGGCTCTGCTCCTCTTCTGGGCACGTCCATTTCTCCTCTGCCATCTTCAACAATCCTGCGCCAGAGCAGAACAGGTGCAAAACTGAGGGCACAAAGAAGGAAATGTACTCACGGTCAACTGCTAATCGGTAAAGCTTGAATTCAAACCCCAAGACTTCTGACCTCTCATCTCTAAGTTCTCCTTCAACACGATTATCCTCTGCCTCTTCTTTACCTCCAGCCACATTCATAGCCTCCTTGTCCAGGGACTAAAACCAAGCCCAATTCTTCCTCACCCCTAGCTCCCGAGGCCTGCTTGGTGGCACCATGACCTTGACTACCAGCCACCCTGGGCCTTTCAATTTTGCTTCCCACAGCATCTTGAGTTGGTGCTCCGACTTCCGGGCACCTGCTCTATTTGCAGAGAAAGCTTTTTCCTTAACTCAAGCCTGATCATCTGAATGTCTGACTCCCTGAGGGATCCTCTAACACAGCCAAGCCTTTGTTTGATTGTGGAGGCTGCCTCCTCTCATATGTATCTGCTCTCTGTCTGGGGCCCCCCACCCGCAGCCTCCCTCGCCTGCACACAATGGAAGACCTGTGTCTTTTACCACCGTGAGGATGTTACAGCGGATGCTAGGGCCGGCTGCCAACATTTGGTGGTGCGGAAGCCTTCCCAGCCTGGCTGGTGTGACTGACAAGGTTGGCAGTTGGGTTGATCCTTGGCCACAGGGGCGAGATCCAGCTAGATCACTGGCTCAGGGAAGAGGTGACTTGACTTTTCCCTGAACCCCCCATCCTGTCCAGCAGAATCCTGTTCCTCAGAGATTATGTGTCTCTTCAACTGCCTCGAGAGGCCAAGGCCTGACATAGCAACCAAAAACTTTCTAACTTGGGAAGAATCTTCAATCGTCCTCTTCATCATTTTTCCAAAGAGTCTAATACAAACCAGAGCCATCCATCCATCCATCCATTTTTAATTTATTCTTTCATTCAGAAAAATACTTATTGGACTCTTACTGTATTCCTGGCCAATTAATGAAGCTGAGCTGCCTTTTCAGAGTATTCATGTTAGCCGGGCCTCAAAGCCCATCGTAAATGCTTCCTTAAACCAGATGCCTCTCCTAGCATTTCTATTTTAATTCCATTCGGTAGGACACAGAGCCCTCGAGGGCTCACTGCTCACTGCTGTCTCCTCCATTCAGGCCTTCCCAGGCTGACCGGTACAGCGGCCTCCTCTGTTGGTGCTGTTTCAGACGGGAAGGTCAACACCAGAATCAGAGTTTCTCATTCTCCACTCCTCACTCAGACCGCGCCCCACCCCCACCCCCCACCAAATCCATCAGCCTTTCCAAGCCCATCCCTTCCCACAGGACATCTCTGCCCCCGCTCACCGCGTGCTTCACAAGCAACCCAGTCTTTCTGTGTCCTGCTACTCAGGCCTTCTAAGCAGGATAGCAAGATTAATCTTCCTACCAAAACACTGTGATGTTGCCTCACACAGACTCTAATATGCATTCATTGTCCACTGCTCTGAGGATGTTTTTCAGTCATTCATCAAGTATTTGTTGAGCACCTATCATATTCCAGTGACTCTGAAAGATCCTGAGGCTATAACAGTGAGCAAAATATAACTGCAGCCTAGATGGAAAGACAAAAACAGGCAAGAAGTCAGTGCGATTGGCATTTCATCGGGAGTGTTTCGCAGGAGCACCGAGGCTGGCCCGGAGGGATTTGTCAGGAAAGGTTTCCTGAGGCGGGGCAGGTAACCTCAACAAAAACTCCCTTGCCAGCATTCAAGGTCTATTCTTGTCCTCCAATCTAAGAGTGTTTACTTTGACTTTGCCACTCCTGCACCAACTTAAATACCCTGTGTCACCCACCTTCCTCCTTCCTCCTCTATTGTGAATTGTGTGTGGAACTTAAATCCCCGACTAAATGATAAATGCCAGCAGGGCAGGACCAGCAGTCTTTGAGCCAAGTCCAGCCATGTGGTCCGTACTGCATTGGTCCACATGATGTGTTTTTAAAAAGTTTAAATGAGGTACACTGGCGGTCACCGGCCGTGTTATAGCAGGACAATGGCTGTACATTTGCCCACCAAATGGGCACAGTGGAACTGAGGTGGGCCACTTACGAGCCCGGACCTTAATAATGCTTCACAGACTCTCTTCCACGCCTTCTTCCCTCTTCTCCTTGCTGACACCCAGAGGGGGCTGTGGCCTTGCCTTGACCATGACCTGCAGAAGAAATCAACATCCTGGTTCCTTAAGACAATTGTATTGGCTCCCTTTGTTAGAGCAGACTAGCCTTACCCTACCTAATGCAACTGCCAACACGTCAGCTTGCCAGCTTCCAATAGGAAAAAAAAAAAAAAAAAAAAACCTCTAGCAACACCATGCCTACACTCCTGCAGGCAGCAGTCAGCAGGAGCTAAGTCCCGGTTTGTGACTTAGGTGTCCCAAGGTGCCCCACGGGACCCTTGCGCTCTTGCTTCTCCGACCCTTCACTCTTTCCCATGAGCTGCCTAATGCTTGCGGACGGTTGTGTTCTCAGAAACATCTGAGCCTCAGAGTAGCATGTGACTCAGGGAGTCTGATACCTGACAAACCACCTGCTTGGTTCTTCTCTCAAGATGTTTTCTGTTGTAAAACCTAAACCAGTAACCTCAAGCCTGGTTTAGAACCTAGATCAAAACCAATGCCTCTTGCCAAAAACAAATATTCTACAATTCCCCTTTTATATTCCTGATATTAAACTAATATTAGCCACCTTACACATAATTGTAAAACTCCGTATAATGCCCTAATGGCAATACAAAGGAGAAATAAAATGAAAATCGCTTATGTTAATTGCGTGTGTTTCAATACATAAAGGTTTGTTGTGATTACTTTAAGAGCCTCACAAAGTATCAGATGCTCCCCGGGCAGGAACAGAAGCTCCCGTGCATCTGACAGTTGCGAATGCAGACTGGTACAGGTATGTGAGTCTGGTAACTCAGGTACCACAAGTGGCATTGCCATCAGGGATGTGATTTTTCTAAAAGGTGAACAGCTCTTGGTAAAGTACTCCCCCCCACCTCCAAATCCAGTCTGTCCTTGATTTCCACAACAGTTGCTTTCCTGGAAAACTTTGTGTATTTGAAAATGTGCAACAAATGCTTTATGAGTAAAATAGAGTTCAGGTTTATGCTCAGATCATCCCAAACACATTCTCCACTCAAACACACACAACGGGCACCCAGGAGTCATGCAAGACAGAGGATCATTCTTGGTTGGGGACACCACCCAGAGCCATTCAGCCTGTCTAGCATCTCTGCCCTTTCCCCCACTGAACACTGAGAACATCCCAACCCAACCATTAAGACAACCAAATGCACCCACACATTTCCTCAGGCACCTTCCAGCAGATGCTTCTTCCCCCATGAGAACCATTGCCTCAATCCAAGAAGACACACAGAGAGGTGAAGGCGATATTAAAGCCCCTCCTAAAGATGACTCAAGTTTTTCCTCTAGCTTGTTGAAAATAAGACATCACCTCATCTCGATGTTCTGCAACTATCTAGACTTGTTAGACATTCGTTCAGGGAGGGAGTTGGCAGTGGTCAGAAAAGACTGTGGGGCCCTCCCGGTTGGGGGCACTCACTTTTCCCTCTGGTTCTGGGGGGAGAGGCCTTACCTCCCAGATTCTGTTTTTAAAAAGGACATATAAATAAAGCCAGAGGCTGAACTGAAAGCCAATTCTCCCATCCCTCTCATCTCCTGCCTGATAATAGCCTCTTGGAACGAGTCGTATGTAGACGTTGACTGACTGCTCCTGAGGGTGTGTTCACCTAAAATGGTGCTCGTGTCATTTTTCCATGTTGCTGTGATGCCAGGCAGCCAAGATGGACACTGTTTCTCAAAAGAACACGTCTGTAAATCAGGTTTCACCTGGGCTGGGGTGGGGCCCAAAACCCCAGTCAGCACCCCCACAAATTTAGGAAAACTGAAGGGCTTGAATGCTTGGTTCCTGTGGATCCTTCCAAAAAGACCAGCCTCTCACCTCCCTCCCCTTGAAGAAACCTCCATTTTCCCTACAGGCCTCTGTGTTGTGTGAACTCCCACATGGCTCCCCAAACGGCCTTGTAGACAAGTGCTGCTATGCTTACAGATGTATGCAATGAAGGGACAATGACAGAGCGACAGTGAATTAGAAATTCTTCCTGTCAAGACCCCAGGGCCAGGCTGCTCCTCCTTGGCCCTCATATCTTATCCCCCGCTTCCCTGAGCCAGCATCTCACCTCCCTCATTTCATGCTCTCTCACCACCTAGTTTCCTCCTCAGTCCTAGGCCATTTTTAACTGTCTGACCGGGAAGGATCTGACCTGACAGGACAATTAAATATTAATACCGTGATTGAAGAGTCTGTGTTCAAATCAATTAAAAATAACGACTTGTGGAGCTGAGACATTTTCAATCTATTTTTTCTTCCTGTCAGGAAAGCTCTTGCTGTGTAGCCCAGACCCTCAGTGCCCTGGGGCAGGATTGATCCCAGAAGGTGCCCATATCTTCTGCCAGTCACTACCCTCCTTGGACAAGGGCTGGTGAAGGGGCTGATGTGGCCTTTCTCCTACCATGAGGGGCAGGGACCCCATGCACAGACCCCCTCCTCCATCAGAGTCCTCCCCGGGACAAGCTGCCTCCCTCTTTGGGCTCCCATCATGTGCTAGTTCATATCTGATGTTTGTAATTACTTGTTGTGTTTGTGCTACATTCTAGAATGTGAGGGAACACATTGAGGGCAGGAACCATCCTCCTCGTCTTTCCACACAGATCCCCACCCAGTTTCTGGAAACTGGTACACAAGTAATAAATGTACAAGGAATCAATAAGGCAATGAAATCTGCCACTTTGTTCTACTTCCTTGTTTCCAGTGAAAATCTGTTGAATGACAATATTAATACCTTAATTCTTCTACCCCCTCTCAACTCTCTTCACGTGGCATCTGGGTGACAACATAAGCATACCCCGAGAAAGCCCAGGACAAATGAGAATTTATCTCTATAAAGAAGCAGCGTGAGCAGCTACTCCCAGACCCCTGAGATGAGATGATTTCCCACCATCAGCCGGTACAGCATTTAGCTATGAGCTTTCTGGAAGCCCAGGCTGAAAGGGAGACATTGTAAGTTATTTTTGTGCCAAAAAGAACACCAACTGGTCAGCAGAGACAAACTTTTCCTGAAACTCTGCAACTCAAGGGGGATTTGTTATGTGAATCCTTACACAGAAATCCTCAAATGTCATTTTGCTCTTCCTCATAGAAGCCACACTCATCCCTGCCACAGGACTTGTGCCCCTGCCTGGAATGTTGGCAACGGAGCTTCTCAACACATGTCTGTCTCTCTGCTCAAGTGTCCCCTCAGAGCAGTCATCCTTGCCTCTTCTCCCCCAGGGCTCCCCTGGGCCCAGCACCACACTCTCTTTTTTATTTCTCTGCATTGCACTTACCCTCTGGAACCATCTTATGTATTTGCTTGTTTACTTGCTCTCTGTCTCTCTCACAAGACTGTACGATTCATGAGGGCAGGGATTTTGTCTGTTTTCTTCATTGCTGTACCCCAAACCCCTGAAGTAGCACTTAGTACCTAGCCAGCACTGAATATGTATTGGCTGAATTATCATTCGAAGACATATCTCAGCCAGGGTTTTGGGCAAGCACAGAAGCATGGTTTTAAAAGGAGATTCTTATGGATGACGCATGAGATAACATGTTCCAGGCTCTTTGCTTTCTTATAACAATTTAATACAGGGATAAAACATGGAGGGTCTATATATGGCTAACATTAACAACTTCTTGGGTCTATCATCTGCCTCAAACATCAGTGGGCCTAAATGGGCTTTAACAAATCTTCACTCAAGGTTGGTTGTTTTCACATACCACACACACACACACACACACACACACACACACGTACATATATATATATATATATATATATATATATATACATATATATACTTTTTTTTATAGAAAAGCTCCCACCCTGTTGCCCAGGCTGGAGTGCAGTGACTATTCACAGGCACGATCTCACTACTGATTAGCAAAGGAGTTTTGACCTGCTCTGTTGCCAGTGTGGGCTGGTCCGCCCCTCCTTAGGCAACATGGTGGTCATTTGCTCCTAGAAGGTCACCATACTGATGCCAGTCTTAGTGTGGACACCCAATTGACACAGCACACTACAGCCCAGAGCTCCTGGGCTCAAGTGATCCTCCTGCCTCAACCTCCCAAGTAGTTGGGACTACAGGTGCCTACCACTCCCATTCCTAACTGGCCTCTCCAGCAAGTATTCTAGTACAGTCCTTGTTTGTCTAAAGTGAGGGCCTTCTGGGCTACCAGACAATAATGCAAATTCCTATTCACCAGCAAATATTTAAGAGCTGGACTCTCAGGGCGCCGGGGTGGCTCAGTTGTTAAACATCTGACTTCGGCTCAAGTCATGATCTCATGGTTCGTGGGGTTGTGAGTTCGAGTCCCACATCAGGTGAGCTTGGGCCCCACTTTGGGTGAGCACGAGCCCACATCTGGTGAGCACACGCCCCGCTTTGGGTGAGCCCCGTTTCTTTCTTTCTCTCTCTCTCTCTCCTACTGATCTCTCTCTCTCTGACCCTCATTCACTTCACCTTCTCTCTCATAAATAAATAATTTTTTTTTTGAGAGTGGACTTAGAGTCTCATCTGCAGAAAAGTCAACCATCTTTAACAGAAACATGGGCTGCAGGAGTAGCTACAGGCAGATCCAGTATATCCAGTAGCAGACAACTGTGAATTATTGTCAAGGGCCACATAAGACCTGGGGCAAGGTCCTCAAATTCTATATCATCTTCCTTCTCAGTTATCTCCTGTTATATAATACATTACCTCCCCCAAACTTAGCTTAAAATGACAAACATTATTAGCTCACAGTTTCTGTGCATTGGGAATTTGGGAGCAGCTTAGATGGGTGGATCTCGTTCAAGGTCTCTGATGGGCTTGCAGTGAAGACATTGGCTGGGAAGCCTCCGTTTTACCACAGGGTCTCTCCATGGGGCCACTTGAGGGTCTGTGCGACATGCTAGCTGGCTTCTTCTAGAACAAGCGGTCCAAGAGAAGAACAAAAAGGCAGCCCTAATGTGCTCAATGACCTAATCTTGCTATCACACACTTTTACTTCCACCATATTCTGTTTGTTGGATGTAAGTCACTAAGTTCAGGCCACACTCAAGTTAAGAGGAATTAAACTCCACCTCTTAAAGGTAAGAGAATCAAACCACTGTACCATCTGATGTGGACAAAATAGCCTCAGCAGGAGAAATGTGTATGACGACCATTACCAACCAGAGGGGTTCTTGATTGTGTGAGAGGGGGCACAATGTACTGAAGAAATCATGGACAATAATTAGACTTCCAGGACTTAAATCTCAAACCCACCACTTACCAGCTGAATGTATTTGAATTTGAGGAAGACATTTTCCTTCTCAGAGCTTTAGTTTTCTTTTGTTTAAAATGGAGATAATGTTACCCAACGTGCTGACATGCTAAGAAAAATAGAGAAAATGCGTGTCAGTCTCTTTCTGGGCACACAGTCAATATTCATGAAATGACAGGTGTTATTAAATTATGCTGAGACACTTCTGTGATTCTTTGATTTTTGAAGAATTATGAATTGGTATACTGTATGGTATAAAAAATGGATAAACTGCTTAAAAAATAATTACTTAGGATACACCACCTATTTGGTACTAAATGCTTATCCAATACAGTGATTTTTGTTTGATACTCAGCTCATCCTTCTGGGATATTTATGTATACATGTGTATGTATGTGTGCTCTGTCTAATTCTCCAAAGACTCAAATGGCTTACAAAAATATCAATTACAAAATGAAGACATTAAAAAAAAATTTTTTTTAATGCAAACAGAAACTCAGTAATATGAAAAGTACAAATCAAAAGAAAGGGGAAAATGCTAAATTAAGGGAGGTTAAATAAGATTAGGCTGAGGCAAAAATTTGTCTCCAGGCCAAAATGAAGAAAGAACCATCATCAAGGTCACAAGAAGATACAAAACATTTTTCCTAGAACTTGATTCCGAAAGGAGTGTCTCATGAAGAAGTCATCATAGAGCACAAAGGGATATAGGACCATCCCTATGGGAGGTGTCCAGCGACTTTTATAAACCCATAACATCCCACAAACATGCAAAGGGCATGACCTCAAGACATCACTCGATAATGACAACTCTACAGGGGTCATAACTGCTTGGTGCATCTGGAGAAACTAATGGAAGGTGGCCTACATGTCTTCTGGCAATACTTAGCTAGTGTTCAGTGTATTATTAAATGATAATAATCATAATGTGAGTTTTTTGAACACCTGCTAGGGACCAGGCAATAAACTGAGTGCTTTACTTATATGATCTCACTTAATCTTTACAAGACCATGTGAAACAGGTACTGTTTAGCCTCCTTTTGTTGATGGGGAAACTGACAGACACTGGCAAACACAGATAGTGAACAGGAGAGTCAGGATCTAAACCTGAGCAATCCAGAGCCTGACCTCCAACACACCTCACCATGGAGCCTGGAATACTAGGGACCAAGTTGAGAGCAGGTATCAGTAAGGAAGCCTGGGAGGTCCAGGTGAGCCCTCCAATGGCGACTGTGGCCAGGAGGACTGTGGACAGTAGCTCATGCAGTTTGGTTTGAGGGGCCATAGGATAAAAACCAGCATTAACAAAGAAGAGACCCAAGAGTCAGAAGAAACTCCATCACTCTTTACAATTCTGTTGAAAACCATAGTGTTGCTCTAGTTCTGTTCGGTCTGGGACTCACCCAAAACACCACTCAGGAGTCTCACCGGCTAGGGGCTAAGGTTGTGGGTCTTAGGTAGATGCTGCCCAAGAAGAAATCCATCACCAAATAAGATTAGCCAAAGCATCAAGATCCATTAGTTTAACAAAGACCTTGGGACATTCTGTGGGCAAGAAGTCCATTCAACATCTTTTAATCTGCCATTTCCCAAACTTTGTTGGGACCTGTGTTAACACCCTGCAGGACTAAGCAAAGCCTGGCCCGCCAGGTCTCCAAGATCTCTTCCAGCTCAAGGATTCCAGAGTTTTAGGTCTTCTTTAAAAAACGGAATAGAAGGACAAAGACTTTGAAGTCAGAATACCTAAACTTGATTTCAAGCTCTGCCTCTTGTTACCTGGAATACCTGGGGAAAGTCAGTCTCTCAGAGCTTCAGTCTTCTTCTCTGTAAAATGGGGGATAATGATGGCATCTGTATCATTACACTGCCATGAGAATCACATTAGGTCATGAATGCATGCTAAAGCAATTTATAAACTGCACACGGCATACTCATACTCATGTATGTAGCTCACGTTAGCTATTACTATTATAAATTAAAAATGAAACAAAACTAGAAATCAAACCTGATCAGTTTGTTATCACCTATTCACCTGCTGGGAACTGCTTTCCTGTGGCCCTGCCTGCTCTTAATACTCCAGAGTAATGACATATATTGTTTAAATAGGGCAAATCCCACAAATTCTCTCTTCCTTCCTTTTTTTCAGATTGATACTTTCTTGTTTAAATCTTTTTTTAACATTTATTTATTTTCGGGAGAGAGAGAGATAGCATGAATGGGGGAGGGGCAGAGAGAGAGGGGGACAGAGGATCTGAAGTGGGCTCCGTGCTGACAGCAGAGAGCCCGATGTGGGACTTGAACTCACGAACCTTGAGATCATGACCTGAGCGGAAGTCAGACACTTAACTGACTGAGCCACCCAAGTGCCCCTCAGATTGATACTTTCAATGTCATTTCAATTTAGTATGTGTGTCGGGAAGGGAAATAAAAAGAAACAAATGATGAGTTCTTCTACACAGCAACCTGCTGGTTGATGAACCCCTCTGGTTGGAGCTTTTCGTTCAGAGCAAAAGGCTGGTGGTCCAATGGGAAACAGAACACAAGACAAAGGGAGACTCTTCGAAGAAATTCCTCAGACAGAGCTGAATTCCACTACTGCAAATCCAGTACAGACAGTCTTAAGACACAACTCTCCAGCAGAAAAAAAAATGGTCCTGGCCTATCCAGCTCTCTTCCTGAATAGAAAGAATGGTGCCTTTTCACACCTCATGATGGTACCTGGTGAGACAGAGTCCTCCTGGCCCAGACGACACTTCCTGTCTTCTGCACATAATAAATAATATAAATTTATGTCAGGAAAAAAAAAATCACATCCCAAATTCTTCCACCCCGTTTGTTTATTATTCTCCTTGGTCCTTGCCCAAATCATGACTCTTGGTCAGTTCAAAATAATACCTTCTATTTGTGCAGTGCACTTAGTTTTTAAAGAATTGTACTTTTAATGACACAAAGAAGCTGAAGGTTTAATATTGAGTTTGCAGTGATGCAACTTTCTAATTGATTTTCTCTGTAAGAATATTTCAGATTCTGACTGAATCATTGACTTAACGTCAAAGGACGTTCTTGGACAGGCTGGTTCTGAGATTCCTCAGAGGAAGTGTTATAATGGTTATGAAATGCCATAGCCCTCCTCCCAGGGCACAAGGCGGCCCTGTAGGTACACAGTGATTGGTAGCATGAGTGGGAAATGATGGTTTTCTGCATTTTATTCGATTTACGGTGTAAGAGCAAAAGTCCGGGTTCTGCATGTCTAAAATGTCCTGGTTGATGAAATCTCAATTACAACTATTTTTTTCCCTTTCGGTTTAGCGGAAAATGAGCATTAGCACCAGGGAGAAAAATGTAACCTGTGAAAATAAAGGAAACCTCATTTAAAATGGATCCCAAAAGCCCTGAAGGGGGAGCTCTCCCCCATGTGCCTACAGAACCACGCACAGAAGAAAGGTAAGAATTATTTCAACGAGGGAGGACATTTTTCACACAGGAATTTTATCTCTTGCTTTTTTCTAAGTTTATTTATTTATTTTAGGTAATCTGTACACCCAAGTGGGTCTCGAACTCAGGGCCCCAAGATCGATGCTCTTCCGACTGAGCCAGCCAGGTGCCCCTCTCCTGATTTTAAGAAAAAGAAGGGGGGTGCCTGTGTGGCTCAGTCGGTTGAGCATCTGACTTCGGCTCAGGTCATGATCTCACAGTTCGTGAGTTCGAGCCCCATGTCAGGCTCTGTGCTGACAGCTCAGAGCCTGGAGCCTGCTTTGGATTCTGTGTCTCCCTCTCTCTGCCCCTTCCCAGCTCATGCTCTGTCTCTCTCTGTCTCTCAAAGATGAGTAAATGTTAAAAGAAAGAAAGAAAAGGAAGGAAAATGCCCCCGGCAACAACAAGCACTAACCACCATTTACAGCTAATGGGAAATCACCACAACCTAACTCTTGTTTCTTTTGTTCAAAACAACCCTCCCCAGTTTCCCCCTAAAACCTCATAAAAAGCTGACCTTCCCTTTATCTCTTTGGACTGGCCTGCGGGTCACCATAGCTTTCTCTCCCAAATTGCAATTCCTCTGCTATTCCCAAATAAACTCATTTTTCATCCTGACTAAAATGGCTCTTTGCTCTGTTTAAACTTAACAAACCTCTCTTCATTTTGCTGACACCCAGGAAGCCTTTATTATAGCAGCACCTGTCTGGGTAGACCTGGACAAACCCCTCCAAAAGTTTCCATCAGTAAACTGTTCTGAAATGAGCTCTCTGAAGAAACTGCAAAGGCATTGTGTTTCATCATTTCTTCATTTCCCTTCATCGAAGTTCATAGCCTATTTTAAACTGTTTCACCTTAAAAATGACAAAGTAGCCTTTTAGGCATGATATAGCATCCATTATTTTAATTTGTTTGTTAAAAAATAATTTGTCTCTTAAGTGGCATTAAATCTGAGAAAGAATGCTGCTGTGTTTACCGATTTATGTTTATTTTCCAATCTTTACAATTCTACAGCGTGATGATTATTTCCCCATTTTTCAAGTGAAGCACTTCATTATTAGTGTACCAGTAATATCACCTTGGTGTTGAACTTCAGGGCTGTCTGATTCTGAAGCCTCCTGTACGCCAGGCTGACTTTCTCACGGCCAACAGTATAGGAGTGCTGAATTCCAAAACAAAAAGGAACCTCAGAGACCATCTACTAAATAGCGCCATTTTATGGGAGGAACTGGAGCCCAGAGAAGTGAAGTAACTCCCACGCATGGAGTTAATTAGGGGATGAGAGCCATCACTTTTCAGCATCTCCTGACTTGTTGTCTGGGTCTCTTCTGGGTCTCACCATAAGACTCAGTGTGATTTTGTTGGGATCCCCTCACAAAGGAATACATGATAAAAACAGCATTCACCCTATTAAGATCTGTTTCTACACATAACACTTCTAAATGTGCGGGGTTTCCACGCCAAGCAATTCTCCAATTCTACCAATTCTAATTGGTATCCTACAGTTAAACTCCATTCTGACACTACCCAATTAGTGCAGACCCCACTGGTTAAGTTCCACAAGACTGCCCCAACTTCAGACACCAATCACAAGTGGTGGGTCCCGGGTCACCCACACTCCAGTCCAACTTGGCTACAGATCGGGGGTTCCCATGACCTCTTCCTCCTCAGGCTTGATAATTTGCTATTAGTGGCTCACAGAACTCAGGGAAACACCTTGCTTAGTATTATCAGTTTATTATAAAGGATACTATAAAGGATACAAATAAACAACCAGATGAAGGAGTACATAGGACAGGGTCTGGAAGGGCCCTGAGTACAGGAGCTTCTTCTGTTTCCGTGGGATTTGGGGGTATACCGCACTCCTGGCACATGGATGCATTCACTAATCCAGAAGCTTTCTGAACCACATCGTTTAGGATTTTTATAGAGGTTTCATTACTTAGGCATGATTAATTAAATCATTGGTAATTGGTTAATTAACTCAATTCTAGCCTCTCTCCCCTCCCCAGGGTTGGTGGGGGGGCGGGGGGAGGGTTGAAAGTTCCAAACCTGTAATCACTGCTTAGTTCCTCTGGCAACTAGCCCTGACCTGAAACCATGTAGGGGTGTACCTTAGGTCACCTCATTAGCATAAACTCAGGTAGGGTTGACAGAAGCTTATTATGAATAACAGAAGTTGTCCCTCTCACCCCTGCCACTCTGGAAACACCAAGACTTTTAGAAGCTCTTGTGCCAATAAACCTGGTCATAAACCAAATATACATTTCTTCTATCATGATATCACACACCTCATCTACAGGAAGTTGTGAATATGTGCAAAGAAATGTATGAAAGATGATCTCTAAAACATTAATGGTAGTGATTATCTCCAGATGGTGGGATTTCAGATCCTTTCAATCCTCTTCCTCATACTTCTTTGAGCTTATATATATATATATATATATATATATATATATATATATATTGCATATATACTTACACGTATATATGCAATATATATATATATATATATATATATTGCATATATACTTACACGTATATATTTCATGACCAGAATATGCAATAAAGGCAGACACTCAATAACCCTTTGTATGGTCTTTCTAACATTCTCATGTTTATATAACAATATAACAAATATTGGCACCCTTATATATATGTACACGTGCCGTGTACATATATATAAGGGTGCCAATATTTGCTTTACAAAAACACTTTCCCCCATACTTTCTGTAAAGTTTGCTTTTATCACTTAAAAACATATTGTGAAAATCTCTCCAAGTCAATTGGCAAAGCTCAAAGTCATTCTATTTAAAGATTGCATAATATTACAAGGTTGGGAATATGCCATGATTTTACTCAATCCTTCCCCTTTCGATAGGTTCTCATTTTATTTCACTTTGTTTTCCAATACAAACAAGGCTGCAGTGAGTATCCTTGTACTAGTGGCTTTATTTCTACAGGATAGACTCCCAAGAGTTTAATTGCTAAGTCAACAAGTAGATGAACTTAAAATGTTTAGAGATACTCTCAGAAGGTGCTCCAAGAATGATCATGACATTCTACATTTCCACTAGTAGAAAACTCTCTTCTGATGAATTCCAATGAATTCCCACCAGCAATATAGTCACGGTTTTAATGTTTGCCAGCCTGACGGGCAAGGAGTGCTATTGCTCTGTTATTCGAATTTGCATTCCCCCAACTCATAACAATAGTCAGTGCTTACATAATACTTTACTCTGCCCTGGGCTTACTATCTGCCATGCACTGTATGGAACATTTTACATAGAGTAGCTCTTAATTCTTATAACGACCCTGTGTGACAGGTATTCTGAGTATCCCCATTTATAAGATGATATAACTAACAGAGGCACAGGAAAGTTCAATAACTTGGTCAAGGCCACACCACAAGCTAGTCTGTCTCTAGAAAAGATTAACCACTCCAGTTGCTACACTAGGCTCCAGTGTTTCATGCATTTATGGATATTTGGAATCGCTTTTCCAAACACTGCGGATTTGTATCTCTTCCCCACTTTCTTGCTAAACTGGCTTTTTTACTCTTAATTTGAAGAGCTCTTTGATATCATAGGTATTAACTATAGATTCTGTATCTATAATCTTTCTTGCAAATACTTTCCTTTAAATGTATAATTTGTTTTTTGATTTTGTTTATGGTATTTTTTACCATGCAAAAGTTTTAAAAATTTGTGCCATCAAATGACAAAACAAAAACAATTTAGCAACGAGTTTGATGTGCTTTATTCAAGGGAAAACAATCCATGGATTAAGCAAGTACAGTGCCTCACAAGAAGTGGAGCGCTCTTCCTGAGGAATTTTGGGCAGGAGCAAGTTTTAGACAGCGCCAGAAAAGAAATTTGGAAACAGCATGCTTAGCTGGAAGCTAGGAGATGTCCTGCAAAGGCTAGCGGGTCCTATTTTCTAGGGTAAAGTAAGCCACATAAAGTTGGAGAATTGTGATTAGTGTGTTAGATTTCCTTGACG
The DNA here is from genome assembly GCF_018350175.1 of Felis catus. Lineage (NCBI taxonomy): Eukaryota > Metazoa > Chordata > Mammalia > Carnivora > Felidae > Felis > Felis catus. Next base: position 23,569,830 of record NC_058384.1, on the reverse strand, counting down.
GGTGTCTCCCAGAAGTCCAGGCTGACTTAGATTTAAATCTGTGATGTGGGCTGGGCCACTGGGGGCCCCTCCATTTTGTGGATCCCAATATATGAATTTATCTTATCGGTGTCAATCGTTCATATATAGGGGTATATGCCTTCTGGTTTTTCTATCTTAATAAAAATACTCTCCCCAACAGGCAGGTTTTTAATATGCATGCTGAAATTTCTATTTAAACTTTTTATTACTTTAGAGGTTTGTACAATCAAAACTTCCTTTTTTAAAAGTTTATTTTGAGAGAGAGCACGGGCACGCTCACGCACACGTACATGCACCCACAAGCACACGTATGCACATATGCATGTGCCTGCACACGCGCTCAAGGGAGAGAGGCAGGATTTTAAGCAGGCTCTGCACTGTTCAGTGCAGAACCCGATGTGGGACCGGAACCCACAAAACCACCAGATCAGGACCTGAGCTGAGGTCAAGAGTCAGAGGCTTAACTAACTGAGCCACCCACGTGCCCCAAAACTTCCTTTTTTGAATATGGTGTGAGATAGGGATCCAACTTTACTTTTTTCTAGATGGATTGCACATGGTGCCAGCACCATTTATTACATTTATCAATCCTTCCCTACTGGATTCAAATATTACCTTTTCATTTGGTATAGTACCTTGCTATGTTTATTGAGATCTATTTCTGGGCTCATTAGGCTGTTCCAGGAATTTTATAGATTTTTAAAAATTCCTATGCTACAATGTGCTGTTTGTATTACAGTGGCCTTAGCAAATACTTATTTTCTGGTAAAGAAGTCCTCCCTACTATCCTTTCCTCATTATTTTATGGCTATTCTTGGACAGTTAATCTTCCACATGAATTTTAAGATTATGTATCCAATAAGTAAAAACTCTACCTAGATTCTAATTAGAATTCTGTTAATTATACATGTTACTATTGAGGAAAATAACATTTTTGTGATGTTAAGTTTTCCCCTCTATACTATTCCTTTTGATTGTTTTTTTTTTAATCTTTTCTGTGTGCCTTCATTCCTCAACCCCTTCCCACAGCCTTCTCTCTAACTCTGAACTTCCCATTCACTCACACTAACCAGTCCTTGTCATTCTGGATGACAAGTCCCCCTATCTCCTGCTGCCTCCTCCGTTCCTCTAGTTATTTCTGTTCTGGGAGAATAAACAAGAACTCTTCTGGTTTGCCCTTTTAGGCTCCCCAATGCGTACATTTCCCTGTTCCTCCTGCCAGTTAAAGCAGCAGTCAGACCAGGATTTCAGCTCATGTTTACCATTTGTATGAAATCAACTGCACGGGCCCTCAGAAGCATTTTCTGCAGGCCTCCAACCACTCTGGGCATAGCACAACCTGTCTCTGGATTGTCCCTACCAGTGGTGTGCTGGCTAAAGAGATAAGTAAATCAACAAAGAAACAGCCCTGATTTGTAGCGTTTGCTGCTTTGCCATTTCTGTGGTGTAAATTCTCCCATTAAGATTGATTTCAATCTACAGATGGCTTCACAGCCTTTATTTAACAAACCAGCTCAAAAGTCCTTGAGAATTTAGCAATTGGCTTGTAAGAGCCCATAAGAGCTAGACCCAGCACAACACAGGTAGGGCTGGCCTCCAATTCCCGGCCAACACCCATCTTGTTCTCCGTGCACTGTCGCTGACTGACACAATTTGGTCATTACTGAGCACTTGATATGGCCCATGGTCTCCTAGGAACATCACATACCTGATCTCATTTAGTCCTCACAAAACCAACTATTCCTATTTCCATTCCATACGTCATGATTAATACCGGAGGATTATCACCCTCCACTTGGCCTGAGCTAGACATAAAACCTAGCACGCTATAACTTTGGGCAAAGCAGGGCACTCCCAGAGCAATGCACAAATATATTTTTAACACAGTGAAGTTCTTTTAAGTAGATTTTTTTTTCCCGCTACAAAAGTAATGAACCACCTTGCAAAGAAAATTTAAAAGCAACCATTTATTCTCCTATGTATTAAGAGGTATTTGATGCCATGGTAAAATGTTCATGATATATTACATTTTAAAAGTAGGAAAGTGCAAGATGATACCAATTCTGTAAAAAAAATAAGTGGAGCGCCTGGGTGACTCAGTCGGTTAAGCACCCAACTCTTGATTTAGGCTCAGGTTATAATCTCACGGGTTCATGAGATGGAACCCCACATCAGACTCTGAGCTGATGGCACAGAGCCTGCTTAGGATTCTCTCTCTCTGCCCCTCCCCCGCTCTCATGTATGTGCACTCAACCTCTCTTTCTCAAAATAAATAAAGAAACCTAAAAAAAAAAAAAAGCAAATAATAAAACACTGGAAAAAAAGAAAGAAGAAAAAATGTTTCAACACTAGTCATCTCTGAACAATGGGAAGTAAAGATTTTTCTTCCTTTCAGTTTCTGTATTTTGCATAATTAACGCATCAACATGTATTCCAATTATGGAGAAAATGTAATACATATGATTTGAATTTGGAAAATATAAAAATGAAAACAAAACCATGACCTCATCATTCAGACTCAACAATTGTTCCATTTTGATTCAGCGTGTTTTTCTTGAAAGATGTTTAATTTAAAAGAACAGCAGCAACAAGCCTGGGCCCTGCAGTTCTTCACCCAGAGAGGGATGGGCCTCTCCCCAGCCCCACCTCCACCCTCAAGGACCTCTCCCCCATGCCTTTTTGTATCAGCTCTAATTTTCACAAAAAACTCAAAGATGCATATTATTAATCCCACGTTCGAGATGATGAAACTAAAAAACTCATTCTCTATGAGGACAGGTAATATCTGTCTCATATGTCACGTTCCCACTTAAAGCATCTTTGCACCACGGGAGGCCTGGTGGTTAAGAGCGTGGACTTCTGTCAGGTGGAATCAAGTCCCAGGCCAGGCACCGATACTCTCTGAGGATGTCTCCATGGGCAAGGGTTTCTAGTTCTTATAAAATAAAGATTAAAAGATGATTTCCCTTAAAGGGTTGTCGCAGGTGTTATCAGTAGAGTCATGGTACTGTTACTTCCAGTCAGCCGCAGAGCTGAGAGTTGAGATAGATCTGTCTGGCTCCAAAGTCCACACCTTCTCTACTGTGCAAAACTTCTTTTCTCCCTCAGGGCTCCCGTCTGTGAGGGGTTTCATTGTGCAGGTCAGGGAACTTGGCCTTCGGCTGAAGCACAGGCACCCGACAGTTACCAGGGCCCCAGACATTTCCGCAGCCTCCTCCTCAGCCCCGTTGTGCCCCCAGGAACCTGGAGGATGGGAACCCTTAGGCCTGGAGTGGATGAGCTCGCCTTTGACTCTGCTGGACCCCTTCTCTCTCCCCAAGTCGTCCCTCCTCCTTGGGGACAAAGCATCTTGAGCTTGGATTTCAGCTGCGTCCCTTCCCCTGGGGGTTATCTCTGCCGAGCCATCAGGACCTGATTCTCCCTGTTTGCCCTTTATCCATTACACCTTTGTTGGCAGGTGGCTTTGCCCAAGCCCCAGAAAATGTCAGAGCACAAGCTGGGAACACGGCCTTCCCGCTGGTGAACAGGCAGCTCCGTGTTCTTTAGTATTTGGAGCAGCCCTGCCAATTAGCTTGTACTCTGCCCACATGCCCGGGGCTGAAAGGGAAGCAGGCCAGGCCTGAGCAAAATTAGACAATGGGCTCCCAGAACATGGAGGGGGCAGCAGCACCTGCTGTTGTCTCCCCTCGGGCCGATATTAGGGGTGGAGCTGGAGAGGGAGGGCAAGCAGGCAGTTCCTCCTCCACATTCCAGATGGGGCTCTGAGGGCACAGCCCAGAGCAAGGGGTTAGGAAGGGCCGGGCTCTGGAACTGGAATCTCCCCGGGCTCAGAGAGTGTTGGCACTTAACACCTGGGGTCACAGTTCTTTCTGGCCAGGAAGGATGCCATTTAAGGGTAAGGCTGAGTCTCCTCCATCTGTGACCGGCATAGTCTCCAGTGCAGTGCCGGCCGCTCAGGGCGTCTTGTGGGGGGCAGTGTATGTGGCGGTTGAACACAAGAGTTTTGGAAAGAGGCGCACATGTGTTCTTGTTCACTGCCCTTCCTCACCCACTCTGTAACCTCAGAACTTGACTTCTCGGCTATGGCTTCTCCCTCTAGAAAACAAAGGAAGTAAAAATGCGTACCCCCTAGGGTTACTGTGAGGCTAAAAGGAAATGAGGCTAAAAAGAAATCCACATAGTATCTGTTTATAGGATTACTGGACTCTCTTTGGGGATGCAGAAAAATTTAAGCCTTCCAAAGCTAATACGTTATCTTTAAGGTTAACTAAAACACCAGAAGGTCAGAAGGCACAGACGGACAGGAGAATGTGACAAACATTTCTCGAAGACCCCCACCCCTCCACCCCCACCCCGGTGCCACACACTGGACTGAGTGCCTTATCTGTGTTCTGATTTTACACTGCAGGTAACATCTGAAATCAGGCAGCTCAAAGTCAGACAGCTTGCTGGCACATTAAAGAAACAAAGGAAATGTTCAAGACCAGAATGCCTGCTGTGTCAAGATACCTAATTAGAAAGCAACGTCATAGTGAATTAGTAGAGCAAGTCCCCAGCTCTGCCAGAAGAGCTAAAATAGATGTGCCGACAGGGGAATCACAAAGCAAAGTTGATTATCATCCTGGTGACTCGGTTGATCCCACAAGCATGACTCAGAGGTTCGACAGAACTGGACACGTGTCGTATCTAAGTGCCCCGCTATCAGGTAGTGTTTCCAGACACCCTTGTCATCTCACCGAGACAATCCTACTCCAATCAGAGATCTTCATGCCAATTGAACTTGTCTAATTATAACGAGGAAGCATCAAGGTAACTGAAACTACAAAAATAAAACACTTCAGTGATGACTCGGTAACAACAGGATGTTGGATTTACACAGAAACTCTTTCTTTCGACTTGACAAGACATTTCACAAAGGAAAATTATAAATTATCTTCAACCGCCATATTGAGACTCAGAAATCCATTGTAACAAAGACAGTCAGTGTTGGTATCATTCACTCATTCATCCATTCATCTCTCACATATTTTTCCATTCATTCAACTACATGAGTTGAGTGACAAATGGGAATGGGTAGAAGTTGGAGTAACGTAAAATGTCGAACAAGAGATGGTACCTTCATTTAAGGGATGATATCTGTTAGGAACCAATCCAGTGGCAAAGAGGGGTAGTTAAGCAAATAACTGAAACTCAGGTTTGGGTAGGATGGGATGTCTGTGCTAAGTGTGACATTTAGGGGCTCCTGGGTGGCTCACTCGGTTAAGCATCGGACTCTTGATCTTGGCTCAGGTCATGATCTCACAGTTTGTGGGATAGAGCCCCAGGTTGCACTCTGTGCTGACACTGCAGGGTCTGCTTGGGATTCTCTCTCTCTCTCCTTCTCTCTCTGCCCCTCCCCTGCTCACTTGGGCTCTCTCTCTCTCAAAATAAATAAACTTAAAAAAAAAAAAGAAGTGTGACATTTTTGTGCAGGTGATCATGGTGCTATCAAAGGATTTTAAGCCTGAGAGTGTTCCCTTAGGAGCAAGTGGTGTGCAGAAGGGAGTAGAGGCAAAGAAGCCAGTTAGGAGGTGAGTGCAATTATTCTTCATGGAGTCTACTCTCAAGGGCCCTTGCTGCCTTACTACCATTTTCCCCCTCAACCCATGGCATCCGGGTTTTTCCTCCAACTGTTGACTGAAACTATTCTTTCCTGTCGTGAATGAACTTCTACTAGCCAAAGCCTCTCGATGCCACGTACATGGTTAGACACTAACTCTAGCTGGAAACTTTTCTCTGAAACACAGCCTCTTGCTGTTTTATCTCCTGGTTCTCTGGAGACTGCTGCTCTGATCCAGACTTTTCATGCCCTGCCCATTGAGAAGTCCCAGTGTTCTTAAGGCACATCTTTAGCACCATTCTAATCTGAACTCTCTCTGGGAAATGCCTTGCTTATTTGCAACTTCTACAGCTTAAATCCTTCTTCCACAGAAAATCTATGGATAAGGAGAATCTGAGAATGGGGACTCTCTGGGGGAAATTTTATCACTGCAGTTGGTGTCAGCATTGTATTATGATGAATTCATCTCTGGAGCCCCCAGGTGGCTCAGTTGGTTGAGCATCTGACTCTCAGCTCAGGTCACGATCTCATGGTTCCTGAGATGGACCAGGCTCTGCACTGACAGCATGGAGCCTGCTTGGGATTCTCTCTCTCGCTCTTGCTTTCGCTCTCTATCTCTCCCCCCCTCAAAACATAAATAGTAAATTCTCTACTTATGGCTCTTAAGATGAAGATTTGGGGTCAGGTAAATAATGTGCCCTTCCTCTTTACCCTTGTTATAGCTGTGCTGGGGCTTGCATCCACAACTGAACTAGTGGATTGAATGGTGAAGAAAAGATGCGGAAAGAGAAGGTCTAATCTTCCTAGTGACTTTTTAAAAACCTGATCTCTGGGTGTTTTAAAACTATGCCTGGTCCCTCAAGAAATGCACTGCTCTTCTCTAATCTCCATCAGTGAATTGTTGACTAAAACTAGAAGGGGGGCTTCAAGGAGGTTGGAACTTTACTTTACTCATCGTTGTCTCCCCAGGACTGACAAAGTGCCTGGCACAGACTAGGGACTCATAAATAGTGAACGAGGAGTTATATCTGTTCCATGTTTGGGTGGATGCAAGCCATACCCACGTGTTCCTGGCTTGTCAAGGCCGGGGAACTAGCAAGAACACAAACTTTGGCTAAGCTGCCGAGACCATGTATTAATAGAATCTGGAAGGGGTCAACTTTAGAATTTATTGGCTTCAAATCTTATATAAACTTACTGCTGCATCCAAAAGACTCACATCTTTGTGGAAGGCCCAGGGTTTGGCAGATACAACCATGAATGAGGTAAGATTTGGGGACATAATCAACCAGGCATGAACTGGCTGAGTGTGACCACGGGAGCTCAAATCCAGACTGACACCTCTCTTTTTTCAGCGTCTCTACCTCAGCACAAATATCTTCAGTTTTGCAGACCACTTCTCTTGGATTGGATTTTGGTCATGTCTTCTCATCTAGTTTAATTTATTTTAAAACCTCAAAAATTTGTAATAATCTAATAAAGGTTTTTTTTTTTCCCCTGAAGGCGTGTTTGTGGTTTGCTCTGACTGGTAGGGTCCAGTGCAACTTATCAATTTAAACCCACTGGAAAGCACTGCGAATATGGTTTATTCCCTTCAAACTATTGCCCTACCGGTTTACTAAACACATTGCCTCAATGCTGTGCTTATTCCCTTCCTGGTGAGGGCCAACCTGAAATTTGCAGAGCCACTCTGCCCGATTCCAGGCCCATGGAGCCTTCACAGCCTCTCTGTCAACTCGTGCGGGATTCTCTCACGAATGCAAATAAGACCGGGTCTTGTCCCTGTGTTGAGCTTGCCTCAACCTTTCATTCTGTGGATTGAAACCCGGTTTTGGATTTTGTTGCTTATCCTCAAAATAGCTCAGTAACTGGTCCTTATAATGAACCAGCTTCTTCTACTGCCTCAGAGTTACAGTCAGTTAAGCATGGTTTCTTGAAAATATACACAGTTTTCTTTTTTTGTCAAAGAGGATGCCAAATAGAGCAATGTTTTATGTCCTTTGCTTAAAATATGTGCTGACTTATGGCTTCTTTTTGATCCTTGCAAAAAAAAAATGCCTGCATTCCACCTACTCAGCCGTTCCTGCTCTTGTGAACAGAAAGGAGAGTGCCCTCCTATGCACTGGCGATTTCAGATGATGGTCAGGGACCAAGTGTAGAGCTTTTACTTCTCTACCTCCAGATCGAATGGCTTAGAATCAATTACTGCTAAGCCCAAATCGTTTTTGGCACTTGCTCTTAAAAATGTAATTTCTCCATTGACAGCTCTAGATAGCAGGCGAGCTCATTCAACTCTTAGAGGTTCACTTCACCACCAATTTTTCCTAGAAGGTTCAAAGAACCAAGGCTGTTTAAAATGGGATGTGTCACAGATATGTTGTTGGGCTTTTTTCTCTAGAGGAAGTAAATGTTTGCTATTATTCTGGATCTTTCTTCATTGTGCCCTCTGGTGAAAAAATAAGAGGTTCTGTGTGTGTGTGTGTCTGTGTGTGTGTGTGTGTGTGTGTGTTCATGTGTGTTTGTGCATGTTTATTTTTTAGAAAAGTCTTAAAACTATTTTGTAAAGGGACCTTGGCCCTGCCCACATGATATGCTTGCCTCCATCTTTCTTTTTCTTCCTCTATCAAATATTTTCAACACCGAGATTTTTCAGGCACTGTACCAGGCACGAAAATAACAATGGTGAGTAAAATTGGCACTGTTTCCTCCCCCTCATTAATCTTCCTCATATTGGAGTAAGAGTCTTGGGTTTCCCTCCTTAATGTTTATCAGAATGTTCCAGCCTTGTTTTGTGCTTGGTTGGTTTTGAAATCACATGGACCTGCCTTCTGCAACATGGAATCTACATCTAACCTCATTCCATGCAATTCTGCTGCTCCAAAGTGAATTTCAAATCTATATCTCTGTTTCCTTTAGACCTCAAGGTCTAAACACTAGCAATGATTTCTAAACCTTCTTTAAAATAGAGGAAACTTTCTCATAAGCAAATTAATTGTGGAACCAAATATGTTAAATAGACTATTTTGAAGCTATTCTATTTCTATCTAAAATAAGGTGGCATGTTAACTGCCTCCCTGACTCCTCTACTTTCCCTAGAGCACTGAGAGCACCTTGCTAAACTGAACTGGGAAAATCGGTCTCATGGCTGGCTGATTTACCTTGTGAAATTGCCCTGGAGCTCCACCTCCAGGAGTCACCCTCTGGGCTGAGTGATCATCCCAGGCTGCAAAGCAGTTTGGCCCTCAAGCTTATCCTGTTAGTGTGTGTGTGTGTGTGTGTGTGTGTGTGTGTGTGTGTCTGTGTGTATTTGAAAATAGGCTGCCTACCTTTCTCAGAATCGATGGGCACATCACACATCCTCATGTCCATCTGGCGCTCTGTATCACTTCCCAGACTACTGCAAAGTGATAGAAACTAGGGCTCAGATTTGAAAGGAGAGGCAGGCAGTGTGCACTATTGGAATAGGCCTTCAAACTCGTACAGTGCTGAGTTTCTTTTTCTTTACAGTGCTTGTGCAGGGAAGCCGTCGCCCCACTTAGCATAACGGGTGGGTTCTCACTCTGCAGTCAAGAAAAGGAAAACATTGGATAAGCAGGTCAGTTCTCTGATATTTGCAAGGAGGGTTGCAAAGCGAATGTCTTGGGAACATATTACAGAGAATAAAAAAATGATCCAGTGAGGGAGAGGGAGAGAAGGAGAGTAGGAGAGAGGTTTCTAATTCAGACCTGCAGAATAATTTCATCATCTGTTGGAAAGAGTCCCCATGACACAAAATTTTGCAGTTTCTCTACCTTCTCACAACCCCCGCACTGTTTCCACTTCATTGCTAGGGCAGGGTTTCTAGAACTAGAAGGTTTTGAAAAGCTGTTAGTGGAGGAATCGTTTTATATACCACCCCCTGTGCCCCAAATCTTTCCCAGAATTTGGGGGAAAGGAGAGCAAGGCAGTTTTGGTTTTGTTCTTGTTTTTAGAAACATTCTTCTTTTCCAAAATATAAAAGCAATACATCAACAGTACCAAATGCTGGTAAGAATACAGATCGGTAGGAGGACCTCTTAATACACTGCTGGTGCGAATTTATATTGACCGATGCAACCACTTTGGAAAAACACCCTTTGGAAAAACATCTTTGAAAGGTAGACTTTCACATACCCTATGATAAGCTTTTCTACTCCTAGGTTTATATCCAAGAGAAATTGTCCCAAAGGGGCACTGGGAAGACACATACAAGAATGTCTGGAAATAGCCTACAGAATAAACAATAATACCTTCACAAAATGGAATATTGAATAGTCATCAAAATAAAAATAAATGAGCTCCAGTGGATGAATCTTAACAATACAATATTAAGTGAAAAAATTTCTAGAAGGTAACATATGCACGCTACCCTCTTAAAAGAATTAAAGCCACAATAATAATAATAAAAAAAAACACATGCTTTCTAGGGCTATGTACCAATTAGATACAACTTTTTAAAAAAGAAAACAATGGGATGATGAGATTTGAGAAGGTGGTTCTTTTGGGTAGAGAAAAATGGTAAATGGGATTAAGAGAGGATCCATATCTAGATGTTAACTTTCGTTTGAATCCTAGTTTATATATTGATCATTGGGTTTATGAGTACTAATTATAATAAACATATTAGTAAATAATGAGTGTGCACGGGCCAATGAGAAGAGTATTTGCTGAGTTGAAGATTAACCCAATTCAGAGTGTGTTCTGGCATCCAAAGGGAAAACTGAAAGCAAAAATTACACATTCATTGTGAACAATTTAGAACCCAGCAAAGTCTGCGAAGAAAGAGACATCTCTAATAGTATCACTCCAGAAATAATCATTATTAACATTTTGGTGTACTCCCTTCTAGCTTTTTTCTAATTCATATTTTTCAACAAAATAATAACCGTGATGCTTAACCAATAATCTTATTCCTTTACAATATTATGTATATTTTCTCATGTGATAAAACAATCTCTGAAAATGTTTTTAGCAACTAAATAGTATTGAATTACGTTTCTGCATCACAGTTTATTTGACAAATCCTTCAGGTGTGTTTATTTTAGTTGTTCCCAATTTTTCATTATTATGAATAAGGCTCCAAAAAGTATTTTGCACTTAAGTTTGGGTGCCGTCTCTGATGATTTCCTTAGGGTAAAATTTTAAGAGTGGAATCTAAGTGCGAAAAATGTTGAGTTATTGTCACATGTTGATACATTGGAGAGCACTATTTTTATGAGAAATAAACTGAATAAGATAAGGCATATTTGTGTGCCAATATATACATGATTGTCATTTAATTAATATCAGTTGAATATGAAACTGCATATAATTACAAGCTTAGAATACTTTGGAAGAGGATAAAGAACTATCTTTCTCATCTGCAAGCCTATGAAAATTAAGTGACTCAGAATTTTTCTTAACTTTTAGTAGAAATACAGGTGCATGCCCCTGGAGTGATTCTTTTTGTTGCATTAATGATAATAAATATAACTTAAATATCATGCTATTCTTTCAAAAGTGTTTCCCTATGCATTATGTCATTTGCTTTCCATGATTCTTCTAAGAATTTTGAAATAATTGACAAGTTATTCTAAAATTTATGGGGAAATGCAAAGGACCTAGAATAGCTCAGGTAATCTCAACAATAACAAAGTTAGAGGACTCACACTACCTGATTTCAATACTTACTAGAAAGCTAGAGTAATAAAGAGAAAATAAAATTTGCATAATTGTCATGGAAACCTACTAAATGATATAGCTGTATAAATATCGTTTAAGGCTCCTTTCAATGCAACTGATCATTTTTTACTTTGGGACAAGAACAGCTATTGTCATTAAAAACAACAACAACAACAACTGAGGCAAGTAAAGCATAATAAAAGCATTTTTCAAAGTAAAAGTCATATACTACTGATGTGAAGATGATTTTAAGTGTTACACAAATATGATTATTTTTTAATAATCAAGTATTTAAAGATTATCCCATGCTTAAAGTTACAAATAATTTTTCTTCCATTAAAGATGCTCATATAAAATTTCCTTCTGAAATAAACTTAAGTTTTAAAAAAGTGATAAATTTGTGGACTAATATAGGAGTGCTAATACCTCATTACAGATTTAGGCAGACTGACCTGCCCAATAAGTGGCTTAGCAGGAACACCCAGGTTTCCCTTTTCACTCATAGGCTGATTCCTTTTACTACACAGTAGAAAGTAGACAAGGAAGAATGTTTTCTGCAGACAAATTGGCTTCTAGTTCACCAATCTGGTAACAAATGTATGGAGAGGCAAGCCAGGGTGTTACCTGAGAGAGGGCCTACCCCACAGAAACATGAGGGGTGGGAAACAAATAAGTCCCTCACAACACACACACACACACACACACACACACACACACACACACACACGACATAGATAGACCTGTCAGTGTCCCTGGCCCCAAATGTTGTCATTGTGTCTCTGGAGACTGAATGTAGTGGCTGACCCCACTCTCTTGTGAACAGATTCCAGGTGATCCTGCCTCAAATTCAAAGTCCCAACTCACAGAATTTAAGGTATGACCTCGCCCCTTGGCTGCCAGACAGGCTACCAAAGCAAGATTGTATCTGATAGCTTTTATTTCTAGAGTGTCAATCCCATGGTGGGGCCCACTTAACAGAGAAAATGGAGGAAAGCCTGTTGGGTAGACAAAACCAATATTCAATGGGGGAGAAAACCAGGTCTCAGAGAAGGTAGGTAACTTGCCAAGGTCATAGGGCAAGGAAGTAGGTTTGCATTAAAGATCTGACACTTCCAATGCAAGTAGTGGGAATGAGAGGCTTCAGGAAGGAATTTTGTTTCTTATATGTGACAGGGAAAATTTTTGTGTGTTGGGGGGGTGTGGGGAACAACTAAAAAGATGCAACCCTCTAGAACCAAAGAAAAATGACATCCCAGCTTGAATCTATAAATCTCTGTGTGGCCCAAGGCTACATGAGGGAGATATTTTCCCCTACTTTTTCCAGGCAGATGTGCTGTGCAATGTGCTTTTTTCACACTGTGAAAGATGTGATGTGAGAATTCCCAGGAAAGTGGCTTTGTGGTTTTTGTCCTTGTAAAGTCGGTACTTTATCAGAATAATTGTCTTTTTCTTGACTTTTTTCTTTCTTTCTTTTTTTCTTCCTTCCTTCCTTCCCTCTCCTTCCTTTCCTTTCTTTCTTAAATCCTTTCCATCACTGTTCCAGTACAGCTCTTTGACAATTAGGGGCTCTTTCTCTGTGTCTGTGCAGAGACCAGCACCCATTCTGGGGGGTGGAGGTGCTCTCGTGTAACAGCTTCCAGGGCTATTCCGGGATCATTTCTGCCAGTGTTATTCAGAGGCAGCTTCAGGGACTGCGTTGGAGAGCTAGTGAGCATTCCCCTAATGGCTGTCCTGCCCCTGGGAGTTCTTGGGGTAGTAACAAAAGCCAAAGTCCCCAGGATGTGCCCTGCTCAATTGTATGTACTTTGTTTCATTGTGAGATTTAATTTATTACTCTGGTCTCCTGTTGCACAAAACCTATAAAAATAATCCAGGCCACTCCTTTGTTTCTTCCCCAAATACGGCTTTTGAAAGCTTCTATTGTTCCAAAGGATCTTTTCTGCTGTCTTTTTTTTTTTTTTAATTTTTTTTTTCAACGTTTATTTATTTTTGGGACAGAGAGAGACAGAGCATGAACGGGGGAGGGGCAGAGAGAGAGGGAGACACAGAATCGGAAACAGGCTCCAGGCTCTGAGCCATCAGCCCAGAGCCTGACGCGGGGCTCGAACTCACGGACCGCGAGATCGTGACCTGGCTGAAGTCGGACGCTTAACCGACTGCGCCACCCAGGCGCCCCTCTGCTGTCTTTTGAGAGAATGAGGGACTAGATCTGTTTCTTCCGTTGGGTATTCTCCCCACATCTCCACCTGGACCCATTAGAAGTCCAAGGACACATCGCATGGCCAAAACTCCTACTAATAATAACACAAAATTGATTACTAGAGTTGAAATTTATAGTTGAAGCTCAAGGACAGCAATCTCTGGGGAGGGGAAGGGAGCGCAGTGGCAGACAGGAGGAGACTTAAATGCATATTTACATAGCACTTTACGCAATAGTGAACAATAGGTTCTAACAATATTGCTTTACAGATGAGGAAACAGAGACCCGGGTCAAGGTCACACAGAGTAAGGGGTAGAGCTAGGATTCTAATCTCAGCAGTCTGGCTCAGTCGTCAGATTTCCCACATTGAGAAAATCTTCCCTCCCCCAGATCCCCTTGTTGCCACAACTAGAACCCTCCAAAGAATTCGCCCCACCACCCTGCTTTATTTAGCCAAAGTCTGAGTTAAAACCCCAACTGCTAGGCTTCAGTTTTCTCTTCCATAAAATGGGAACGATAATGATGCCTGTTTCATATAGCTTTGTAAGTGCTATGCATATGGTAAACATCCACTATGTGACCATTATTACTATCAGCTATTAGAGAATTTTACAGAGGTTTAGAAATACTGGCTGATCATGAGACATCTCCAGACGTTCATGAGACTGGAATTCTCCATTATTGCTTTACCAATACAAATACAAACAGGTTGTTTATCCTTGTGGTTCTGTATCTTACCCAGAATTTCAATTTTAGAAATTTCAGTTCAATGGTTTGTGTCTAAAGAGAACCATTTCTGCCATCACCACAAAGAAAGCTTGGGAACCCTTGGGTTTAAGACCCACAAGAGGGCCCACCAGGCAAAAAGATCTGTATCTTTGAGCTTTGCCCACACACATTAATTCAGATGAATAACAGAACAAAAGAAAGTACACAGCGTATTCTTTCATTAATTGGTTTATTCATCAGGAAAGGAAGAGAAGAATAAATGCTGGCAATGAGAATAGCCAGTTTTCTGGGAATTAAAAGACGTTTTTGCTTGAACGTGCTCAAAGTTTAAATAACGAGCAATAAATTATCTAAGTCAGTAGTTTTTCAACTGTGTTCAGTGGAGCCCTGGAGTTTTCCAAAGGCACCTCAGAGGCAGCTCTGAAGTTAGCAATTATCTCACTGGCTGAATGTTAACTCGCAAAGGAATGAAGGTACCGAGGCTGTGAAGCACGGAGAATGACTTTGAAAACAGTTGCACCAGAACCTGAAGACTTAATCAGTCCTGGGTATGTGTGACCTTGGTCAGGTCACTTCCCACCTCTGGTTTCTGTTTTCTGTCCAATGAGGAGAATCCATGATGTATAGAAACAGAGTTCTTTTGGCTCTAAATCGCTGAACTCACTACATGAGTTGTGTTCCCTACAATGTCTACTTGCAACAGCAACAAAAATAGTTTGGGATTTCTTCAGACAACTGTCTTCAAAGCTGGTACGTCACTTTTTTTTTTTTTTTTTTTTTTTTTTTACATTTCTCAGTGGTTGCAAATCGTAGCTCTTGCATCTGTCCATTTGTTCACAACCAGGTATTTCATTCCGTTTACTCCAGAAATGTTCAGTCAGTGCCTTCCAAGAGCCAGGTACTGGTAGAGGTGAGGAAAAGATGAGGAGAAAGTTTTCTGTTTTCTCCAGGGGCTCCCAGTCCCCTGATGAGCTGGTAAACCCACTCTCGTATGGCTCATAGATGTCTCCTAAGTCTGGCCATTCTGGCTGGAGATGATAATATATTTCAGCCGAAGATCTGAGAAACCGGTAGTTGCCTTGGAAAGAGGGAGACCTACCTCCCCTGTCTTTTGAAGGGTTTCCAATAAAGTAAATATCCTTTGTCTCAGAGAGGCCATAAGCTTGAATGTGAAAGCAGTCCTTTCTCCTGTTCCTACCCCTTTGGTAAATGCAAAGTACCTTCAATTCCCAGATCCCTTCTGTGGCTAGCTGGTTAGCAGTAGAACGCTGTTTATAAGGATCTCTGATTCGACCCTGTTTAGCAGCCATAATAACCCTTGGTTCAAATGGATCACTGTGCATAGTTAGGAAAGGCACCCTGTGTAGTAGTAATCTGATTTAGATTAATCTAGACTCAGGGCACCTGGGTGGCTCAGTTGGTTCAGTGTCTGACTTCGGCTCCGGTCATGATCTCAGAGTTTGTGAGTTTGAGCCCTGTATCAGGCTCCATGCTGACAGCTTGGACTGCTTCAGATCCCTTGTCTCCCTCTCTCTCTGCCCCTCCTCTGCTTGTGCTCTCGCTCTCTCTCAAAAATAAATAAAGACAAAAAAAAAATTTAGATTAATCGAGACTCAAATCCCAGATCCATCTAACTGGCTTTGTGCCTGTTGGCAAGCCACTCAACTTTGCTGAATCTTATTTTTCCTGACCTATGAAATTATGGACATGTCATAAGGTTGTTATAAGGGTAAGGACTCACCAATATAGCGTGCCCAGTGTTTGTTTATGCCTCGTGAGGATTCAAAAAGTGGCAGCTCTTTTTATTATCTGGTCTATGAAGAAGGCATTAGTCATCATACTGCCTATGAATGGAGAGCCGACTGGACTAGCCCTCTTAGATTATTGCGGGAATTTAAAGGAATCACTGTAGGGCTGAGCAGAGGCTTACAGATAGATGTATCCTGGGTGGGAGTCAGGGAAGCCCTAGAAGGAAGTTGGGGTCAAGCTGTCAGCAGTCTGGCCATACCAGTTGATGGAGTGGAAATCTGAATGGGGTTCAGGAGAGGAACTTTCATTGCCTCAGGTCAAAGAAGGTGTCAAGGATTGACATCAGAATTGTAGGAAGGTGAATGGGTGAGACTTTTACCCCCATCGACCTGCCTGATTAAACCAGTAATCTCCATTTGGAAAGCCGCATAATCACCATTTGGGATACTAAGCCAGAAAATCTCAAGAGTTGAGGAGGCCTCTGGGGCACATAATAAATCTAGAACAGGAGACTGGTGAATGGTGCCTTGAAAATGGAGGAGCCCAGACATTTGGAGGTTCAGGATCTGCCAGCTCAGCGGTTGCAAACTGAAGGACTTTGTTGTCACATCTATTTCAACCTGAACAATGTTTAAGGTGGAATTTCACCTACTTTTCTGGCTTTTCTCAAACATTAGATGATAGAGCCACACTGAACCTACATTCTTATGTAGCGAGTTTGCTCGCACCAGCTCTTTGGGCTAGATTATTTGCCAGCTTTCTTCCCTGAAATAATCTTTCCTTCTGGTTTTTGTAACACTGTTTGTTCTGTCCTCATTTTCCTCCTCCCTCTCCACCTGCCCTTTTTCATTCCGTTTTATACAAGCCCTTCCTCCTATGCCTTAAATGCCAGCAATCTCAGGGCTGTTTTGGATCCCCTTCTTTTTCCTATTCCATCCACATACTCTTCCTGAGAAACTTTTGAATCCCAGCTATATGCTGCTGTAGAGGAGAAAAGCTTTTCCCTTCATCCCTTTTAGGTTCCTTGGCTGGTCTAATAATTAAATTGACATAAGACAGATTAACAAGAGAAAATCAAATTTAATTTTGTATGTATGGGAGCCCATAAAAATATGAGACTCAAAGAAATGACCAGAGCAGGCAGCTTTTTTATACCTTTTAGGGAAGGAAGTCATAAAAATGTAAAGAATTGGCATGACAAAAGGGTTTGGATCCGGTGTAGCAAGTAACAAGGTTTATTCAGACAACCCTCTCAGCCCTAACTTCGCTATCTCTGGTGATAAGGATGCCTTCTATCCTCCTGGTTCAGGGAGGGTACCTTTCCCATGGGAGATTTATTTCCTCTTTTCAGGGGGACAAAGGAAGGCCAGAGTGTCCGGCTTTTGCATTGGCTGTTTCTTAAGTGACTTTAATTCACAATAATCAATTTGCCAAAGTGGCGTATTTTGGGGTGGCGTATTCTGCTCTCCTTCACGGCTTCTGTCCGTGAGAGCTGTCTAGCACGTCAGGGACTTGAACTGTGCAGAACCACAGGATGGTAGGGGTTCTGGTGTGATATTTTTCTTTCTCCCTTTCATCCTTTAACTGACCTAGACTGTTTTTATTTTTAAACTCATAATGCTTGTTTTGGAAACTTATTAAAACAGAGACAGTTATAGATAAGGAAACAGAAATTGCCCACAATCCACAGATAACCGTAATTGATATTTTGTTTGAAAGAGAATTCTACATCGTGATTTCCATCACTATCCTCTCACCGGAAGTTCTTTTGCTTCATAAACTCATTTTCATACTTATTTAACTATTTTATTTCCTATCTTCTTTACTATGCGTTGTTCACATTCCCAGGCCTCATATAATGTCTAGCACACAGGAGGTGCTAAGTCTTTGTTGAATAAAGAGTCTCCACATATACAACAGAGTTAATACTTTACATACAGTTCTAGATTTTTCTTCATTTAGCATTATACTTCATCTTGCCACTGACTTAAGCATTTCTCTGTCATCTGGAATGATGAGTGAAGTCTTTTATGAATTAAGAGGATCCCTCCCCAAGGGTCATCACTGGCCTCCCATTTACTACTTCACTGAAGAGGAACACTACAGACCACCAGGCTTATTAGAGTCAATCAAGAGCAAGGCTTTGGAAATTAGAAACTTGACTAGCAGGTCGATGCTGACACGTACCATTCTCAACCCTTACATTACTTAGCTCCCCTTAGTAGAAAGAACTCTTAAGTTTGCTTTACCCAGGAAAGAAAGGCAACCTCCCTGTTGAAATCTTCCAAGAGATGCTGTTGGATCCTTTAAACTATTCCTGAAATAGTGGTGCATTGTCCTAGGGGAATGGAGGCAGGCTGAGATGAGATTTAATGTCCAAAGAACCTGAGAATAGATGCTACCATTTCTACACTTCAATCCCCAATGAGGAGAAAGTGGTCAGGTGGGAAGGTAGTGGCTGAGCAAAAGGGGAGCAGAAACTGGAATGGGGTGGGAGAAGGAGTAAAGACAGAGAAAGGGAGAAGGTACACGGAAAGGACCACGGGCACAGGAAACAGACCAGGGCTCCCATCCCACTGCCCAGTCACCAAATGCGGAACTTTGAGTAAGATGCTTAGAACTTCAAGTCTCAACTTGGTCGTCTTTAAAGAAAGCAATTACCCATTGATACTAGTGACTATTATTAGGTCTTTCAAGATGTCTGTGCTCAGAAACTCCAGGAACAGTACAGATGAAGAGGACAGTATCACCATATCTGAAAGTGGCTGCTAAAAGGAAATGGCCTCACTGGAATGAACAGGAGAGGCTCGGGGTTCCTTTAAATGACAACGTCAAAAGAACTGACTTTATTCAATATAAGTAAACTCAAAACATAAACATGTAACCAGTATTGACACTGTGAATTACTAACTCTAACTCTGCTCTGAGGGTCCTTGGCACTATTCGAGTTGTGGAGCTCTTCAGTGGTTGTTTCTATACCTTAACCTGTTCCCAGATTCACTCCCCCAGGGGTAAAGTGAAAATTAAAGGGCAGACAGAGTGATGAAAAAAATTTTTAAAAAGATACCAAAGTATAAAGATAGGCATGGAACACCTGGGTGGCTCGGTCAGTTAAGCGTCCGACTTCGGCTCAGGTCAGGATCTCACGGCTTGTGGGTTCAAGCCCTGCGTCAGACTCTGCGCTAACAGCTCAGAGAATGGAGCCTGCCTCGGATTCTGTATCTCCCTTTCTCTCTGCCCCTCATCTGTTTGCTCGCTTGCTCGCTCTCTCAAAAATAAATAAAACATTAAAAAAAATTTTTTAAGATAGGCAAAGTGATGCTAAAAATCCAAATTAAAACTAGACCAGAATATTTACATATTTTATTAAATCTTTACAATCAGTAATTATAATCAAATACACAATTATATACAAGGATTATATACATTTTGCCCAGACTTTTACATCACAGTACATAGTTTCCCTTAGAAATATTGTATACATTTATCACCAAACAATAAAATCCAACAACAGTAGTGTTACAGCACCTGTTAGTACAGACATCTTTTTCATAAATTACATCATAAGAAAATATACGGCTGTAAATTGGGCTTTTAAAAATGTCTTTTATAAAATCTGAACATACAATATTTCATTCACAGAATGTTTTTTTTTTTCTATGTTCTGACTGAAGCCTTGTGCATAAAACGACCGGTTGGAATATTTACTAAATCAGCCCCCCCCACCTCCAAAATTATAAGCACGATTTGAATTACTTATGCTGAGCTTCCTTTATAATGAATCTGACATGGGGTCTGGTGAGAGAACAAATGCTGGTTTTATTGTAAAAAGGGCTATGATGATAATTTGAATTTTTAAAAAATTCTCAAAAGCATAAGCATATTAGAAACTAAAACCAGAGAGTGCACAATTTATCATTTTACTAATACTGTGAAGAAAAAGGGAAAAGTATAATGTCAAAAAATAATTTGTTCTTGAAACAACTGTATTCTTGTTGGAAGCCTATTAAATGTTAAAAAAAAAAAAAAAAACCTGCCAACAAAATATCCCATCCTAAACATATCCAGTAAATTACAATTCTTTCATACCTAAAACTTTATGGGAAAATTATTGCAAATTAGGGTATTATCATTTCAATGGACTTTCATAAGCAGAAAAACTATAGCTATTTTTAGTAGGTAAACAAGTTAAGTTTTAAAACTTGAAAATACCTGAATTAAACATTTGCTCTAATATCTAACTTTTCACTTTCAGATAAATTCCTTACTTGATTCCAGGTTTGTAAACATTGTATAAATCTTTCTTATTCAAACAATTTTATGGCTGTGGTGATCACTTCATCTCTATTTCTATGCAGTCAACATTTAACTGAGGTAGACCAGATGTTTCTAAAATTCAGGGTCTCATAGAATCCCCCGAATATTTAGGAAGTAAATAAAACGTCTATCAAAGGTATTTAAAAAAAACATTAAAAAAAAACAAAAACCTAATGCTGTTGGAATTTTTTAATGAACTCAAAACAACTTCATGGCAGTACATTGAATAATAATAATAATAATAATAATAATAATGAATAATGATAATGCTGGGAGTTTTGAAGCTGAACATTATACCTTCTTAACTAGGGAAAAATCAAATATGATTCTTTCTGGGTATAAAGTATAATTTCTTAAATTTTTTTCTTTTCTTTTTTTTTTTTAAGGATTCACTTTCCTAAAAAAGTGAACAATGTGCTTCTAGACATCAATGAATGGCAACAACTCCCCCTAATGGCCAAAGGAAGGGAGAGTAAGCTGGTTCTCGTTACCATGAGATCTTTGTGGGGGAAAAAAATTTTTTTACGTTGTTTTGCTAACTTAGAAAGTTGGATTTAGACAACAATGACTCTGAGCTACAAATACAAAATCAAACCAATGTATATAAGGCTTCTGTAATCAAAGTCTTAGAGGAACATCTGCTCCTTTTCTCAAAGCCCCAGTCCTACAAATCAAGGCAAGTCAAATAATTAAGCTTCAGCTATTTTGGCAGCTTTGCAATTAAGATGAACAAAGCACTATATCTATCCTTCCATATACTGTATGTATTATAGTTCTATCTTCTTACACCAAATTTCACATGCAGAAAGACTAAAATATCCACTTTAGTGTCAGGTTTAATTAAGGGCCAATAATGGTCTTATAACTACTCTTCCCCACCCCTCTCCCCCCCAAAAGTGTCTTCTCTATTAGTTTTATTACTCATTGACCCAGTTACATTTAGCCGGAATTTTTGAAAGCAGCTATTCATCCCCTTACAAAAGAATATGACTACCTGGGATCTAAGACACACTGTACATGAATATACATAACTACAGTACAGCACTGCTGTTCTCTTAACAGCTCCATATACAGTTTAAGTTCATTAGTACCTCAAAACTGTTTTCAGAAAAGACTATTAGGTCATGTCATGGTAAAGAGAAAGAAAATTAAGTCTCACAAATACTCCTTTAGACTGATTTAGGTAAGTTTTAAAAAATAAATAAAATGAATAAAACCACGATTTCAACTACAGGGCTGTCTATAGGATATCAACAACAATTTTTAAAAACTTAAATGTGGCTAGCACCAGACTGCCACCAAAAAAAAAAAAAAAGAAAGGAAAGGAAAGAAAAGAAAAAAGAAAAGAAAAGAAAAGAAAAGAAAAGAAAAGAAAAGAAAAGAAAAGAAAAGAAAAGAAAAAGAAATTCTCATTAAGCTATATGGCTATTTGTTAGTTGCTACTGTGTAAGTTTTTTACACAGGTTACCATAGACTAATTTTCAAGTCCATATCAGAAGGAATATTTGTTAAAACAAAACAAAAATGAAACATCTTAAAAACCATGATTCAACAGAAAATGTGACAGACTCCTTAGGTGCAACTTTAGAAACCATAGTTTCAAAGAAGAAAAATAGTAGTTTCCCTAGGATTTTCAGATTACTACCACAGTTTTATTATGGCTCCCTAAGATAGAAAAATGGAACAAAATGTACTCAGCTACTGGCGATGTGGCCCTTGTGGCTCAAATTGCATACTAAACATGGGATGGAGTAAGGCTGATGGCTAGAGGTAATCACCTCTAAGAGCGATGAACTGGAAAAGATTTATAATTTGCCCTACAAGGACAGAACTTTAAGTGCCATTTCAGGTCAGTCACAGCTTTCCCTATGGAAGGCCCAATGGCAAGTTCATTATCACAACATTACAGTTTCCCCCTTGTTCCATTTTTCAGAAGCATTAAGTAACCAATTTCCACAATATATTATATGACCTTTTATCCTGGTCCCAACGATTAGCCTTTATGCAGAGAACTCACTGAGAAAGTACACTGGCTTCACCTTTGGTTTAAATGAAAAGGACATTGTGAGGAGAGAAAAAAAATCAAGTCCTCTTGATCATTTGTTACACAATGAAGCAAGTGAAAGTGATGAGCAAAGGCTGCTTTCACCATGAACGCATCTGCTTCACAATCACTTAGGTCACTCTGAGTGTTTTTGTGAAGGCAACATAACCAGAATGCCCGCAGTACTCATCTGTATTTTCCCCCAAAGAGTCTCTAACCCCAAAACCAAGAAAGCCGAACTTCCTTTAATTAGAAAGCTCTACAAATTCCTATTCTCCTCTCCACTATTAACCGAATTTGTTTCTTGTCTATCTGACAAGACTGCAGAAATCTGGTTCCTAGGAACGCCAGCAATCTTTTCCTGGCCTGAGGTGCTGCAGGGTGGCACGCGACGCTGTCATGGGGTCAGGGTGGGGAGAGGGGGAGGGTTGGGAGTTTCCATTTTTGATGGGACGGTTTTAAGCAAGGTCAGTTCTAACACGGCATGCTCCAGATTCCTATGTTAACTATCTCAGTCAGAACGTGGTTGCTCATCACCATACTTAAAGACTCGCATTAGAGAGCCTGCTTAGTATTCGGGTGTCTGTTAACCACAGTTTGGCTTTTCTTTTTAAATACCTACCACCAGATTCTTTAGTGAGTCATAGTTCATCTTTCTCCATCATTTCAAATGCTTCTATATCTTCATTCCAGTCTGCTAATATGGAGTCTATAGGCTGGACCTTTTTACCCCAGCTAACATTAGGATTGGAATCTTCCTCAGTTTCTGATTGTTCTTGAAGCTGGTTATCTAAATCTGTACATTCACCATCAAGACTTGTAGTCTCATGGTTTTCCATGGGGTTAGAAATCTGTTCAGAAGGAGAAACACTTGCAGCATTGTCCATATCTGCTAGAGATAATGATTCTGGTTGAGAGTTTAGAGAACTTTCCTCAGGAGACTCTTGATCAACCAAATCAACCTCCTGAGAACTTGATGTAATCTGTTCAGCACTCTGAGAATCATTTTCAGAGGATGGTTGTTCTTCATTTTCCATTTCAGGATCTGTACATGAAAGAAACAAGCTTCATGCTACTTTCCTACTCAAAATATTTACTATCACACTTTTAACAGCCTACTGGTTGTTGCAATAAAATGAAGAAATAAAAAAGAAAGAAAAACATGTTAATGCAGAGCAGTGAACATTAACACTGAAGAGTAAAAGACTGCCTTTAATCATGTAATCACATGTTTTCTGTATATTCATTTTGCAAAATGTGCCATTACAAAATAAACATTCTTCCAAACTGAAAAGAGTGACTCTAGTAACTGACAAGTCTTCAATGGGGATTAGTAAATATGCCAACGAATACACTAAACAATACTATTATTTAAGTGTACATAGATTTGCATTGTAGGTCTAAAATTTATTAAATATCTCAATTCAGGAAAGCTTGCACATGAGAACATATGAAATAGAGTAAATTTTAAAGATTTTTTTTTCAATGTTTATTTATTTATGGGACAGAGAGAGACAGAGCATGAACGGGGGAGGGGCAGAGAGAGAGGGAGACACAGAATCAGAAACAGGCTCCAGGCTCTGAGCCATCAGCCCAGAGCCTGACGCAGGGCTCGAACTCATGGACCGCGAGATCGTGACCTGGCTGAAGTTGGACGCTTAACCGACTGCGCCACCCAGGCGCCCCGAAATAGAGTAAATTTTAAACAGCACTTATCATAACTATATTTTAAGATAATATTCTTTTGAAAAGTGAAATTCCCATGCAGTAAGCCATGACAATGCCAATAATACAAAATTTTGGATGATTTGAGGGTACTAATGTGGTTAAATATTTTCATAAAGACATGAACTAAGATTATTTACAAAACTTGTATTTCATTATTGTAAGTCTATGAATTATAAGACCATTTTAAAATCCACTGGAAGGCTAAGAGTAGGTTAAACCTCTTGTAATGAATATACAATGAAGCCACTAGAAGCATCCTATTTGGGGTTCCTACAAGAAAGTGCTTCCACAGCACTGATGCCCCATGCTGCCTCATCCTCAATCTCTGTGCTTAGCCAGCAAGCAAGTCCTGAGGGTCCTCTGTGTGATGGGCACTGTGCAAGGTACTGGGGGTAAAACGAGGCAAAAACAGACACCAGATTTGCCCTTATGGATCTTTTAGTCCAGGTGGGGAAAACATTTCCAAATAATCACACAAAATAAATGGAAAACTCTAACTGTGACATGTTTTATGTTGCTAGGAAAGGTTACAGGGAATAGGAAAGAATAGAGTTGAGGGTTTCCTTTGGAAACTGACACTTGAGCTCAGATTTAAAAGTAGAGTTAATCCATCAAAGAAGGAAGGGAAGATGGACATATTATAAAACCAGAAAAACTAAAGGAAATACAAGTATGCAGGAAGGTACAGACAGGTGTGTTTATGCGTACTCTAAGTAGGATTATCTGACTAGGGAAGTTTAAGTTCTTGGCGGGGGGGGGGGGGGGGGTTGGGGGAGTCTCCACATTCTCTTCTAAGCTGTGGAAAAGGTACACTTGAATTCGACAATCAGGAAAACTATGGTGGTGACCAAAGAAGAGAAAGCGGAAACTGGCTGCTTGGCGCTCATTTACACTAGGCTACCCTAAGTTCAAGGGAAAACAAAAAGAAAACCTTCAAGTTTTTTTCTAGAATTGTATTAATCTAGTTTTAGAAGGACAGGAAAGGGCGTAGTGCTGTTTTGTCTAGTAATAAAAATTGTGCTTTTGGCAAAATCACCCGAGGGATACATGTATTATGTAATATTATTTTGGAAATCTAGCTAACACAAAAGGATAAGAAAACAGAAGAGTCGGTGTAAATATAGGAAAAGAAAAGATCAAATTGCATTTTCAATTGTATTGTATGCTTAAACTCAGAGCAACTCGCAATTTAAAAAAATACCATTAAAAAAAAGAACTTGATAAAGAGGGTAAAAATAAGATACATATGCAAACAACCTCTCTCTAGTAACAACTGGTTAGGATTAAATTAAGTACCATTTTCACAATAAAAGTAAAAACTATAAAACAAATTTATTATGAAAGGAACAAGACTATATTACTTAATACTATAAAACCTCAATGAAAACACACAACAAGATCTAATTATATTTGTAGCTAAGAGTATGTTCCTGTCATAATATTTAACAAAAACTTCCTACTTCTATGAAAGCATCATGTTCCCATTCTACTTCTTTTTGTTTTCTTTTGGGAGCAGATAGAACTATTTACAAGTTCTTATGGAAGAATATATCAACGAGAAGTGAAGAAATTGTAAAAAGAATTAGTGAGAGGAGAGTTGCCTTATCAGATAGCAAAATGCACTCAAAACAGCAAACCTGTACTATTGGCATAGGAGTAAACAAACAGATCAGTGGAAAAAAGTGCTAGTCTGGAAACACATGGAATATATGAGAAGAGCTGGTAAATAGCAAAGAGGCAGCAATCAGGAAAGTAAAAATGGCAGATGGAGAAATAGAAAAAGGAAGGAAGGAGTCAGTGTCTGCCACACTAATACACATTTTGATTCTAAGGTGCCTGTTAGCACTGGCATGGAGTACCACGATCCTAAGTGCATTAACAGCTATGTCATTAAATTCAGGAATAGATCAGAAACACAGGAAGCAAAAAAAGAGTGAAGAAAATGTCAAGATACAAAGACAAGAAAGTTATTAAGTTTTAATAATAAAAGGACAAGGGAGCCTTGGCAAAGACTCAGAGACTGGATGTTCCACAATCATTCATTCATCTGTACAACCAGCATTTGCTGAAAGAAGAATACAGAGATGAGGGCAGGTAAAGAAGTACAATGTGATATGAGTGTCAAAGTAGAACTCATTAAAAAGACACTTTTAAATTTTACCTATAAGAATAAGAGAAAATTCCATAAAGAAGGTGGTATTTAAACTGGGTATGCAGGATGGCTAAATGTCCTCAAAGAGAAAATGGGCCATGGGGATGGGGACGGGGATTGATGAGCATTTCCAGAAAGAGGGAAGAGATGTCCAAATGCAAAAACGCATGAGAAAGCATGCCAGGTTGTAGAAGGAGGGTAGGTATGTATCGGTTCTGCTTAAAAGAAGGTTTCAGATGCTCCTTTCTAGGCAAAGAGGCCTTCTGCATACATATTAGATTTTTTTCCCTGAAGCAAATCCTTTCCAATAGCAACCCAAATCCTACCGTTCAAATTTAGGGCACATTCACCCCAATCGAGTTCAGTGGGAAATAATCTTAGGAAAAATAACACTGCCAGACTTCAACCTTGAGCAGTTCAAACCATGGCACCTTTCCTCTCTTTCCCCTATTTTCTCTGTCTGCCTCTTTATCAGGTAGACAGAAATATAGGAGTAGCCCTGAAAACATCCTTCTACAGCTCCTAAGGCACCACAGGCCTACACTGTAAACTGCAAGCATGATAATGTATTGAACCTTTAAAATGACGAGTCTTTTCCCCTTGAAAATACTGAGAAAGGGAAATGGATTCTTAACTATAAACTGTTTGAAATTTGGACCCAAATGAAAGAGCACAGTGTATTTTGTTTGTGAGCACAGGTTTGGACTAAGTACCTTTATAAACTCTTGAAATTTGGGAAGATGGGGCACACATGACAGACATAATATTAAAACTTCTGTGGATAACTTAACTTTTAGATGTATGACTGGTTTGACCCAAGGAAGCAATGTTTCCACTTGATAAATTAAGAATGCTTTACTTCTGAAGAATGCGTAGTAAGATACGTGAACATTTTTGCTAGCAGATAGGACTGTTGCAGATATTTCTGTATTAATGGCTGGGACTTCTCAGAATAAGACAGTTAACAGTGGGAGTGGGGGGCTTGTTCTGGACTTCTATTTTCTGTATTAATATGTTGGAAGAACTGCTCGATCCAAACTGTATGACATTATACAGGAAGTATGGATTTGTGCAATGAGATTTTTAAAGGGCAATCTGGAGGACATTTTAATGTTGAGATTTTAAGGATGCTAATTGTTTGGGGTACTTATACAATCCTACCTGGTACCCCTGATGGTACAATATGGCTCAGACATAGATGGAAATTTAAAAAAAAAAAAAAAAAAAGTGCCTACTTAGTACTATTCAGTGCTTCTTAAAGTGTAGCTGAGTGGGATTATCTGCGATGCTTGTTTAAAATGTCAGATTCTGGTCCCCTGCCTTCAGAGAGTCTGATTCAATATTCTGGAGTAGGACTCTGGAATCTACACTTGTAACAAGTACGTCAGCTGATTGTGATGCAGAAGAGAAACACTGATGCATGCAGTAATGGCACAAGACAGATCAATGACAACCACCACAGACATTAACTTCTTAGGATATTTTCCTAAGTATTCTGAATGAAGTAGTTGATTTACTAAAACTATTATTGACTTTTTTGTCGTATTGATAATAGTGTTACATTGATTTAGTAAATATAGTTGTACAGTGCCTGAAAGACCTACATAAAAAAGGGAATTTTTCAAGACTTTGTGTCAAAAGATGACTCTATAACAGAATCACAGTTCAACAAATTTAGAGACCGGCAAAACTTTAAAATACATATAATTTAAGTAAAGCCCTTTTACTGCAAGGTCCTTAAAATAGAACACTGTTCAGATAATACTTTTCGTACAGTAATCCACTCCTGCCTTATTCACAGTTTCCCTTTCTGAGGTTTCAGTTAGCTGCAGTCAACCATGGTCAGGAAGCAGATGACTCTCCTCCTCCTGACACAGCATCAGAAGGTCACTAG
The DNA here is from genome assembly GCF_018350175.1 of Felis catus. Classification (NCBI taxonomy): domain Eukaryota; kingdom Metazoa; phylum Chordata; class Mammalia; order Carnivora; family Felidae; genus Felis; species Felis catus. The sequence continues at coordinate 23,541,718 of NC_058384.1, read as the reverse complement.
CAGCCTAATACTGTCACAATGCCTATGTCATTCACCTCACTTCATCTCATCACGTAGGAATTTATCATCTCACATCACCACAAGAAGAAGGATGAGTATAGTACAATAAGATATTTGGAGAAAGCCCACATTCCCCTAAGTCTCATTACAGTATATTGTCATAACTGTTCTAGTTTATTATTAGTTATAATTATTAACCTTTTATCGTGTCTACTTTATAAATTAAACTTTATTACAGGTATGTATGCATAGGAAAACATGGCAAATATACAGATCGATATACTATCCAGTTTCAGGCACCCACTGGGGGGTCTTGGAACATATCTCCCACAGATGGGGGGGGGGCGCTACCTATAGAATTTATCTTTTCTCACATTCTTTCTCTAGTATGGGAAGCACATGCTTTGCTATGATCTTGTAGTCCTAATCCCATGTACTCCTACACACATACACATTTCTAAAACAAAGTCGATATTTTACATACTTTATACTGTTTTCAAATGAAAGTGATCAAAAGTAACGCATGCCAAAACAACATCTTTGTTAGACTGACTCTTGCATTGACATGGACTAGCGAATTCATCTATTATATGGATATATAATTCACAGGATTTGTTATGACAGGATTGAAAAAGAATTATTATCATGGGACAGCTGACTAGACATGAAAATAATCTAATCACATTAAACAAGATAATTATCATGATATCCACTGAAACACAATTATATATATATATATATATATTTGCATATGCGTGTGTGTGGATATATACACATACACAAATACATATATACATATATATAATTTAAGGCTTATTAATGCAAGATACTTACTACTGTTAATAATGTAGCTTGGAATCATTTTACCTTTTAATATTGCTGCTGAAATTCCAATGGTAGCACAAAATGGGGGGAGAAAAGCAAAGGCATTAAAGACTTATACGGAATAATAATTTGCCTGTGTTTGATGTGCATAAATGCATATAAGTAGGAAAGAGTTGAGCAAAAGGACTTGGGGAAATAAAATCACAAACACAGGAGGATTTAAGATTAGAAATCCTTTCTATTCTGTTGTTCCCAACTCTACATCCTTATGTACATATGTCCTACTCTGTTGTTCTTAAATAGTTGACACTTGAAAGGATCTCAAAGAAGAATAAAGCACTGTAAGAATGAGAAGACAAGACAAAACAACACTGACTTGGCTAGCACTAGGTTATAGCTAACCTTTTTTTTTTTACTGTTTCACCTGGAAGTTACACTGAACTGAATCAGTTTCCTACATATCTGTGAAACAAACATCCCAGGGGATTCAACAACCTGCACCAATTACACAACTTTAGCCATTTACAGGTAATGGGAGAAATAGAGTTCTCCCTCCAGGCTCCTCCAGTAGATCAGGAGGTGCGGCTACCATAAGCAGGATGGTAGTAGTCTATGTCTGATGGTTCACTTTCCCTCATTTCTCCACTATCCCAGGATGTGAAATATAAGAGAATACCAGTAAGACCTGCCGTTTATACAATAATTTGGGTTTCGAATAGCTTTCAAATAACTAACAAACATTGTGGCCTATAGAGGACTATATATTATCGTGAATTAAGGCATGCTGCCTTGTTCTTCAGACATCACTTATATCTCTTATAACTTATAAATCTCTATGTGATAAACCTACACCTCAGTGGGTAGAAGCTGCTAGATTTGTACTGCCTTCAACAAGACAGTGGTCATTTGATTATTGGTGGCCTGCTGAAACCTAACTAGTATACTGTATACAATACCACTCGATACAATCTCTTTTTATTCCTTATAAAAGAAATGTAAGATCTAGTATCAGCAGAACTGAATGGTGAACATGTGTGGGTATTTAAATTGACTCTCTTGATATATTCCCCCGTATGTTTATCACTGGGCAGGACCATAGCAAAAATGATAAATTACATGTAAAAAACATTATTCTGAAAGCATTCTAAGTCAGCAAACAAAGTAAATGTTTTGCAACTCTTATTTCCAAAAGAAAAATATATTTTGAAAGCATCTTCTTTTTAACTTCTTTTACCAGTGCACAAAAAATAACTTTCTATAACTCATTTTTGTTATCAAACTAGTAAAACTAATGCTAAGCTACATCAAAATCAAGGATTTTTTTTACACTTACCTCTATCTTTTGCTTTGTCAGAAAGGAGCACCTCTACCTCCTCATATTCCCGGATGGCATCCAGTATGATACTTCCTTCTTTACTAAATAAGAATAGCATGGGGATCTTGATGTCATCTGTGTCCTTCCCATCACCTGCCATCTGGAACAGAGGGGCAGTATCACTGCTGCTCCCCTCATTGTCATCTAGCAGAAAATGAATACAGCAAACATAAAAACATCTGTCCATTAAAAAGATCTACAGACAAAACTTTACTGTTTTTTTTCCCTGTTGGCAGCATTTATTTTATGCATCAAGAATCATAAAAATGAACATACTTGGGGCTCACTAATTCCACTCCTAGAAATTTATCCTGAGGAAAGAACTCAAAAGAAGCAAAATGATTTACTCCCAAAGTAGTTTACTGGAGTGCTACTTATAATTGTGAACAACTGTGAACTATTATAAGTAAATTATAATTAAGTACTTGATGGGACACCCAGGAAAACAGATTATTATTACATGAAAAAAATAGAACTCAATATTCTATGATTATGACTAAAAACTTCCATATGCTTATGAAAAGCCTTGGATTTTTCACTCAGACTTGGATTACAATGATAGAACTATGAATGAAATTTTATTGTTGCTTAAGATTTCCTTTAATGGCATTTACCAAACTACCTATTGGTAGTTCTTTTTTATATACTGCTCACAAAGAAGAATTATGATAGTCGTTTTCGCTCTGTAAGTTGAGGTGACCATTACTGTTAGTTTACATTGGTTAGCTAACCGCAGTAGGACTGCTCAATACTGTTTGACCACGGGGCCGGCCATGTCCACCTCTAACTGCACACGCCAGGTGAAGAACCTCCCTGTCCCTTCTCAGAGAGCTTGCTCTGAGGACCCACCTCCTTAGCAATAACTGACTAGACAAGCATGGCCACCTGACAGTCTCTCTGGAGGACCTAGAAGTGGCACACAGAATGACTGCTCCGGTTAGCAGTGGGTAGTGATCTAGTAAAATAACAGACTCATGGGTGAGGCTGCAATTTTACAATGACTTCTTGGAACTAATGGGCAAAGAGGGAACAAGCTGGTGAGAAGCTGGAGAGTGAAGCAGAACTGCAAAGAGATGCAGAGAAGAGAGTCTAGGAAGACCCAGAGAAAAGAGACAGACAGATGTGAAAAATGCTACTTAAAAAAATCATGGTTCCTGATGATTTTTGCTCAGTTGAACTTCTTTCGTGTTCAATTAAAATAATCCAGTCCCATGTAGTAAACAAACTTTCCATCTTAAACCAGTTTAATCAATTACTGTCTCTTGCAGACAAATGATTATTCTAAGATAATTTTTACTTCTAGTACTTGTGGTAAAAAACTTAGTCTTAATTATTAGCTCATTTATTTACAATTAAAACTAGAAAAAACAAAATACTTCATCAGAAACAAAAAAACATAGGAAAAAGAAATTATAATACAAGAAAGCTTCCTTTTAAAAATTAAATTTTCTGAGAATAAAGATCATTGCCTCTTGTTTACCCACAGAACTCAGTAGAGGATTCTGCTACTAATAACTACTAAAGACAACATTTGACTTGACAAACCTCGCAGAGTAGAGAATACCACAAGAGTCACACTTTATAGGGAAAATGGTAACTATTCCACTTATGTTCCAGACTTTACTTTTTATATTTTAAAGTCTTGGTGAAGAGGTGTTCAAAGTGATAGTGATGACAAGCATTAAATTCTTCAATAAAAGATATCTCTGTGTGGAAAATAACTAAGGATAGAGAGATGATTTGAGCGGAGCATCAGCAACCTGTTTCTGTAATTGGCCAGAAAGTGAATGTTTTGGACTATGCAGTTCTCTACTCCATTACTGTGGCTCAAAAGTAGGCAAAGACAGGAGCGCCTGGGTGGCTCAGTTAGTTAAGTGTCTGGCTTCGGCTCAGGTCATGATCTCGCGGTTCATGAGTTCGAGCCCCACATTGGGCTCTGTGCTGACAGCTCAGAGCCTGGAGCCTGCTCTGTATTCTGTGTCTCCCTCTCTCTCTGTCCCTCCTGGCTTGTGCGTGCGCACATGCACTCTCTCTCTCTCTCTCTCAAAAATAAAAAAAATTAAAAAAATTTTAAAGTAGGCATAGACAATAAATAATTTTTTTTCATTGAAAGAAATCCTAATATTTTAAACATCATAAATTATTTTCATTAAAATAAACCTTAACATATATTTTTATGTTTTATTTATTTATTTATTTTCAGAGAGAGAAAGAGAGCACACGTGCAAGGGGGGGTGGGGGCAGAGACAGAATCCTAAGCAGGCTCCACACCAGCAGTGCAAAGCCTGACGTGGGGCTCGAACCCATGAACCGTGATATCATGACCTGAGCTGAAACTAAGAGTCGATGTTTAACTGACTGAGCCATTCAGGAGCCCCTAAATCCTAATATCTTATTTTAAATGTCTTTTTATTTATCTTGAATTCAAAAAGGAAATCTATTCTAATAAGAAAGAAAAAATTCAAAAATAGATCTCCCCTGTGAGAGACACTATAAAAACTTCATAATTAGGATGTGACCTCAGGTCTTCTAGTTCTAGTTCTGAATATAAACTATTTACTTATAGTGTCAAAATGCGTATTTTCCCTGACAGTCACGGACTGCCTGTTATAAGTGATTTTCTATGAAAAATAAAAAAGCAGAACACACTGGTTGAAAATGCAGAGGTAAAATGATTTGAGTTTGTAATTTCAGTGGAAAAAGACCGAAGAAAATAAAAATTTGCTAGCAATTAGTACTTATACCTATGGTATGTAAGCCCTTATGCTAAGAAATTTTATGTATTATTATCTTCAAACCTTACAACCACCTAAAAGATATTTATTAACATTTTCACTGGAGCTTAAAAAAAAAATTCTATTGAATAAACTGATAAACTAAAGCTGGGCCAAGGCCAAGGTTACACCATGATCTTGTGGCAGAGCCAGGAACTGTTCCCCCATGTATTTGACTCCAAACCCTGCAACTTTGTGGAGGAATGAGTATTTTTAATGGCTCCCCACTGGAGGTGACAGGGTGTAATTCTTGCCTTTAAGGGGCTTTGGATCTCAAAGCACATTTTTTATCCATAGTGTTGGGTGCTTTGGGGTACCCTGCCTTCACACACACTTTCACTGGCATTAATATACAGAAACCTAAATCTAGACTTTCAAAAAAGATACAAGATACATAGAAATTATTAAGAGTGTCACTGGATTACCCATCCATTACACTGACTAGTGAAGTAAAAATAATATGATGAATTCCAATAAAATTTTGAAAAATACAAGGAAAAAATCCTAAAAATCATCTCCTCCTCATCAACACAATGGCACAGAGGATTACTCACCAATAACAATGCCACCAATGGCACCAGCATTCTGAATGTTGCGTGCCTTTTCTGCAAACATGCACTGTCCTCTTTGTATCAAAGCGATTTTTCCCATCACTGCCTCGGGGTTAGTAAGCTCTGAACAACCATTGTATGGTTTACTGCTTGCAACAAATCCTCTCGTCTGTCAGAAATAAAAGTAACTTAAATATTCCTTTATCTTCTCAAATCACTCACTATCTAGAGTTTTAAATAAGCCTTATTTCTTTTCTAATGATAACACATCCAATATATAAATTTTTGTTTTGAACATTTTGCATATCATATAGTACCCAACTGACATTTTACTGTGCTCTGCAGTTTATAAAGCATTTTTACATAAATGACTAAATCTGATCTTTATAAAAACTCTAAGAAAAATAATACAGATGATATTTCCATTTTACATATGGGGAAACTGAGACTCAGTTTACCTAGTATGCTCAAAGACACAATGTTAGTGAGTGGTAAAGTTGGAATACGTAAATCTGTAGGCAGTTTCACTATGTACCCACACCCACAATTAAAATAGCTGGTAACCATTTTTAAATCATCACTGGTAGCCAGAAAAAATTTTGAAAGAGGAAAAAATTGGATTTAGTCTACATGAATCTGTAAGCAGTTCTTCTTCTTAGAAAAATTAAATCCACTAGAGAACTGACTTTAAAGATGCTAAAATAAAGATGTTTTAATATCCCTCTCTTAGAACATAAACTCCATGAGGGCATGGATCTTCATTGGCTTTGTAAACTTGATATACAGCAAACATCTAATAAAACAGTGCCTAGAATATAGTAGGGACTCAATAAAGAGGTGCTGAGTGGATGAGTCAATCCATAAACCTATATAGCTTTAAAATACACATATAAAAATGGCCTAAATTAGGGGTAATGGAGTTCAAAGACCATTGGCTTTAGATGGTCAGGCTACTTGGGTCTGGTCCCAACTCTGCAACCAATTAGATACACTTGTGCAGTGTTTAGCAATGCAGGTCTTTGTTTCCTGTGTTAAAACTAAGGGGATGGGCTAGCTTAGTGGTCTTCCTATTGGCCTGGTGGGACCTCAGCATCACTTTCCATAGCCACTTGGGCCAAAACACCTCTGCTTTTAGAGCTGTTCTCTACGTTAAGGCTCCAAGTTAGCTTATTGTTCAACAAAAGGTTCTAGTAGTGGTTAGAAAGTCCCAAAACCCATTGTTAGATAATTTAAAGATACTAAATTAGAAAACAGGCCAAGAAATGGACAGTATCTAAACAATATTTTAAGTAAAATCCTATAAGTATGTTGTATACATAAATTATGACTCAAAATTTTCAAGATATGTTTTTAACTTTAATCTTCTTTAATGTGGGAGAGTGAATATTTAGGTTTTAATAAATTAAATATTTAGGTTTAATAAATTAGAGCAACTAAGAAATTAGATAATACTTACACAATACTTTAACTTCAATTTAAACAAGTACATTGTAAGTGTACACACCTCTTTATGTTTAGACAGATCTAGCCCAAACTGAGCTGGTCCAGCAGTCAACACTACCCTGCCAAAAAACGGGTGGGAAACAATCTGTACAGCTCGTGGAGGTAGCTGCTGTTCTTTCTGTTGCTGACTTGACAGTTCAATCATCTCCTGCATGAACCTCAACCCATCTTCAGCATCAATTGAACTAGCAGCCTAGGAAAAAAACAAATTCATTTTATCCTTTCCTTATGAAAACTTTCAACTTTCTGATTTCTTAAATACTACTACAATAATTTTCCCTTTCAGTTTTGGTCCCTATCAAATATTTTATGGCTTTTTTTGTCCTCAAAAATATTACTTCTGGAAATATTTTCTGAAAGTAAATTTATAATCTTTATCAATGTCTCTTTCACTGTTCTACAAACCACTCTGATACAAATGGGAGTATTAGACTTCCACCAAATGCTCAAATGCTAATACTATGCTTGATTTCTCCCCACTGCTTCCTCTTTTCAGAAATAAACCTCATACCTGACCCACACTTCGCTTCTTTGGAATTACGAACCAACAACCAGATTAAATTCAAAATATATGTATCAGGCATCTATTAGTGTTGGGCTCCAGCACTTCACTAGGAAGTGGGGAGATAGTCTTTCACTTTAAGAAGTTTGTATCCAGAGGAGACAGACAGGTAAAATTACCTATGATAAAATTCTCCAGTGGGAAAGTAGACTAGCAGCACAGACAAGGGAATGATTGATTCTGCCAGTGTGGATCTGGGAAATATTTAGAATGACATGTGAATTGAGTCTTAACAGAGGAAAAGCTAAAGAATGCCTGACTATGGTAGAAAGAAGGTGGATTCCTGAGACTGTACAGGAAAAGCCATTTGGATTTGACAGGAGTCAGAGGATGAAAGAAAACAGAGAGGGTTGGGACACAGAGACAAGTTCAAGCCTATCTTGGTATGTCCAGTTTCGGTGACTTAGGAGAATGATGTTAGGGTCTACTGAGACGGACAACAAAAAGGAAAAGAGATGGACTGAGGTGGGGACAGGAAGAGATAATTAAATCAGGTTTGGACAGATTGAGACGGAGATGCAGACACGTATGACAGGCAGACTAAAGCTGAATTAGGAGTCAGGGTTACCTATGTGTATCTAAGAAATCATGTGTACAAAGACGACAGCTGAACTTGTAGAAACGGAGGAGACTGCTGAAGAAGAGTATAGAGAGAAAAGGGTATGATCCAGGTTCTTTGGCAGTGCCTACGTTGAGTGGTTGTACCAAAAAAGGAGAGCTCCAAAGGAATCCACAAAGCAAAGAACAGAAAAGTAGGAAAGATGTATGTTGCTGGAATGCCCTGGAAGCCAAGAAAGGGATAGGTTTTAAAAAGAGGTCAGTCAACAGTTACAGAAAAATTCAATCAAGTAAGGATTAAGAGGCCATTGGGTGGTAATTATGTCATTGGTGGCATAAGTAAAAGTAATGTAGTTAGAGATGTCACTCCCACTACTGAGAAGTGACAGGAAGTGAAACATAAGGAAGTGGATAGAATACTCTTTGAGGAAGGATGGATGTGACAACAGAGATGAAACAGAATTCCGAGACAGAAACTAAGGTTGTGGGAAGGCTGAATTTAAGGGATACCTGGTATGGATCCAGGTTGAAATTATTTAGCAAACTATGTAGTTTTCTCAGAATCAATATACTAATAAGCTGGGTAATTAAAAGGCCTCATGTTATGAAAGCTTTTCCAGCAAAAAAACAATAGAATTTTCCCAAAAGGGAAATTTGTTATCTTTCCTAGGCATAGACATGTACATGCAACTTTTGATTTCCATAACGAATAAAATACTTAGATTCAGGAATGTTTTGGAAACTAAAATACTGTAAACTACAGAGATATTAAAACTAATTATTAGCTTTTAAGATTATGCTCTAAATTATGGAAAGACAAGGGGCTGAAAAACAGAAAAATTTGGATTTTAGCCCTACATTTGACTATACCAATTTAAGCAAACTACCTAACCTTTTTGTGATTTAATTGATCTAGCCTATGAAAGGGTTGAATTACATGGCTTTCCAAGATACCTCTCCAAGTCCTAAAATTCTAGAATGATTCTCTAAATCATCTATTAAAAGTTTTTAGAAAGCCAAATGTCATTATCTTATTCAAGCTAATGAGACCACAGAGGGCAGAGATGGTATCTAATTAGTACAGCAATGGCTTACTTGGATTGCATGTTGAACCAACTGGACTCTCCCATCTTTGAGGTGAATCAAACTCACCCCCATCTTCTTCAAGATTTCTAAATGTTCAGGGTTAGTGGCCATGAAATCTCGGGCTCTCAGAGGGGGTTTAGCTCCACTCCTGAAACTCTCCTCTCTGCTAAAAGTAATTACAGACAAGGTTTAAAAAACTACAAATCAGAACTGGGGAAAAACAGAAGGCAAATAAAAATAATTGTAGGTATTTGCAAAATTGCTAGTTATAGAACTAGTGAAACTGGAAAAAACTGGAAACAGTTATTTTCCCATATATTACTTAGGTTATTAAGTGGTATAACTCTCAAATATTTTACAATTATCAAAGCATGTATATTATCTGCAGGACTGTCTTAGTCAACAGCCTTATAAACTATTTGAAGGTACAGGATAGGTTGGCTTGGGGATTTGTTATTACCGATTTCTCCCTTGAAAAACAGACTTTTCTCCCAATATTTTAAAAGTAAAACAATACTTCTATCAGTGAGTAACAATACTCAAAAAATTTTTTTAATTTATTAATGGCTTTTCAATGTAACTATTTGGGAAAAAAATGAACTCATTAAGCCAAAAAAATTTATTTAAAAATCAAGAATAAGTACTTCATCAAAAAATAAAATCAATTAAAACAAAATCTATACTTTCCTTATGTAGAAAACACAGTTAAAGGAAAAATATTTTTTAAATATTTTCTACATATACAAGACATGTGGAAATGTCTGATGGAACTATTCTGGGTAAAAATGAACTACAGAAGTTAAAAACTACTATATGCCACCCACTGACCATTAATACTTAGTTCATTAAACAAAAGATACACCATAATAAATTTCCGTAAGAAAATTTCCATACGAAAAAGACATTACTGCGGAATAAACTTTTTCATATAACTTTACCAATGAATAACTTTTAATTACTGGTAACTATATGCTTCAATATTTTTGGTCTAAGTAAACGTCTTTTTGGCTGTTACATGTTCCTTACATTCTCTATCATTTACGAACAATTAACTTTAATATTAACAAATATAAAATAATACATCTTACACTCTGATGATGCCTCTAGGACAGCTCTTATCCACCACATTTTTCAAGGGTTCACGAATGCTCTGAGCATACAACGGATCATTAGGGAAGAGAATCTGAGTGTTTGGACAAGTCCAATCAAAATTACTGTCATCCAGTTCTGTATATTCTGAAGTCTACAATATAAAAGAATGTTATGTAAATAAAAATAATTATTTTACTTAACATTGCAGCTTGTTCAAATGAAACATTAAATGAAATATAAGAATATATAGGATGCAATAAAGGAGACAAAGAAAATATCAAGTGTACTTTTCCTCCTACCATACATATATTTATTGAATTCTATGCACAGATTACTTTTCACTTGGAAAAATAAACACATAAAAGACAATAAAACATTTAATTAAAAAACATAACCTACTGTATTCTTCTTAGAGATGCTTTGATTTGTAGTAGAGAGCCAAAGAGGTAACAGATGAGCTTCTGTTGTAAAGATGTAATCTTCTATGTCAAAGATAATGTCTTCTTTATCGGCAAATAACAGGTAAAGATATTTAAACATCTCAGCCAAGAAGAAAGAATCCATTCTAAAATAAAAGGTCATAATTAAATCTTAGAACAGAAAAATATTCAAATACCAACTATCTGAAAGCCAAAGAGTCAAGGTCAATAAACATGTCTATATCAATTTAGATGTCCAAAGTACTACAGAATCCATCTATCCCCCGGTGGTAATAGTCTTGACTCCAAGCATATTCCAAGGAAATGAAAAAGACCAGAGGGACTGCCTACCACACAGGCACACTAAATATTGTCAATGGTGCAGACAAGATTTTCCTATTGGCCTTCCAATGAAGGAGAGTTTTCCATTTCTTCTACAGAGAAGCAACAAGAGGGAGGTAATGCAGATGAAACTTTACTAGTAAGAGCCATACAAGAATTGTCAATTAATATTAATTAAATTGGATAAAGTAATACAATTTTGATGGAGTTCATGATGTAGACACTTATATACAAGAAGGTTTTAAGGTAAAGGAAATCATTTCTAAAAAATTACAAGAAAAAAGTACAACACAAAATCACAGGGACTATGATTCTAACTGTAAATATTTAAATACCTGTCAAGAAGGGAATATAGAACAAAGGGAATAAAAATATAAATATATATGACTTTACAAATGATTCAATGTTATAATGTTTTAATAAACATTTTAAAGAAAAGCTTTTAATAAAATCAAAAGTGGCAGAAAAAGCACAGCTGTTAGATGTAGTTACAGTAACATGAAATTTCATTACATTTACTACCTCCCAAAAAGTCCTAGGTTTTGGTGGTAATAACTTGTGGCTTACTGGACAGATGACATAGTTTTACATCTCCTGCCAAGCACAAGTCCTGGCACACAGTAGGCACTCAATAAACGTTTACTAAATCAAATGAAACTTTTAGCAGTATTACAAAAAGAATGAACTAGAGAGGCAATGGAACACAGTGATAAGAACACAGGCTCTGGAAAAAGAAAAGGCCTTTCACTGACTAGCTGTGTAATCATGGGGATATTATATAAGGACTGTGAGTTTCAGTTTATTTTTTTGTAAAGGACATAACAATACCTGCCTAACATTGGGGTGAAGACTAAATGAGATACTCTAAGTCCATTATTTAGCATAGCACCTGGCATATGTATAAGCTCAGAACACAGCTATCCTTATTTTTCCTACACATCAATGATGTTTCATTTTTGGATGACTTTCATTACTCACCTGTAATGTCACAAAAATTTTTGAACATTTTGTAGTTAATCTTTTCAGAATAGATAAAACATGCCCTGTCAACCTGCAATATACTTATGATAACGGAGAGTTACTATCATGAAAAAATGTTAGCTTGAGAAGTATAGACTGATGAAAACAGTGTTGACTTGTGGTGAATTGTAGAACTGATTATGAAACAAATGATTTGGAAACATTTAGAAAAGAATGGAGACATGATAGATCACTACAGTATGAGTTGGGTAAAGCTAGCAAACTGGGTATCTTATCATATAATCTTATTTGTATTAAAAAATCATTGGGGTGCCTGGGTGGCTCAGTCAGTTAAGCATCCGACTCTTGATTTCAGTTCAGGTCATGATCTCACACAGTTCATGAGTCCGAGCCCCACATTGGCCTCTGTGCTGACAGCACAGAGCCTGCTTGGGATTCATCCCCTTCTCTTTGTATCTTTCTCAAATATAAATAAAAATAAAAGTAAAAAAAAAAAAAAACCCAGAAATACAAACATATATGCAATAAAACTGTCTGGAAGACTGTTTATCAAATTGCCAACAATGGTTATCTTAGGGCTGGCAAGTAAGGGAAGTGTCTTAGCAAAGATTTTCATATTATTATTTTTTTTTAATTTTCTTTTTACATTTATTTAGCTTTGAGAGACAAAGAGAGACAGCATGAGCAGGGGAGGGGCAAAGAGAGAGGGAGACACAGAATCAGAAGCAGGCTCCAGGCTCCGAGCTGTCAGCACAGAGCCTGATGTGGGGCCCAAACCCACGAACCGTGAGATCATGACCTGAGCCAAAGTCGGATGCTTAACTGACTGAGCCACGTAGGCGCCCCTTGATTTCAGTTCAGGTCATGATCTCACACAGTTCATGAGTTTGAGCCCCAGGTTGGGCTTTGCGCTGACAGCACGGAGCCTGCTTGGGATTCGTCTCCTTCTCTTTCTTTGTATCTTTCTCAAATATAAATAAAAATAACAGTAAAAAAAAAATGCAAACATACATGCAATAAAACCATCTGGAAGACTATTTATCAAATTGCCAACCGTGGTTATCTTAGGGTGGGCATGTAGGGGAAGTGTCTTAGCGAAGATTTTCATATTATTTTTGCCATTTAAATTCTTTCCAGTGATCATTATTATAAAGAAAATACAGATAGTCCCATTCTGAAAATTGTGTGTGTGTGTGTGTGCGCGCGCGTGTGCACATGGGCGCAGGGACACTGGTGAGCCAGGTGACAGCACTGGTAGATCTGTAAAGGAATAAGCAACCAAATGCAAAGAGCTTGTAACCTGCAAACTCTCAAGTTCCACACCATAAGGTACACTGGTCTTGGTCCTAACCAGAATTCTTCCTGGCAATTTAGATGGAAATTTTCTAAGGTACGCTTAAACTGCAGCCCACTGAACTTAGGTAATATGTTAGATGACTAAGATGAGATTCAAGCTCTCTTTTAGGTCTAGAAACACATACACATACACCCCAACAAAACCAAATTTTGCTGAGGTTAAGTATAAAGTTCTAAGTTTACACTAAAGAAAAAAAATCATTTACTCCAAAGTAGGGTGGAGAATACCCATTTGTCAGCAGGCCACAAGTAACTGAGGTCAATTGGCTACAAGTTCACCGTGAGGTGAATATAATAAAGCTGATAAAAAATCTAAAGCACATCTAATAACACAGAATGATGAGGATTAGTACTTCTCAACCTTTCGTTCGGCCAACTGCCTAAAAGATACAATGCTGTCCTCAATGCTGTCATGAGGAACAGAGTTGATGAAGCAGTGATCCTCAATTGAATAATAGAGGGTGTAAACCCATCAGCCCCTCAGAAAATTAGCAACCTTACAACTGTTCTTAACAGTGATGGTTTTGCCAGGCACATCTTAAGTGTGATTAATTCTGGACTTGTTATTTTAAGAGATACTCTATATATTGGAATATGAAATCAGATTAGGGCAAAGGCAGTGGTAAAAGGTCTAGAAACAATGTCATGTAAGGAATATTCACTGGGGAAAAAAAGAGGAATGTTAAATTTAGAAAACTAGAACTCTCTAAACAGGATAAATCATGTCTTCCTCTGTAATTCTTCAACCTGTTACCCCTTTTTTCCACCACAGCACAAATCACATGGTTGCAATTACGTCTTTATACACCTATCTTCTCCACTAACTGTTAAGTCATGGGAGGGCAGGAACTGATTCTAATTTCTTTTTCCATCCCCACACCTAAGTGTGGTGCCTGGCATAAAGAAGGTATTTAATTATTGTTCCTTGAATGAACTGCCAGAATAGCATGGTGTTCAAGAGCTTCGTGTTCTTAGAGTTCAAGTGTTGGTGGGAATCTGGACTTAACTTTACTAATGTGTGACCTTAGGTAAGTTCCCCAATTTCTCTGTGCCTCAGCTTCTTCATCTATAAAATGAAGATTATAGTAGAAATTACACTTCAGAGAGTTCAAGATCAAATGAGTTAAACACAGAAAGTGCTTAATCAGAAGAGCGTCCGGGTGCCTGGGTGGCTCAGTTGGTTAAGCATCCAACTCTTGATATCAGCTCAGGTCATGATCTCACGGTTGTGAGATCGAGTCCTGCACTGGGGCTCCATGCTCAGTGAGGAGCCTGTCTGGGATTCTTGCTCCCTCTCCACGCCCCCACTGTGCTTGCATACCATCTCTCACTCTCTCAAAAAAAAAAAAAAAAAAAAAAAGAGCACCCAGAAGGTGGGAAGCAGTGAATAAATGTTAAATACACAGCCTATTTGCTTTCATTTCTTGCTGGTATCTGCATGCCAGTTTCTAAAAACCTAACCAGTTTTCATCAGCTATGATCAGGGAAGTAGGTCCCAAGCCTCATTAATTATTATCTAAATACTCGGAGTGAAGGACTAAGGGATAACTCCGAGTAGATGACGAGTGCTGTGTCTCACCTGCCTCTAGTCCCTCTGCCTCAAAGTCCTTTTAGTACTTCTTCCTAACCCTTGTTCATCCTTCAAGATACAAGAACCTCCAGTGGTCTTCCAGTGACCGTCACATCCCAATTTGCATTTCATGTCCCTTTAATGTTTCACAGCACTTACACAATGTTTTAAAATTTATTTACCCATCCATTCTCAGTGATTCAAAGATGGAAAAGACATGTCTTCCTATCTTTAATCCTCAAAAACTAGTATAACTCTGGCATATAAGACACCTCATAAATGCCTATGGAATGAACATTTGCTAACCAAATAAACTTTAGTGTTCATTAGAAATGTGTTGCTATGTTCTGGACAGTTAAAATAACTGGAATGTTAGTGACTATCACAGTAACCAAAGTATGCTTTTTACAGCTTATTTCATGCCATCTACATCTATCAGTAACCAATGAAACAGAAACTGCCAGTGGTCTTCCCTAGCCTCCAAACCGGCAACAGAATAAGAATATACATTAACCACGATACTACTTTGAGGAATTCTTGACATATATCATAATTCAGATCATTCATCATCCTGGTAACAGTTTTTATATTATGTAAAGTGTCAGAAATTAACACAGAACACCCCATTTCTAATACTAAGGTTCTGATATTTAAAAATCATTTGTTCATCTGTGTAAAAATCATTTGAGCACCTACTATATGCCAGGCACTATGATAAAAATACAAACTTTTCAAACAATTTTAAATCAGCCTATTCAAGAGAGTTTAGAAATTAAACACGACGAACTAAGTTTTGCATCTTCAAATACCCTTTGTAAAGCTTATCTTAATTCTACCTAAGAGTCCTATTTTGTGTTGCTGTAAGTTACCCTGAGGAAAGGGGATGTTAGGAATTGTTTTACCTGTCCTCATGACTTCCAGTACGAACATCCTTCATGGCAGCAAATCCGCAAGGCACTCTAGCATATTTATTTAAATTTTCAATAAGTGTTTTCCCTACTTCAAGGTAGTAAGGATCTCCTGTAGCCTATTAAAAAGGAGAATATATGTATACATATATATAGCTTATATATTACCATACACCCACTCATTTATCAGATATTTATTGAGTACCTACTAGGTGCTTAGGCATTGTATCAGGCACTGGAACACAGGTTACATAGAACTTAGCTCTGAAAATAAGCCATGGATCTGCTTTATGGAATTTCTTAAACACACAACTGGAAAGCTGTCCAACTATATATCTCAACCCTTAGATAAAATTTTTAATGCCCAGAAAGGTGGCCTGATTAAAGAAAGGTAAGAGACATGCTTTAGAAAGCAGCTCTCAAATATAAAACTCTATATACAAATGTTTATACAAGTATTTTGAAAAGACAAAAAACTTAGATGTCAATTCTTACATCTTTCAGTAACTATGGACTAGATGAATGAAAACTGTAACATATCCAATCATTATAACATTAAACAAGCAGTCTGAAAACCCAATTACTATTATAAGATAGTGAGATACCCAACACAAAATGGGTGTTAAACAGCAAACAAAAAAAGAGGTAAAATAGCTTACTTTGTACAAGAAGTAGGTACTTTCTGCAAATTCTGGTCTTAAAGGATGTTGAGCCCAATGTACCCTGAAATCTGTCGTAAATGCCTGGACAAAACAACATACAAATAGGTACAGTAATGTGAGTTAAAAAATAAACAAGTGACTCCAGAGTATATAATAGCACATGAATTAGACCACAAACAATTTAAAAATAATTAAAATATTGATAACTTTCATCTACAAAATGAAAATTTTCATCGCTTAAAATCCCAATTCATTTTTGGTAAGGTGCTATTTTTACCAATTAAATGTAATTATTTTTGTAAATGATCATTCTGGCTATTAGGAAGCTTAGAGAAAACTATGAAACTCAATAATACCACTACATGGGCCTTTGTGTTTTCTTTTTCCTTATCTCCATTTTCCCCTCTTAAGTACCTAGTTCTTATATTTCTTTTTTTTTTTTAATTTTTTTTTTCAACGTTTATTTATTTTTGGAACAGAGAGAGACAGAGTATGAACGGGGGATGGGCAGAGAGAGAGAGGGAGACACAGAATCGGAAACAGGCTCCAGGCTCTGAGCCAGCCCAGAGCCTGACGCGGGGCTCGAACTCACAGACCGCGAGATCGTGACCTGGCTGAAGTCGGACGCTTAACCGACTGCGCCACCCAGGTGCCCCCCTAGTTCTTATATTTCTATGTTGGCATTTTAGCATACACTTTCTTTTGTAACCTCAAATCCTCTGCAGAGTGAGACAGAGCATTAGTTAAAAACTACACTAGTCTCACTTGAAATTATTCACTAACAGAGCCAACTGGTTAAAAAAAAAAGATTAAGGGGAGCTTGGATGGCTCCATCAGTTGAGCATTCAACTTTGGCTCAGATCATGATCTCACATTCGTGTGTTCAAGCCCCGCATCAGGCTCTGTGCCGACAGCATAGAGCCTAGAGCCTTTGGATTCTGTCTCCCTGTCTCTCTCTGCCCCTCCCCTGCTTACACTCTGTTTCTGTCTCTCAAAAAAGAAAATAAAGTGTTAAAAAAAAGATTAAAATAAAACTAAAACTTTGTTAGCTTTTTTAAAAGTTTATTTTTAAAAGGGGGGGAGGCAGAGAAAGAGGGGTAAGAGAATCCCAAGAAGGCTCCATGCTCAGTGCAGAGCCCGATGTTAGGGCTCGATCTGAAAACCGTGAGATCATGACTTGAGCTGAAATCAAGAGTGGGATGCTTAACCAACTGAGCCACCCCAGCCCCCAAGACCAAAACCTTTGTGGGAACCAAATAAAACTTCATCTGGGTAAGACGTATTTAGTTGAAATGTCAGTTTATTCAGAGTGAATGCAAATTTTCTACAATGCACAGTCCTACTTACTTGAAGGCTAATATAACTATACTTTCTAAAACAAACACTTTAGGAATGCTCAGATATCCCACAGTGTAGGGAGTAAGCAGCGACAGAACAAAGTCACACATGAGTTTGAAAATTTTTAATGGTACATTTCTGGAAAGCCAAAATGTGTGCTATTAAAATCTTGCCATATCAAGCTAGAAATAATATTACTAATATATAAAAACCAGGAGGTCTATGTGATCAGCAAGAGTATGTTCAATGTCTATCATTTTCATAAAATAAGCTTTAGAAAATAAAGAGTAAAAAAAAAGTCTCTCTAGCTGATGGATATATGTGAAAGTCAGAACTAGACAATGCATATCTAATGGCATGGATTAGAAAGGCTGAAAAATACTAAATTGGGTTTTTGGGTTTTTTTACACAAAAGTCCAGCATTACCTTAAACTTGAGTTCTTTTGGCATATGAGAAAAAGGAAAAACATATATAATAGTTTATAAACCAAATATAAATGGATATACTATTTAACCAGGAAAAAACAGAAAAAGAGAATAAACCAACCCTGAAGATGACACCTGGTACATTATTAAATTAGCAAGTTACAGTATATATAAATTAGAATTCCAAAGATTATTTGCTTACCTCTGGTAGGAAATTGTGTTTTTTAATCACCTGATACAACATTTCATGAGTTTCAATGGCAGGTCTAATATCCCCCTTTAAGACCTAGAAGTCAACAATAACAACAAAATTACCTAATAAAATAGGAATTGATTTTATCTAGAGTCATTATATACATAGAAAAATGCACATTAATACATTTTAAAATGTGACTCCATTTTGGTTATTCCATTTTAGAGGTCACAAATGTACTTCGTCATTCTACGTTAATATTAAGAAAGTACAGTGTTTTGTTTTGGGGTTTTTTTACCTGCAAACCTGGAAAAAAGGCGAGCAAAGCATCCATCCAAGTCCGAGCATTGAGCATTGGCTTGTGGATATGCACATCAAGTAGAAGAGGTGGCTGGCTAATGTACCTCATTATGGCATCGTAATGCTAGAAGATCACAATATGTGTTCATGAAAGCAGATGAAAAAAGATGTACTACTCTAAAAACAGCATTTTGTTAAATCACGCTGTGAAGAAAGTAAAGCTGAATTTATATATAAATAAATTTACTAAGTAATTATGTAAATATTTAAGTTATTCTGTATGGGAATCTTTCTAAAATATATATACTCCCCTGTGTTAATTCTGATACAGAATATTAAAGACTATAGTTAATATAAGATCCTCGGAGGGGAACAGATCTGAACATCCCATCCCTGATGGGATGTCTTTTATGTTCTTAAAAACTCTTTTTTCCCCTTCTTTTATCTTCCTCCCTTAGATATTTCTCAGCTTTGACAATAACAAGTTGAGCTGTTAGTCAATGAATGGTAATGAGCCAACAAAAATAATCTGTTCTTGTTCACCTCAAGAAAATCTTGTAGTAATCTAATAAACCATATATGATAGTGTTTTTTAAAGTATTCAATCGATAACTTATTATTGGGTCTCTTATTGGTTTTTCCTAACTTGTATATTATTTAATGACCATTACTGAGTATCTGCTAGATGCTGAGACACGGCTGTAACACTTCATATGCCCTAGCTCATTTAATCCTTCCAATATCTCCATGAATGGTACTACTCTTTCCATTTTATGGATAAGGAACAGAGACAGTGTAAAGTTACTTGCCCAAAGTCACAAAACCAGTGGTACAACCAGTGGTACAACCAGGATTAAACTCAGGTAGAGCAACTCCCATACTTCAGTCACTACACTGTACTGTCTCACAGTAATGTGGGTGAATTGATAGGTGCACAAACAAATTATAAATAATTTCAAAAAAACCCACAGTGACACAGCTGATGAGTTTGCTGTACTGATTTCATTTTGCTTCAATTACAAAGGCAATCCAATCAGGTTTAGTAATCCTTACCCTTCTCTCTTAAAACTATGCCTGTAATTCTGACCTAGACTTAAGACTTACAGACCTGCTTTTGAAATGAACACTCACTAGTTTCTCCTAGGTATCCAAAGCCCTGTATGCTTGATGTGATCAAGGAGTAGGTCAAACTTCCAAGTTTTCACAAAGAATTGGAATCCACAGGAAAAAAATAACTAGTAATTTATTCCAACAAATTCTCTTCATGCGTAGAAGATTAGGTAAAACTCAAATCTACCCATTTTATTACTTACTGGCAGATCTTAAAAACTTCTGATAAGAGATGAAAATGAAAACTTTTGTAATGAAAATGAAATTGAAATTAGTTTACAATGAAAAACTTTGTAAACTAATTTTTGGAATTTATATAGTTTTGTCCTATCCCTGCCCAACATCATCAGGGAATACTGACACACACACACACACACACACACACACACACACACACACACACACACGTTTAAAAACAAATTATTTCTCAGATTGCCACTCAGATAATTGAGCTTCTATCAAAATCTGGCAAATAAAATTGGCTCTAAAATTAATATAAAATTGGATCAACTTACTGTATTAAATCTTTCCAGAAAACTGTCATCTCCAAGTAAGACATAGGCTTTCAATAGATATTCATAATATGAATCAATCCCTGCTCCAACTCCACTATCTATGGAAAAAATACACATAAACACAATTCTTTATTTAAAAAGTCTTAAAAACTCTTTACAGAGTACAAGTGAGGATATTAGTACACTAAGAATGAAACACTGGTCTAAACACGAAATTGTGTTTACAGTAAAAATTCAACATTTACAGAAATATTAACCCTACTATTTGAATAACCGACAATTCCTTGCTGATGTTTGTATGTTTACAAAAAAAAAAAAAAAAGACTCTTACTTTGCAAAACTGGTTACATAAACCTTATTTAAAAGCAGGAGAGGTGCCTGGGTGGCTCAGTGGGTTAAGTGTCTGACTTCGGCTCAGGTCATGATCTCACACTTCATGAGTTCAAGCCCCATGTTGAGCTCTGTGTGACAGCTCAGAGCCTGGAGCCTGCTTCAGATTTTCTGTCTCTCTCTCTCTCTCTGCCCCATGCCTGCTCACACTCTGTCTCTGTCTCTCAAAAATGAATATAAACGTTAAAAAAAACTAAAAAAAAAAAAAAAAAAAAAAGCAGGAGATACTAGTTTTCAGAAGTTTTTCAAAGCTCATTTTCTTAGTGAGGAACTCCAAAGAGGAAATACTAGAGAGGACCACTGTGCAATTTTTTAAAAAAAAATTATACCCTTAATCAGTAAGACATCAATCTGTAGAGTTAGAGTAGATATGAAATCAAGACTGCAGCTGTTTAGAGGTATCAATTCTTCCCCCCCCCCCCTTTTTAAGATTTTAAAGTAATCTCTACACCCAACATGGGGCTGGAACCTACAACCCCGAGATCAAGAGTTGCATGCTCTACTAAGCCAGACAGGCACCCCAATAGAGGTGACAATTCTAATTGCTGCACCTAGTGTGACTAGTGGCCTCTTCCCCAAGATCATCATTAAAATGGACCAAATAAAGAAAATAAAAACCTGTAAGAAACCTCGCAGCAGGAGCAGGGAAGGTGGGGGAGAGGGTGGTCTTGGCCAGGAACAGAAGGCGGCCAGACATGGCTAAGAAAGTCAATCAGGTGGGAAACTGCTAGAGCTTTGCAGATGCTTCTGTCCCACCACTGTCATAAGACACAATGTCTCCTCCTATCCTTGCTACAACTCAGTCTATGTTCCAGGTATCCTCAGGGTAAAATCTGGGCATCATAGAAGCACTGCATAAGGAACTGAACAAAAGAGTGGCGGACTAATTTTAGACATTCTTTCCCCTACTTTTCCCCACAACTGAGGCTAGTGAATTACAATCTAAATTATAATTACAATCTTACAAATCCCTATACCCAGGGAACACTCAACGTCAATTGAATCAGAATCTCTAGGAATCTACGCATCAGTGTTTTTAAAAAAAATTTCTTAGAATTCATCCCTAAGATCACTGAGGATGACAGGGATTGGAATCTGATCTTTCCACAGAGTAGGTGACAAAGAACATGAACTTGTAGGCCAAAAACATTTAAGAAGCATGACTTTCTAAAAATAAAACGAATGTACTAGAATAAGAACTTATCAGAACAAGAAATAGAACAGGAACACCCGTTTTAAATTATTTAATTTTAGGGGCGCCTGGGTGGCTCAGCTGGTTAAGCATCCGACTTCAGCTCAGGTCACGATCTCGGGGTCCATGAGTTCGAGCCCCGTGGCGGGCTCTGGGCTGATGGCTCAGAGCCTGGAGCCTGCTTTCAGTTCTGTGTGTCTCTCTCTCTCTGCCCC
This sequence comes from Felis catus, assembly GCF_018350175.1. Lineage (NCBI taxonomy): Eukaryota > Metazoa > Chordata > Mammalia > Carnivora > Felidae > Felis > Felis catus. The sequence continues at coordinate 23,519,475 of NC_058384.1, read as the reverse complement.
TCCCCCGTTCATGCTCTGTCTCTCTCTGTCTCAAAAATAAATAAACGTTAAAAAAAAAAATTTAAAAAAAATTATTTAATTTTAAAATTAGCCAAATAGGGGCACCTGGGTGGCACATTCAGTTATGCGTCCAACTCTTGATCTTGGCTTGGGTCGTGATCTCACAGTTTGTGAGTTCAAGGCCCGCATGGGGCTCTGCACTGATGGTGTGGAGCCTGTTTGGGATTCTATCTCTCCTTCTCTCTGCTCCTTCCCTGCTTGTGCTCTCTTTCTCTCAAAATAAATAAATAAAATTTAAAATTTTTTTAAAAAATTTAGCCTAACAAACATACTAAAGAGATAGGAAAGATATTAGCAGTAAAAAATAAGGAAAAAAATTTTAAGTAAGTTCTCCACCCAACTTGGAGCTTGAACTCACAACCCTGAAATCAAGAGTCACATGCTGTATTGACTGAAATCAGCCAGGTGCCCCAACAAGAAAAAAATCTTTAATCGGGCAGAAACATATGGAATAAAAATACACAGTTAAAGTAACATAATAGATGGGATATACAGCAGAAAGGATGCAGCTGAGGAACAGATGAGCCAACTGGAAGACCAGAAGCAACCTTCCAGAAGAAAGAAAAGGCAGAGGGGGAAAAAAAAAAAATATATATATATATATACACACATATATATGTATATATATACATATATATATATATATTAGCCTTTGTATATATATATACAAATATATATACATATATATATATACAAAGGCTAAGACATACAGAGGATAGAAATAGAAGTGATTAAGATAATAGGAATTGCAAAAAGACAAATAAAAATGAAAAGAACATCTAAAAATAAGATAAAAAAATAAAAAATAAGACCAGTTTTCAGCAATTAAAAACAAAAGATTTTAGGGGCGCCTGGGTGGCTCAGTTGGCTAAGCGTATGACTCTTGATTTTGGCTTAGGTCATGATGATTTCACGGTTGTGGGATTGAGCCCCATGTCAAACTCTGTGCTGACAGTGGGGAGCCTGCTTGGGATTCTCTCTCTGCCCCCCTCCCAAATAAATAAAAAAAAAACAAAGATTTTAAGTAGAAAGGACCCATAGAATACCAAAAGGAGAGCTAAAGAATATTTTACATCTAAAACTATAGTGAAATTTTCAGAAAATTTTCTTTACATTCAATATTTTATTGTTCTTTAATTTTTATTTTTAAAAAAAAAATTTTTTTTTCAACGTTTATTTATTTTTGGGACAGAGAGAGACAGACAGAGCATGAACGGGGGAGGGGCAGAGAGAGAGGGAGACACAGAATCGGAAACAGGCTCCAGGCTCTGAGCCATCAGCCCAGAGCCTGACGCGGGGCTCGAACTCACGGACCGCGAGATCGTGACCTGGCTGAAGTCGGACGGTTAACTGACTGCGCCACACAGGCGCCCCTGTTCTTTAATTTTTAATGTTTATTTATTTTTGAGAGACAGAGAGAGAGAGAGAGAGAGAGAGAGAGAGAGAGAGAGAGAGAACACAAGTGGGGGAGGGGCAGAGAGAGAGGGAGACACAGAATCTAAAGCAGGTTTCCAGGCTTTGAGCTGTCAGCACAGAGCCCGACACAGGGATCCAACCCACGAACTGTGAGATCATGACCTGAGCCAAAGTCGGATGCTTAACAGACTGAGACATCCAGGCACCCCTCTTTGCATTCACTATTCTTAATCTTCGAGAAAGAAAGAGTAGATCATACACACAAGGGCATAAAAATCAGAATAATATCAGATTTTTTAGCAGGATGTAAGAAGACAATAGAGTTGTATTTTTAAAGACTTGAAGGAAAAGAACTTAAACAGAAAATTATATACAGCCAAACCTTCACTCAAATACGAAAGCATAATAAAATGACTGTCAGGCATTAAAGGCCTCAGTAGCTATTAAAGCTACTGAAAAGCAGGAATAATTACTTAAATAAGAAGAGAGGCAAATCTAACAGATGTTGCGAGCAATATACAAAGTACAAGTGAGCAAATATCTTGACAGTCTGTTACCTTTAAAGGAAAAGGAGGGTAGCACTAAGACCAAAAGAAAAAAGAACACATTCAGAGTGAATAAGAACCAACTACATAATATCAATATAATGGGAAATGGGGGGTGGGGCGAGTGGAGGCAGAGACAGGAGAACATGCTAAAGTCCATGTCTTACTAGAAGGTAAATATAAGTTTCATTTAATAACAAAAAGATAAAGAGAAAACACACTGATTAAAGTGGAACACATTGAAATTACAATTAAGATAGTATAAGCCCAAATATATTAAAAATAGAAGTAAATGTGAATGGACTGAAATCACCAATTAAAAGATAAGACAAATTGGCTTTTACAAACCTATACATTTTATAAGAGTTATAGCATGAGCACCTGCAAAGACTCAAAGTAAAAGGATAGAAAAAATACTCATCAGGCAATTAAACAATATAAAGCTGATGGAGCTGTACTGCTATCAAACAGACTAAAAGACAAAAAGCATTATTAGAGATGATCACTGCATAATGATGGAAGGTTCAACCAAGAAGAGAGCAATTTTAAATGTATGCACCCAAAAAAAAAGACCAGTGCACCAATAGAACTATAGGCAGATGTTAGTCCATTATCTTTGTCAGAAACGTTATCCACCTTTCTTAATTCTTTTTTATTTTAAAAAATTTTTTTTTCAACGTTTATTTATTTTTGGGACAGAGAGAGACAGAGCATGAACGGGGGAGGGGCAGAGAGAGAGGGAGACACAGAATCGGAAACAGGCTCCAGGCTCTGAGCCATCAGCCCAGAGCCCGATGCGGGGCTCGAACTCCCGGGCCGCGAGATCGTGACCTGGCTGAAGTCGGATGCTTAACCGACTGCACCACCCAGGCGCCCCTCACCTTTCTTAATTCTTGAGAGTTCAAGCAAACAAAATCAGCAAAGATCTGAACAAATTAAGCAAATTGATATATATATATAGATATCTACATACAACAATTAGAAAATACACACTTTTTTAAGCAAAATGTTCACAAAAACTGGCTATGTTCCAGGCCAAAAAGAAAATGTCAATAAATTTCAAAGGAAAGTTATCACATAGATCATAAGTATCACATAGGTATCAACACTATTTTTTTTTACAAAGTGAGGTTTTTTTAAGTTTATTTATTTTGAGAGAGAGAGAAATCCAAGCAAGCTCCACACTCTCAGAGCAGCACCCAACTCTGGGCTCAATCCCACAAACCGCGAGATCATGACCTGAGTCGAAATCAAGAGTTGGATGCTTAACCAACTGAGCCACCCAGGTGCCCCTCAATATTTTTTAAAACCACAACTGAGTAGAAAATGGACAAAATACAAAAACATCAATATAAAAAAAAAAAAAAAAAGAGGGAAACCTATATGACCACTAAATACGAAGAGGTGTTAAACATCATCAATGGTCAAAGAAATACAAATGAAACCACAATGGGAAATCATTTTATACCCATTTTATTGCAAAATCGTTTTTGAGTCTGACAATACTCAATGGAGAGGATGTTAATTCGTGGGATCTCTTATAAAGTGGTGAAATGACTTTGGAAAACGATGTTGAAAACAATTTTGACATTATCTCCTAAAGCTGAACATTAATTTATCCTATGACCTAAAACTTCCACTCCTACATATATAGCCAAGAAAAACTCTTAAACATGTACAACAGGAGAAACATAAAAAATATTCACAACACTATTATTCACAACAGTAAAATCCTGGAAACGATCTAAATATTTAGACTGTGGTTCATTCATCCAATAAAATATTAGACAGCAGTCAAAATAAAATGAAATATGCCTTCATGTAATAATATACATGAATCTTAGCAAAATCATATTAAGTGAAAGAGTCTCAAAAGCATACAGGACATAAGATTTTATAAAGTTTAAAACAAAGAAATGTACTTTTTAAGAATACATACAGATGCAACATAACTTTATTAAAAGCAAATCATCAGTCATAAGAATGATGACTATTTCAGTCAGAGAAGGCAGAGATGTGGGATTGCACAGGTAGAGAGTCAAGGACCATACGCAGAAGTGCATGTTGTCAAGTAATGGATGGCCCATTTGTAGGTCCTTACTACATTCTTAAAAATGACTAAGCAAAATGGGCCATGCATGGACCAATGATGAGTGTGTCATAAACCAAAAATTATGATTGAAAATTAATTCTGATGAATTTGCACTTCAGTTCCAAGCAGATTACACTGTTTTCTTTTTTTGTTTTGTTTTTAAATAGGCTCCATGCTCAATGTGGGGCTCCAAGTAAGTTTAAAAAAAGAAACTGCAGAATTCTGAAGCCAGAATTCAGATTAGTTTCAGGAACCCTACAGACAAAATTTGGAAAAATCTTCTATAATACTAAATAGATAGTAAGTAAGATAATCTCCTTAGGAATATTCTAGTATATTTCCATTCATCTATGTTTTATAGGAGTGTCTTATAAAGATTCATTCATATTCTTTATATAACACTACATTTGGTTTGTTCAAATAACACTTGTCTCACGAGTCCAATTCATTTTAATAAGGGCTGGTGATAACAGTAAATACAGATTTCCACTTAATGTGAGATGGCTGAGGTATTCTGATCCTCTAGTTCTCAAAGGAATAGTTCTAGTGTTTCATCTATACCCTATATCTATAATGCTATACCCAATAAAAATGAAACAAAACAGTAAGCCCATCTAGAGTAAGTGTGCTATTATTTGACACCAAAGAAGAAAATCAAGTTAAATTAGTTAAAATTCTAGAAAATCTGGTGAAAAACTATGCTTTATACTGTCCCAAAGATTATTTTAACAAATGAAAATCCTTTATTTCCCAACCATTCTGAGGATATGAAGGCTTAAGAAGCCCGACTTACATACCTTTTCTTACCCAATCTCCAGTATGAATATTTATAGTCACGCCTACTAAATTACTACTTCGCTGTCTTTTCTCCCAGAGAAAATCAAGAGCTTTTCTTGCGTATTCCTATAATTAAAAAAAAGAAAAGCATACCTGAAGAACTATATGTCTCTGGAAAACAGGAGACAAAGAAACAAAAATCAAAGGCTCACAGCATATTTTAAGAATTAAGTAAAATTCCTAAGATAAGATTTATTATATTAAACTTTAAACTTCCTTACAAGTAAAATCTTGGCTTTTTTTTCTTTCAGCCAATCAAGTCTAGTTAAAAAGAACAGGTCTAAAAATGCTATTTAGTGGCAGTGATCTCACTTTGAGACCATCATGTTCATCTACTCTGATAGAGCAAGTTCACATTCACACATGTATTATTAAATTATATTAATTGCTGCCATAATTAAATGTACTTGCTAAAATAATGCCTATCATTTAAATACAAAGTGAAGATCTCCTTAGATAGTCTTATTTAGAGAATTAGAAGAGAATTTCAAAGTTCGTATGTCATCTTTGAAACACAAACAGGCATTTCAAGAGCCCACTTCTTAAATAGCATAAAACTTTGTTACTGAAGACTAAATATATTAACTAGTATTCATTTGGCAATACCAAATTTATAACCTTATGATACCATTTTTTTCCATTTATTTTTACCCACTGGACACTAAATTAAAATAATTTCTGATCAAATTCTTGGCTTTGGATGAAAAAATGTTATAAAAGATAAAAGCAAAGGACATTACAGGAGAGTTAAAATTAATTTCAGAGCATGACTCTTTTTAGCTTTGGAGAAGTACTTCTACAAAAGAAAAAAAATTGTTAAACCAATTTGCCACTTTGTAGATCTAAGAGGAGTGTAAAATAGTCTTAACTCTTGATTCAACTTATTTATGCTGATTTTTTAGAACAAAGCAGATTATGGCTTTAATTAAACACTAGAACTTCAGGGCCAGAAGTTTCATAAAGATTATATTTCCTTATTCCTATCTTATAGCTAAGAAAACAGGCCCAATGAAATCAAAGATTTATCCAAAGTTTAAACCTGAATTACAGGACAACTAATATAAGAATTCTTATCTCTTTATTAGATCAACACCAACAAACTTTTTCTGATAAGGGCCAAATACTAAATATTTTAGGCATTACGGGTTATACAGTCACTGTCACAATTACTCACCTCTATCACTGTAGCACAAATGGAGTCATAGACAAAAATAAATAAATAAGCATGGCTGTGTTTCAATAAAACTTTATTCACAAAAACAGGCAGTGGCTGGATTTGGCCCTGACTGTTGTTTGCCAACCCTATATGAGATCAATGCTCTGTCAACTGCATCAGGTTGCTTCTCTTACAATAAATTAACGTATAATCATAAGTTAAAAAGATCATAATTTTCAAGAGACTCATAAATACAAAATCGACTAGTGGAAAGAGTATGGACTTTGTATTTAGAAAGACATGGATTCTAATTCCAATTCCACTCATTCACCTATTTGCTGTGCATCTTATCCTCTTTAAGTCTCACTTGCCCATCCTATACATGCATCAATATCTCAGAGTTTGTAGTTTGAATTAAGACAGTATGCAAAAATGACTATACTTTTCAATGAAAGGAAAATATGTCAGCAAAATACAAAATAAACACTAAACCAAACATACACATACACACAAAGACCACCTGACTTATTTTAATTACACTCAGATCCAATGTCTTTAAGTATTCCCTATTTCGGCTTGTTCTGTGTGCCATCTGCTGAATTTTTAAAAATTTTCCTAAATCATATGTTTGAAAAAGAGGGTATTCTGTGATACTATTGCACTATAGTGACATGCTTAAACATACAGATAAAATTAAAGGTGTGAGACACAGCTAGTCCACAACATATTACTTAGGGAATATTAAGTCTTTTAGATAAGAAATAACATTAACCTTGGAGTAAAAAACTTACAGCTATGACTCTGTCAAGACAAGAGTAAAAAGTTCACTGTGTTTCAGTGAAGCTTTCAGAAATACAATAGACCATCTAGAAGTAGAATAAACAAAAAGACAGTTTTTCATATAAGACATTTGTGATATCAAATTCATAGAATATAGCTAAAAGTCTTCTAAGAATAGAGCTAAAAATTTACAGAAATGCAAAGTTTTATTTAACATACAGCTACCTCACAATGACTTCTGGGGTTTTGACAAAAACCATGTGATGGAATCCAGACAAAAGTTCCCTAAACTAACAGTACTCCTCCAATTGATAATCCTCATACTTGACCAATGAAAAAAAGATATAAAGTTAGTTATGTCCAAAACCCAAGAAATCAAAGACTATGAAAAGCAAACCTCAAATATTGTTGCTCCTGTGAATCGACTTAAAGCAGCAAACTCAAGGATCAAGGTACCTGCACAAGCTGTACAGGTATCTGTCTCAGTTCCTGTCCGAGCTTCTGGTTTTCTGATACCAAACTTTAAATTAATCTAAATAAAATCAGAAGATTATCATTAGCAACTGTCAAGAGATAATGCTTCTGGATAAGAGATTATTTTTCAATCAAGATTTTTCATCAAATCATGGAAATAATTAATAAAATACCTAAACACTGAAATTTAATCTGATGATCTTTGTGACTTTCCAATTTAACATCTAGTGAAGTATATACTACCATACATATATTCATGGGGTAAGTTTTCATTTATGTCCTTCCTCAGTGAGACCAAAATTAAGTACCCATTTAAGAATTACATAGAGAAAATACCTTCCAAAACAATTTTATTCTCTGGACAGTTTAAACCAGTTAGTACAAGAATAGGATATTAGACTAGCCCTAAGAGAAATTCAGTTTAATTGAGAATTTGTGAAAAACCAGTACTATATTAGCCTTCCACAGTGAAAAAACTGATTAGGTATGGGGTGTATTTAAAAGATTAAAATTTTGTTTAAAGGCTTTAAAAGTTCTGAAACACAGTGTATAGCCTTGCTGATGGGCTATCAAACAACACAAAAAATTTTTTCCAAAGGAGGTTTTTTTTTTTTTTTTATAATTCAAAGACAACCACATTATACTACGTGATAAAACTGGGTGAACCAGAACCAAACTGACTAGACTGATCATGGTCTTCCACAGTCCAAATAAATAACAAAAGAGCAAGCATATGCCAAGATTTAGCGTAACAACAACAAAACAAATAAAAATCATGTTTCTAGATCACTTACTATTCAGACTCGTAAGGAGAAGTTCAAATAAATTTGTATTTCGACTTAGCTGCAGAAATCAATTGCTGGGTATGCCTATTACCTTAACAGTATCCCATCAACACTCTAGGAATACCTATGCATGAAGACAGGGATAATACCCACTCACCACCAATAAACAAATAACAAGAGTGAAACATAGGTGAGACACAGAGCAGATTGCTATGTTGGCCATTTACCTCACTTTGCAGAATGCCACTTAAGGCAAAATTTACCTCATGTTTCATGTGCTATTAGCCTAGCAGCATCTCTCTGTCTCCACTCAAATTCATAATTATCTCTATCATTTGTAATTCTGAAAGAATAAATGACTTTAGGTAGTTCTGAACCAAGAACCAGAATGGGAACCATCCCTTGTCCTTTCCATGTTACCTATATCTCTACCTACAGAATTAAAATTGAGAATAAACTTTAAAATTAATTTACATTAATTATGCTAAAGTATAATAATTTTTATAAATATTTGCAGTAAGAGTCAACAGTGAAAATTATTTTCTGGTTAGTTCTACTAATTATTACAATCAACTGACCAATAGTTATCTACTACATGCTGGGTATTACGTTAAGACATAAAGTAACTGAAAAGATCCTTGGCCTCAGGGAGCTTAAAATCCAGACAGAGCAAATAAGACAGACATATAAATGGAGATGGTAACTAATAATGGAAAGTCACAAGTAAGTGCCAAACAAATGGAACTGACAACAAATGCTAAGATCTAAAAATCAGAAGAAATATCATTGATATATAATAAAATATCACATAATTGGGGGTAGCTAAGGGCTAACAATGGCAAAGTCCAGAGTAGTAGTCATGGCAAAGCAAACACAACAGGGGAAACATTTATATACCACTTTTAGTATCTTTTCTCTTAACAACAAAAAAGGAGATATTTTGAATCACTGAAGTTCTGTACATTAAAAATATTTAAGATGTTTGTATACTGAATTATAATCTTTGTTTACTGTTCCAAGATGATCTCTACAAAATGCTATAAAAGGACTATTTCTTAATACAGCTATTTATAGTATCATATCATTTCAATCTCGTATGTTGAAGGTGAGTGTTACTAAACAACTTTCAAATGCAAAATCTCCAGGGGGCACTACTATTTCTACAAGACAAGAAACAAGCGTTGAGTGCCTTTTTTGCTAATGGAAATCCTACTGCTGACTTTTGCTCTAGAGGCTAGATAAGCTCCACTCCTGACTAGATCTCAAAAGATGGGTGTAGAGAGGGCACTGGTAGTAGCATCCATTTAGTCATGAAGAAGTCAGAAGCAAGGAGCTTACTGCCCCTTATCTGAAAGTCTTAAGACAAAAAGGGATAAATGTATAATAAAGGTTTTATACTTAGAAGGAATTTGGAAACTGGTTCCTCCTGATCCTGTGTTCCTGAGAGTCACAAAGTAGTTCTTAAAATGAAATTTTTTTATTAAAAAGTAGAATTTTAAATTACCTACATTAAATTCATCTATATTATATATTTGCTACACCCATTAAACCCCTAAAATATGTACTGAATCATAATGGAGTTCTTACTAACCCTGTACTTCATGGATAGAATCATCTACCTGATCTTAGAAATGAGGTCTTAAATGAAAAACTGGCAAAGTACTTTTAATTACGTTGGAGGAAATGGCATCACATACCGTGGACTACCTCTAGGGTTTATACGCGGGTGGAATAAATGACCATTAACTATTATAGCATTTCTGTCCAGCAAATTTTGGAGTCAAAACCATTAATGCCATACTATCAATTATGCATGCATATCTAAGAGAGACTGACTGTACAAATTTTCATGAGCAAAAGCAGCATTTAACAAGTGTGAATTAAGGAAGGATGGGAAGATACTTATTTTCTGTCTGCAGTCTACTTCTAAAAAGCAGTATCAAAAACTTTGATACTTCAGAGTGTAAGAAAATAACACATTCTCTTTATTTTACTATAATACTCTTAGCTACTGTTTTATATTTTACTTTTTTTAAATGTTTATTTTTGAGAGAGAGTGCAAGTGTGCGAGTTGGGGAGGGGCAGATAGAGAGAGGAAGACAGATCCAAAGCTGGCTCTGTGCTGAGAGCAGACAGCCCGACGCGGGGCTTAAACTCACGAACCAAACCGTGAGATCACGACTTGAGCCAAAGTCGGTTGCTTAACTGACTGAGCCCCCCAGGCCCCCCAGTAGCTACTATTTTAATTCCTTGACTGTTTCTCCTGTTACGGCAAAAGTGAAGACATGCTAGATTCCCCATAATTCAGCACCTCCACTTATAACAAAAACTAAAAATGTTTACTAAAAGTAAATCCAATTAAATAAACATCTAGCTTATTCAAAATAACTTTGTTTTTAATTTTAATATGCCAAGAAAATAAAAAAAATCAACAAATAAGTTTAACCATACTAGAAAGCAAAGAAATTCACATTAAAACAAGACTCCATTTTTTCTCACTAAATTAGCAAAGAATAATTCATATTTTTGGCAACAGGACAATGACACATATACTTTTATAAAACACAGAGTAACTATAAAAGTAGAACCCTTCTGGAGAACAACTAGGCAGTAAGTACCCAAAGCCTTAAAAAGCATTCCCTACTTCTGTGACTATTTCCTCTTCTAGTAATTTATCCTATGGAAGAAATAAGTAAAATGATCTGTATAAAGACGTTCACAGAACAGCCATTCAAAATATCAAAAACTAGAAATTTAAATAAGAGATTGAATAACTAGTCTGTTTTACTTAAAAAAAAAAAAAGTGTTGGTCACAGTCCACTAAATTGGTGGGTAAAGGAATATATTGTAACCTCCAGTTTGAAAAGCACTGCTCTAGATCATGGTCAGAGGTTTCTTGATGGTGAAAGTTAGTCTTACTTGATTTGTATTGGGAGAAAAGTTATTCCAGGTAATAGAGATGGCAGGCCTAAAGGCATGGAAATGTAAAAACAAAAACACATACTTTAGGTGTTTGGGGGGACACTAATAGATTCTTCTGTTGAAATGGAACACTCATTACATTGGGTACGAGGTCCTGAGAGAATGTCAGAAAGAAAGCCTACTGCCAAACCATAATGAATTCTGTAAGTTAAAAGATACTCTGTACAACAGGGAGTCAGTAAAACTTCTGAGGGTAGTTTGATAAAAGTTATGTTTTAGTAAGATTAATTTTTAAGCCTCTAAAGAATAAACCAGAGAGAAAAGAGTAAGATTGGAATTTATAACAGTATAGGAACAAAATTATACTGGCTTCAACTAGCATAGCAGCAATAAGGAAAGAAAAAACTAACAGAGTTTGGTAATGGCTGAGGGATCTAACTTGGACAAGAGGGAGAGAGCAATAGTGTTAATAAAGAAATAAATCAGGAGAGAGAGAGAGTTCTTTCCATATTCAATGGCTTCTTTCCCTTTGCTTTAAATATAAAATTTTCTGGGGCGCCTGGGTGGCTCAGTCGGTTGAGCGTCTGACTTCGGCTCAGGTCATGATCTTGCAGTTCGTGAGTTCAAGCCCCATGTCGGGCTCTGTGCTGACAGCTCAGAGCCTAGAACCTGCTTCAGATTCTGTGTCCCCCTCCTTCTGCCCCTTCCCTGCTCATGCTCTGTTTCTCTCTGTCTCTCAAAACTGAATAAACGTTAAAAAAAAAAAATTAAAATAAATAATAAATAAATATAAAATCTTCTTGGGGGAAAAAACACAAAACTCCCTCAAGTGACTCTGCTGCCACCTCTCTTCAACTACCAACACGGACACCTAAAAATGAATGGTCCTATATTTTCACCTACTTTGAACCCATCTTTCCCCTTTATTCTCCCATATTATAACCTTTAAGGCTCTGTTTGCATCTAATTCTGTTGGTTTCTAAAATACCTCCTTTCAAAGCTCTAAGATTTCAGAATACCATAGCTACTGTGTGGTTCTCTTCCTAACAAGTCTCTGAACATGCTCTACTGCCTCCTCATTCCCCTCCGTCCTGTGTTCTCTCTATATCCTCTCCTCTGGAGAATCAATACCCATGCTTGCTGATGCACCTGTGTTTTCTGCCCAAGTAACTCCAAACCCAAATTCTAGTCTGGCATCTGTTTCTCCCTCCTGCAGCATAATCTATCTAATCTGTTACACAGTGGCACATAAAAGGCTTAAACTAATCAAAATTCTCATACCACTCAAATGCAAATTAATTGAAATGTCAATATAAATGTATCATATAGTAATGAAGCATTTTACTCCAGCCTCAAGCAAATGAAGAACAATGGCTCCAATCACAAAAATTCATTTTTTTAAGACAGCAAAGGAAGGATATAAAGACTGCCATATTTTTCAGAATTACTTACTCTTGGATAAGGAAGGCCACTGGTAGTATTGAAAGCTGGTAAAAGTTTGTAACCCAATTGCTTTGCCATTTGGAGAAGTTCATCATTGTACCACTGCATGTACTCGCCTTTTTCTTTCAGCATGATTGCCAAGGAGTGTCCGCCCAACAGACCCCTACGATCGCAGAAATGAAACATTATCCATGTTTACAGATACTTTACGTTACCACCTAAAAAGATGTGGTATCTAGTTATCAACAGTTTAGCACACATAAGGAAATTACATAGGAGAACTTGGGGTTTTTTTGTTGTTTGTTTTGTTTTGTTTTTTACCTAACTCTGGCTACTCATTTGATGGCAAACCACAGCCAGTTCAAAAAAATTTTAGATGTTCTATCTGCTGTAAAGTGTTTGGCATTCTCTAATACCTTAACATTTCTTATAATAAAGAATATCCGAAAAAAAAAGAATATTCTAGAAATAATTTATTTTAACAAGTTTAACATTTGATTCTAACAAATTTTAAATTTAACTTAATTATATCATGAAATCTGTAATTCTTACAGTATAACATTAAAAAACCTCCCCACTCTGTATTAAATGTAATAGATTAATAACTCTGTGAAATATTTCCTAAATTGAAGACTCACTTTATCTGACAAAAGGAAACATGTTACAATAGCATAAAAGTAACCATTAAATATAAAAATTTAATAACATTGAAACTTGAATTAATAAATCCTATAATTCAGTATTTTTAAATGTTCTAAGAACATCTCAAGTTGTTTAGTCGAAAGGTAATATACATTTAATTTCATTTGGCTTGAAGAGGTATTGGTTAAAGACAACAAACTATGTAAACTAGCAAAAAACATGAGATATAGCTGATATGCAAATGTTCAACCTCTAGTCCTTTTTTTAACAACATACAGGGATTACCTTTGAGTCTACAACTATTTCCAAAGCCTGCTGCTGTCTGTGTCTGATACAATGCAAGGCCATCTCACAGCCTCTGTGTTTCATAATATCCCAACTTTTATCTTTTAAACTTAAGAAATTTCTTGCTTTAGTATCATCAAGAAATAAACAGTATGCCCTAGGCTTTTCTGTTATTAAAGTTATAGCTTTAGTGTCTTACATACTTACCCAAGAACTCTGATGTTTGTTTCAAAGACTGATACAACTACATCATTATCTAAATTAACATCTCTTAAAACTTTTCTCACTGCATCTTCAAATTCTTTAGTTTTATTTAATACCTAGGAGAAGAAAGTTATGAAAATAAAGTTCTTTTCACCAAGTAAAAGAGAAATAGTGTTAGAATGGCTACTAAGCAAATTAATACCTTAAGACTCTAAAAAGTGACACAAACAAAATGTTTATCTCAAGCCTATGATAAAAAGGTGGTATCTAAACCCCCTCCCCAAATTAAATGCCTACATTATAAGGAATCTTTATACACTTCTTTTTTAGACACATGAAAATATCATTAAGACTTTACAAGAGTCATCACAAAACCAGTTTCTTAATATATAACCCATGACCTAGAGCTGCATGAGACGAGCTCTACTCATCTCACTGACTTGGTTTCCAAGACAAAACAACTCGAAAACTTTTTACCAAACATCAACTATTCACCAAACATCATTATAAAGGTTGCTTACTCTTACCTTTATTTTTTGAGAGACAGTGTGCATGTATACACGCAAGCAGGCAGGAGAGGGGCAGAGGAGAGGGAATCCCAAACAGGCTCCCCGTAGTCATCACAGAGCTCCACGCAGGGCTCAATCTCACAACCCATGAGATTATGACCTGAGCTCAAATCAAGAGTCCAACGCTTAACTGACTAAGCCACCCAGGTGCCCCTAGGTTGCTTACTCTTGTAAGAGAACAAACACATCCTTCAGAGAATGACTGATCCTAAACCAAACACTACCTGCCATCTTCATCCATGGATGCCCTGAGCCCTAATTGAGGAGGAGTATAATGTTGTGATCAAGAGCAAGCCCTGATTTGAACTCTGGTTCTTTCACTCCCTACCTGTATAATCTCAGTCAAGTGACTTCTGTCTCTGAGCCTGTTCCCTTACCCATAAAAAGAAGAAATACCTACTCTCATAGGACTGATTTCTTAAGTAATATATATAAAGTACTTTCAGTAGAGTGCCTGACTTAATAAGTGTTTAATATCATTGCTGTTATAATTATTATTACCACGAGCATCTAGAATCCTAAGGATTCTATGGATTCTTGCAATGAGCTCCATAAAGTGGCCAATGCATTTCATAGTTGCTTTTCCAGTCTCAATTAAAACTGTGTCAGTGAGCCCTCAGGCTCAACTACTGATGCCAACAGTTAAAACCATAAATAGACAAGACCACTTAACTCAAGTTCTAACTACAACCCATTGTGCTTATTTCTTATCGCACTTTCTAGAGTCACTGACAAGACATTTTGCAGTGACCAGAACATTCCAACTGCCAGACCAGAAAAGCCCTGATATCAATGGGATGCCTAGAAGACCACAACCTACATGCCCCCTTCCCTGCCCATGATCATGAGTTGAGCACCTACGGACCCCCGCCCATGATCACGAGCTCTCTGCCTGTTCTCCTGCATGTGCCCCCCCCACCTCATTCCCCAACCTCCCCTTATAAAATTCTAGGTGTCCATCTTGCCTGCCAAGAGGTCAGTTGTACTTACCAAGAGGTAAGGCTTGTACTTGCTACCGCCCCCAGGTATCGGCACCCAAAATAAATCTCTTTTCCAAACCCTTCTCTCTTGAGTTATTGACTTCTCAGAGTTTATAAGAGTTTGTTTGCCACCAGTGTTGGTAAACCCAGCCAGGAGCTATGTTTCTGATTTGTCCAGCCCCCTCAGGATTCCCGAGGAGGGAGCGGTTGGTCAAGACAGTGTGCCAGGTCTTAGCTGTTGGCTTCCTGAGTTATGGTTGTGATAGATTGTTCGGTGACAGGTGCACAATTATGTGGTATTTAGACTCTAAACCCATGAAAAACAGTTTTCCTTCACTTGATTGTTTTATCTTTCTGTTTGATAATATTTTCTAGTGCTTTTTCACCTGATTCGATACTTTCACTAAAAATTCTAATTTAAGTATAAAACATTCCATAAGAATTTGACTAAAATTCAAATAAAAGTAAAATTCAGGGTAAGTCCTGAGTAAAATATACTATGAAGCCTGGTTTTAAACTAACTGCTTTTCCTTGTCAATCTCCAAGTCCAAGTAAATTCTGCAGCCAACGAGCGCAGATGCATACCTTTTATCACTTTTAGAATAAAACACAACTGTTTCACTCACTCACACATACACTTCTTAGTATCATTTGTTAATTTTATTCTTCTTCCTGAATCTATCTCCTGAGAACTACTTCCAAGAACTGGACCAGTGTTATTTGTTTCAAAGGAGCATAAAAGTGAAAAGTCTCTTGATCCATAATTAGAAAATTCACTCCAAATCCTCTACTGGTTGATGGGATGGGTTATTTATTTTGAGAGAGAGAGAGAGAGTGAGTGAGCTGAGGGCACGGGCAGGGAAGAGGCAGAGAGAAAGAGAGGGAGAAAGAATCCCAAGCAAGCTCTGTATTGTGTGCTGAGCCTGATGAGGGGTTTGATCTCAAGACCCTGGGATCATGACCTGAGCTGAAATCAAGAGTCAGATGCTTAACCGACTGAGCCACCCAGACGCCCTTAGTGGATGACCTTTTAAGCTCCTAGGTGATAACAAAGAATGAATTCAGGTCTCTTCCTTTCCCCTATCATCTTTAATATTTTGATATCTTTCTTTCTATACATTTCATGGTAATGTAAAATTTTAAGATAAATTTAAAGTTTTAGTTCTTGGCTTCATTACATCAATAGAAACCAGGTGGCTAGAATCAGGAACAGGTTAAATTTAAATTTCAAACTAGGACAACAGAAATTGTATTTAACATATCATGGTATGACCAAAATAAAAATAGAGTTTTATGTACATATGTGATATGTTCTATTAATATTTTCAAATAAATCACAAAATAAATAATCACAAAGTCAAGGCAAAGTAAATTAGAAATATAATACATGTATTGATAAAATGTACAAGAAAGCACTCCTTTTAAATGTAGGAAAAAAAACTTTCTAAACTACTTTAATTCTTCTGTTTAAATTAAAAAGAAAATGTTTAAAATAGTGTTATGAAGTTATGATGATATGTAATAAGTTACTTAGGTTATTCCTACTTGAAAATACTAAAATTTAAAGAGTTTATATAAAGTATCATTTTTTAAATATTTGTAAGACTTTTATCAATCTTCCTTCTTAACCCTTCTTGAGGATAGCTTCAACAAACAGACAAATAGGAGTTACTTATCTGAATCTGAACCAAAGATCAGTAAGAAATAATCCCTTACAGTTAATAGGAAACTTAAATGCCTAGTCTAGGCCCTTCTGAGGTGAAAACAGGAACCCAGAGAAGTTAAATAATTTGGCTAAGGTCACATACTAGTCACAAAGAGCCCGAACTCAAGTTTATACCCAGGTGATCGAAAGCACGGTCAGCTAACCAGCAATAGCAGCACCACCAAGTGGCAGCTTATGAGAAACAGAGATTCTTGGGCCCTGGCTTCAGTCTATTGGATCAGAATCTGCATATGAGCAAGGTGCCCAGGTGACTTTGTGGTATGTTGGAGTTTAAAAAACACTGCATCAGTATCCAGTATTTCTCAAACTTTAGCATAGATCAGAATCATCTGGGAGCTTGTTAAAAAACAGACTACTGGGCCTCACTCCCAGACTTTGATTTAGTATGTCTGGGGATGAGGCGCCAGAATTTTGCATTTCTAACAAGTTGTCAGGTGATGCTGCTGCTGCTGCTGCTGCTGCTGCTGCTGCTGCTGCTGCTGCTGCTGCGATATTTTGAGAACCGATGCCAAAGTATATAATTGGCAAAACCTGAAAGATATCACCTGGGTAATAATTAATGACCACTCAATTAGAAGCCAACAGATTTCTAAATATGGGAAAGTTACACAGACTTGAAACCACGTTTTTTCCTTTATTTCTGATAAAAATGTTTTACAGCATATGATATCTGAGATCCATGTTCAAGAAAATCAACTAAGAGCTTACAGAGAGCTGATGGGGAACTTGTCACAGGGAAGGATAAAGCTGACAGAATGAGAAATAAACGTAATTTCACCTATGGTCTTTCCTAACACAGAGCTACTGCTCTTTGCTTACTCCACCATGTCAATCAAGGTACATGCGAAGAGTATAACACAGCTACAGTTACAAATAAGTAACACCACTTAGTTCCTCCCAGAGTGGTAATTTGTGCCTCCGGGTACAGAAGGAGGGAAGTGAAAGGGGGGGGGGGGGGCGGGGAATGCAGAGGCGAGGAAAAAGAAAATGCCTAGCGAAAGAACAATGCAGACACAATACTGGGAAGAAAATCTTGGTTCTGAAAATTTTCTGCCACCCCAAAGATTTTTTGTTTTGCTTTTTAAAATATTAATCAGTATTTGAGATATTAACTCAAAGCTGAGAATTATGTCCTAAGGAAAATCCTGAAACAAGCCTACTTTTGCACTGTAAGTGGTCTAAAAGTAGAAAACTAGAAAGATACTGTATTTAGAAATCATGACACCTAGAACTCAATCTTTCTCCTCTGTCATAACAGACCATCCCCAATCAAAATTAATTAAAATGATTTTGTATCCCATGAGTCTGAAAAGGATTGCCCAGAAGTGATCACTTAGTGCCAAAAATCACTGCTGGGTAAAAATTAATTTTTTTAAATGAACATAACCTATAGGAATTCTAATTTAACAATTTTAGTATCACTGTAGTATGCCACGGAACAAATATATCAATGGTGTTTTCTTAATCTCTTTGTATAAAGGGAAGCAACCTTCCTGATTAAAAGTGCCATCACATAAGCTGACATATCTACAAATTATTTCATTATCTCCATGATTTCTACATAATTTCATTTGACATTCACGTGAAATAATCAACTCAGTAGGGTGAAAGCAGAACACCTTAAATTCTGAAAACTTCTACTTCAGACTTACTGTGTAATGATTGTATTCATATTTGAGTGTACATATTATGAAATTTATAAAATAAGTAAATTCAAGAAGAATCCAACCTACCACAAGAGTGTCCAAAGAATCAATCAGTGTCAAGGAAAATCTAAGAAACAAGTATAATGAGATACAAACCATTAGAGTTCTGAATACTTTATCCATGAATTTATAACTAAAGATGTATCTATGCCTTATTGACTGGTAGTTTCTATTAGCTAGTACTTCCAATCATCTACAGTACAATGTAACTTATAAAAAAGCACTGAAGGCACCTGAAAAACCTGAACATTAATTACATTTTAATGTTCAGTGTATCTACATATCTTTCAAATGAAAATATTCATTAACTCTTTTTAAAGCAAATAAAAACATTAAAGCATCAACACCTTATAATGTGTAGACTTTATATACATTTCAAAAGTTACCTTAACAAACAACTTTTCACTGATTTAAGAGGTAAACTGATTTTTTATAAAAGATAACAGAAGGAAATAAAAGAGTTTAATGTTAATACTTAAAGCAGTCCTTGAAATTTAACCAATCCCCAGAAATACAACTGTAAGCTACATCTAGGAAGCCTGAGACTTGGGACCCAGGAGGTGCCACACCACCCACTGCGTTAATGCTCACTTTCCCAAGGCGTCATCAACGTCACCCCGACTTGGTTCCTGGCCTCTAACACGACCTCTGCAGGTTAAAGGCATGAGTTCATCAGCTGGGTAAGCATGTTCCTGCAAGGAAAATTTTAGTGAGTCACTGAGAAAAATAAGAGAAAGCAAACATCACCCAGGACACAACCTTCTTGCAGTTATTAAAAAAACAGGGTAAGATAAAAGTTAGAAGTTCTACTATTCTTACAGTCTATGGGATCTGTTTTTAAAAACTTTAGTTTCAAATGTTTGAAAAACTGCTTGGAAAAAAAAACCATACTAAAAAATATTTCTTTAAAAATCTGATAATCTGCTTCTGTTCCACCCAATCTCATTCCCCAGAGGTAACTACTGTTAAGACTGGCATTTATGCTTCCAAATGTATCCACATATATTAAAATACATGCACATATATAATTTACATTTTATTTACAAGCAGCTGCTCACGCCATATGCATACACTGCTCTAAAATGCTCTAAAAGTTGTTTACTTAAATCACAGTGCAGTTTGGGGCGCCTGGGTGGCGCAGTCGGTTAAGTGTCCAACTTCAGCCAGGTCACAATCTCGCGGTCCGTGAGTTCGAGCCCCGCGTCAGGCTCTGGGCTGATGGCTCGAAGCCTGGAGCCTGTTTCCGATTCTGTGTCTCCCTCTCTCTCTGCCCCTCCCCCGTTCATGCTCTGTCTCTCTCTGTCCCAAAAATAAATAAAAAACACTGAAAAAAAAAATTTAAATCACAGTGCAGTTTTTCTGTGCTAGAATTTTAGGGTTTTTTGGTTTTTTGGGTTTTTTTTAGTAACTGCAAAATGATCACTTGATATTAACTATTATTATTGAGTTCTTATGTTCTAAGCACTGTTCTGTGCAGTTTAGTTCATTTAATTATCACACAGCCCTCTGAAACAAATTCAATTATCCCTTTCGCACAGATGAGAAAACTGAGGCCCAGAAAAGTTAAGTAAGCTCAGACATGCAACTAGTAAATGATGAATCCAGAATTCAAACCTGGCAACCTGACTCCAGAGCCTATTACCTTTCATAGTACCTCACAATATTCCAAAGTATAGATACAGAAAATTTACTCCTCTATTGAGGAACATATAGGTTGAATGCAATTTTTCACAATATATAAACAATGCTACAATAAACATCTATATGCATATATCTTTTGTACATATGCTTTTATTTCTATAGATTAAATCCCTAGAAATAGACCCAGTGGGTCAAAGGTATAAATATTTAATTTTTGATACCTATCAAACTGAAGACATTCCAAATTTACATCCCTATAATACTCTCACTAACATAGGAGATGATCAATCCAATGTAGGATCCAATTCCCTCTGGAATCTAATTCTCTTTTTGATATAAAATAGGGATGTTAACTGTGTTTGTCCCCCCAAAATAGCTAATTTTCTAAATGCTGCTTTTTAAACAATCCATCTTCTCCCTAATTGCTTGAAATACAGATTAGTTCAAAATTGTCTATACACACGTTTCTGTAGTCTCAATTTTGTTCTACAGTCCGATTTGTTTGACGGACCTGTTTCCTACTTCTACTGCCCTACAGATCTATTTCCTGCTCCAGACCATTATCTTCATTACTTTATTTTTGCACCATACCTTGCTACTTAGTATAGCAATTTACTCTCCCCAAATTATTTTTCTTCAAAATTTTCTTAACTACTTTTTCCAATTTACTCTTCTGGAAAACTTTCAATTTTTCTTAAAATTCCACTGAAATTTTAACTGGAAGAGCCTAATTTGAGGAGAATTGATACCATTAACAATTGAGTCTTCCCATCTAGGAATGTCACTACATTATTTCAGATCTTCTTTTATGAATTTAGTTTTCTTCTATAGGTTTCATCCATTTCTTAATAGTTATTAATAGGAATTTTATGTTTGCAATATTATTTTGAGAGGAATTTTTTTTTTAAGAATGACCATGAGAGTATTTCTAATCCAGATGGTAATACAGCACATGCAAAAAAAATCTTCCCTCTTATTACACACAGAAATGTTGTCAGTGTTAAATTATTTTATGTATGTATGTATGTATGTATGTATGTATGTATGTATGTATGTATATTTGACAGAGCCCGAGCAGGGGAGAGGCAGAGAGAGGAGACAGAGAGAATCCTAAGCAGACTCTGCAATGTCAGCGCAGACAGAGCCAGATGTGGGGCTCGAGCCCACAAACGGTGAGATCATGACCTGAGCAAAAATCAAGAGTCCAACCCTCAACTGGCTGAGCCACCCAGGCACCCCTCAATTATTTTAAATACACAGCTGAGCTTGAGAACAAGAAAAGAAATTCTCAAGTACCAAAAGTGAATAATGGGATACAGAAGATGAAGCTGCAGTGACCACAACATGGGCATTAGAAATAAACAGAGGCTTTAGTGGGAATTATTTTAATGCCCAAAGGGTATGAGAGTTGATGGAACTGGCCCTGCACACATGGCCGAAAGCCAGAGGCAGGTTCTTTAAGTTGGATAGTTGCCTCAGTGAAATCTGACTGGCACATCCCCACCTAATGGCTACAGGTCTTAACAGAAAAGGACAGAAACCAGAAAGACCTGCTGAACTTTATATTTTCTTCTCTAGGGGACAGTCCCTAAAAGATTCCTCTAAAATTAATGATATGATTATGAAAAACATTTAGAGGTTAGATCACTGTGCTCATGTATTTCAATTTCAGACAGTATTTACTGACTCCCTGACAAGAATAATAGGATTAATACATTCATACTGTTCCCCATTCAATTTAGGATTTTTGTCAATTATGTTATTATAGGCGGTCTTCGCATTCACTATATACAAGTTTCTGTAATTTATTTAAATAAACCCTCAACAACATGGTTCAAACTTCAACCACCGTATGTATATTAACTGCAGTAAGTGCACAAAACACAAACTTCGGTGCCAGTTCTTCGATCCACAAGTCCCTATGTAAGTAACAGATGCTCGTCATGATCCGTGATCAACCACACACTTCTTTCGAAGTCTGTCAGTGATGTGATCACTGTGTATCTATTTTTCAGTTCATGCACAGCAAGTGTGCAGTTGTCTCCTTGTCAGCCAGTGGTAATCGTGCATGACAGTTTGATGATTTTACAAAAATGGATCATCAACAAAGATTAGCCAACAGAGATGAAAGTTCAGCAAAGAAATGAAAAATGAGGACACTGAAAATGCAAATGGAACCGAACGTAAATGGGGTATAGCACAGCCGGCCACGGAATGTAGAGGACGCCAGATCGCTCCAGAGACGCCGGGTACACAGCTGGAGGAACCGAGTGAAGGCATAATTATCTACAAAGATAAAGAAAGTAGTTGCGACATAAAGGGTGAAGATGTCACAAGGGAAACGATACCTGCACAACGCTTCCCATTAAAGAAATTCCCAGAGGTATTTCAGGGTACGTAGTGCAAAGGGTAAAATTTTTCAAACGGATCCAAATTTTGAAAGGGGGACAATTCACCACCGCACACAGAAGATGTGTGCTCTGTTATTTTAGGTCACACAGTGAGATGAAGGCAAGCCAGGCAAGAACTACCGGATCCTCTTGTTAGTTTTTGCAAAGAAGTGACACTTCAATTTGCAAAGTCTCTAATATTTTGAATATGAGTTTTGCTATTTTAAAATCTTCTTTGTATACTTATAACCATTAGAAGAGAATTTAAATGTTTTTTTTTTTTAAGGTTTATTTACTTTTGAGAGAGAGAGAGCATGAGAAATGGAGGGACAGAGGGAGAGGGGAACAGAGAATCCAAAGCAGGCTCCATGCTGACAGCAGCGAGCCTGATATGGGGCTCAAACTCACAAACCGTGAGATCATGACCTGAGCTGAAGTTGGACGCTTAACCGACTGAGCCACCCAGGTTCCCCAAGAATTTTAAATGTTTTGACAAAGACTTTAAGATGTTTATAACATTTCTATTCTGGTCTAGAACCATAATTCTCACAGTTGCTAGTATTAGAATTTTACCTTAAGTAGTAGTCAACACACAACATTTTTCTGTGGCTTCTCCATTCCTGACTTTTTATTTTGATTCAGCTATTGGTTGCCTGGACATGTCCTCAGATAGGTTTTTGTTTGTTTGTCGGTTTGAAAAGAGTGTCAACAGTGTTGTTACTTCTCTGGTATTCCTGGGTTAGGATGTCTCTTGTCTTACACTTGAAAAATAAAATGTTTATAAAATGCTTGAGATGTATTTTCTTTCCTTCAGAAATCTGAGGATACTGTTCTACGACCTTCTTGCATTGAGTATGGCTATGGCAAAGTTTCTAAGACTAGTCTGACCCTTTTTTGAATGACCTGTACGTCCTATACTTGTATGCCCCTATGGTTCTTAATTCTTGAAGTTCAGCAGAAAAACTCCCAGTTCCACGTCCAACTCTATCCTACTGCCTCTAACTAAACTCAGTTATCTATATTCCAAATCCATAGCAGCAGAAAAACAGAATAAAGGATAGGAACGCTAAACACATGGTTAAACAGAAAAGGAAGGACAAAAAAATAATAAAGTAGGCTAAAGAATACAAAAAGCACTGAAGACTGCAACCCTTCAGGTATTTAAAAAAGTGCAGTGCTCCATAATGATTCATTTCCTGAGGAAAGGATTCCAGACAACAACTGCTTGCACTATAATTAGAATCCACATGCAGCTACTAATTTCTGAATTGAACATATTGTAATTTTAGTATTACATAAAAATTTTAGCATAAATTTCTAATAACTTTTATAGGTCTTTAACATATTAAGCTCCTAATTTCTTTTTTAGTATTAATCCCAACAGAACTATGATTTCCCAGAATGCATACTATTTTTGATTGCTTAACTTTCCTATTTAGCACATAAACAATTAGAAGTAACTAAAAAAAAGTGGTATCTTTTTCAGCTTGCCGAGGTATTTCGCAACTTTGTAAGAGATCATTCAAATGTTAATTGTAAAGAGTTCCTTACTACCGAAACCACCACTTAGAAGCCTTCATACTACTATTTTTAGGGTTTCACAAAAACACATACATGCGCAAACATCTCTATCTGAAATTAAATATGAAACTCAAACCCCAGGCTTATCTAGATAAGAAAAACATTAATAGCAATTATAAGCAGAATAATCAAATTAGGGAGCTTTGAACCAGATGTAAAAATACTTCACACCCCCTATTTCAAGATTAAGGATAAAAACAAAACCACAGCCTTTTCTTTGGGTTGACCACAAAGTGAACTACAGTTGGTTTGCATCAATCCAGAGCAATGCATATGTGGCAAATAAGCAGCCATGATTACACTTCAAACATCCTGTCTATTTGAGGTACAGGAATACTTTCTCTTCACAATATGTTGCCAAAACAAGGGATAACTACTTCATACTGCTATGACACAGAACCATGAAACACACTTAACGATTATCACTCAGAAATAAAACTCAGGTGAGAAAAGAGTCCTACACAAATTAAGTAGAACATGGGCCTAGCTAAAAGCAAGAGCAAATACATAAAACAAAACAGAGTAGGCTCTCCATATCAGATTTTAAATTTACGAGAGCACTGAGGTGACAGAACCCTGCTCTAAAATACTGAAGTCAAAGCAGCATCAAACACTGACTTTAGTAAAACCAATTCTGTAAACAAAGGGAAGAGACTTTATTTTCCTAAAAACATCAAAGGCATTATTTATAAAAGTGAGTTATTAAAAATATCAAACCTAATTTCCCAAGCTATACACATTTTTAAAATGTCATATTCCATATCCTTCTTCTTAAATACCTCCCTCCTTGAGGCAGATAAGGTATTCCTCCCCCCAAAAATGAACTGATATTTAATATACCACCTCCCACATACTGACAGCATATGCTAATTACTGATTGAACTGCATAAGTTTATCTGTTCTTTTTCACCCCAAATTTTCCTATTCTCTTTTGTTCACTACATTCACTTATTAAAACATTTTTCAGGTATCAGGATTTCATTTAGCTAAATTATTAAACTATCAGACTTACTTCCTACATCAAACATTTGTTGTCCTCTTACAGAGTGTACTTTATGAAATGTTTCTCAGCACTGAGGAGAAACAAGTAACAACAAAAGCGCAGCTGTCTCATAAGATTTAATCTCTACATAGCAGAATGTTAGCATAAAGTATGTACTCAAAATTACATGAGAAAGAAGTTTCCAATAAATCAATCGATTTGGTTTTTGATCAATTATAAAATAACTTATGAAATAATGTTACATGAAATGAATAAATGATAAATAATAATGTTGTTGAAAAGTCCTACTACTAACAGACTTTTTAGGAAGATTATATCAATAGATTTAGAAAAAGCATTTGACAAAATTCAATATTCCATAATGATGAAAACTCTCAGTAAACTAGAAATGAGAAGAAAGTTACTCAACCTATTATAGGACATCTTATGAAAAACCAACAGCTAACATCATACTTCATAGTGCAGGCTAACTGCTTTCTCCCTAAGATTAGGAGAAAAGCAAGGACCTTCCCACTTCTTTTCAAAATAATACTAGAAGTTCTAGCCACTGTAATAATAATGAGAAATAAAAGGCACATAGATCAGAAGGAAAGAAGGAAAAGTCTCTTTGCAGATGATGTGATTGACAATGTAGAAAGTCCTAAGGAATTTCCCCCCAAAAAACTACTACAAATAACAGGTGAGTTTAGCAAGGTTGCAGGATACAAAGATCAACTGACAAAAAGTTATTGTATTTCTGTATAACATCAGTGAACTGGACAAACAAATCTGAAAAACTACAATTTACAAAAGCATCAATATATGAAATATATGTAAGTTTAATAAAAGATGTATAAGACCTGTACACCGAAAACTACAAAAGACTGTTGACACTAAATAAGACCAAAATAAATGGACATGGATACCATGTTCGTGGAATAGAAGACTCAATATTGTTAAGTCAAACTCCCTAAACTGAGCCAT
Organism: Felis catus; assembly: GCF_018350175.1. Lineage (NCBI taxonomy): Eukaryota > Metazoa > Chordata > Mammalia > Carnivora > Felidae > Felis > Felis catus. The sequence continues at coordinate 23,493,275 of NC_058384.1, read as the reverse complement.
AGATTCAACATAATCCCAATCAATAGCTCAACAGGCGATTTTGTAGAAATTGACAATATGATGCTAAAATCTATACAGAAATGCAAAGAATCTAGAATACCCAAAACAATTTTGAAAAAGAACAAAAAGCCAAAAGACTTACACTGCCTGATTTCACAACTTAATATCACACTTACAACAGTGTGATATTAGTATAAAAATATTCAGATCAATGGGAAAAAATACATGCACATATGGTTAACTAATTTTATATAGATATCAAAGTAATTCAGTGATAAAAGGATATCCTTTCAACAAACAGTGCTGGAATAATTGGATATCCACATAGAAAAAAATATAAATTTACCTTCACCTCATTCTATATATAAACACTAATTCAAAATGAGTGATAGATCTAAATGAACAAGTTAAAATTATAAATCACCTAGAAGAAAACAAGAAAATCTTTGGGATCCTGGGCTAGGCAAATATCTTTTAGGCAGCATGTAAAAGAAAAAAGAAAACTGATCGCAATATAAAACATTTGCCATTCAAAAGACATTGTTAAGAAAATGAAAAGGCAAAGCACATATAGGGAGAAAATATCTGTGATATGTAATATAGGTGAGAAAGGATATCCAGGATATATAACTCTTATGACTCAGCAATAACAGGACAAATGATTTTAAAATAGACAAGAGATATGAACACAGGCTTCACTAAAAAAAGATATACTAAGCACACAGGAAGATTTTCAGCATCACTCGTTATCAGGAAAAGTCAAATTAAAATCACAAGAACATACCACTACATATCCATTAGAATGGCTGAAATTAAAAGGACTGAAAATACAACGCACTGGGGAAGATGCAGAAACTTTTATACATTGCTGGTGGGGAATACAAAATATTACAGACACTTTAGGGAAGTTCTGTAGTTTTTTTTTTTTTTTTTTTTTAAGTTCATTTTATTTTTGAGAAAAAGAGAGACCAGAGTACAAGCGGAGGAGGGGCAGAAAGAGAGGGAGACAGAGAATACCAAGCAGGCCCTGCACTGCCAGCATAGAGCCTGATGCAGGACTCGAACTCACAAACCATGAGCTCGTGACCTGAACCGAAAAGAACAGTTGGATGCTTAACCAACCAAACTACCCAGGCACCCCTGCAGTCCTTATTAAGTTAAACGTATTCTCATATAACTTAGCAATCCCGTTCCTAGTTGGGAAATATATGAAAATATATGTCCTTATAAAAATTTGCATGCATAGCAAATTTTCACAGCAGTCTTTTTAATAGTAGCCAAACACCAGAAACAAGCCTAATACTTATTTATCAATTGGTGAGTAGATAAACAAATGTGTTCTATCAAGTCAACTGAATACTATTAAGCAACAAATAGGAACTACGGTTAAGCAACAAATAGAACTATGGTATATCCAACAACATAGATAAAATCTCAAAAGCATCATGTTAAACAAAAGAAATCTGAATCAAAAGACTATATTCTATACGATGCCATTTATATGAACTCCTAAAGAGGAAAAACTGTTGTGCCGAAAGCAGATCACAGGGGTTGCTGGAGGTCAGAGGTGTGGAAAAGGAACTCACTGTTAACACGAGGAAGCTTTGTGACCAAAATGTCATATGTCATGACTGTGGTGGTCATTAAACAAATGTATACAACTGTCAAAACTCAGAATTGTGCACTTAAAGATTTTTGTCTATAAATTATACCTAACTAAACAAACAAACAAAAAAACCCTGTGTTCTACCGAGTTAAAGTCAGAGTGTCATGATAAAATATCACAAGAGAACACTACAGAATTTGTCATTTTGGCAGTTTTAGGATGCTCTAGAAGTACAGACCAAGGAACACTGGTTAACAAAAAGGTAGTCCCACACTCCTCTACACACAAAAAAGGCACATTTAAGCTCCTAACTTACCTCCTCCCAGCCATTAGCACTGCTTTTCAAAAAGCACTTTATTTACAGAATTACTCTTTTTGATGAGCAAACTATCAAAAAGAAAACATCGGGTACAGAGTTTCCAATGTGGAACATGAAGACGTTCTGGAAACAGATAGTAATGGTTACACAACATGCTGAATATACTTCATGCCATAGAAATGTTCACTTAAAAATGGTTAATATGGTGAATTTTATGATACTTTTTACCACAATAAAAAATGTTTAAAGAAAGTAGTATTAGGGGAAAAAGTAATTCTAAGAAAACTTACACAAATCTAGAAATTTTTAAGGAAGTTGTGCTTTAAAACAGTTCCTTTGGTTCCAATGATAAGGACTAATCTACTGTTTCTTTGAACCGTGCTCTCACAAAATCAAGCTTAAAAGTGGTTATTAGGTATGATTCCACTGAGTTACAAGAAACTGTTCTTACCAACTCTTTTAAAGTTTATTTGTAATGTTTAGGGCTCTACCAAAGTACAGGTTTTTTTTTGTTTTGTTTTTTTTTTACAACTTGTAACAGTTTGAGTTGTCTACAGTAACAGGAAAAACCTCAGGAGACAAATATCAGGTCAAAGAGCTCAGATCCAAAACGGTTCTACATTTGGTGGCCTAAATACATGTCATTTTGTTGTCTAACTTAATCTGCAAACTAACCTCAGCACAAATACTAAAAACATACTAACAGAAGTGCTAGAGTGGCTATGGTCTGAGGTTAAATTAGGCCACACAAGAACTGCCAAAACAAACATCAAATTTCATGTTATTTGGGGGGAAAAGAAAGCCATCTGTGCAATTTATTGTGGATGAACTGCAGTCTGATTGGGACTAGAGATACGTCAAACATAGTTGTTATTATATTAATATTAAACCAATATTGATAAAATATTTTGGTTTTAAAATATTTAAAATCAGAAAATGCCTGGATATAACAAAAGATGGCAGAGTTGTATTGCCCTACCTAAAGCTGGCGGGGCACTGCTATTGAAAAATAACATTTGCAGAACTTGGGGAATCCAAAAACAAAAACAAAAACAAAAACAAGGAAAGGAAAAAAATAAGCTCAAAGGGTACATGCCTAGAACAGAAAAGAATGTGTGTTTTAAAGAAGTTCTAATCACAATCTGAGGAACGAGTTTAGAATCTAGATGAAGTTTAGGAGGGCAATTTCAATCTCAGGCAGAGAATGGATAATGATAGTATTAGTAATAATAACAGCAAACTCTTATACAGGGCTTCCTATTTGCCTGACACTAGTTCTATGCACTTGAATGACATTAACTTGTTTAATCCTTACAATGTCAGTGTGGGGCAGGCAATAACCACTGGAGAGAGATGAGGAAAACAGGCTCAGGGAGATTAGTTAACTGTCTCATTGCAACCCAGCTGGCAGGTGACACAGCTACCTTAGGGTGTCCTGTCCCATTTCCAGACTTCTCACTTGCTCTTTATATTGTATTCTTTGGAAAATACTGTTTTCCTACGAACTAAGGAAGTTAAAAGGAATTGCTCTAAACGTGCACTAGAATGGAGAGTAATATTAAGGAGGACTAGTGAGAAATGAAAAGATTTCAACACTTATTAACAGTCCACTATGTGCCAGGCATTTTATATTTCGGCATAGTAGGCAACTAACTACAACAAAAGAAGTAAACTTCTAGATCCCCAAATTCACCATAAACTCATATCTTTAATGAAGCTTGTTAAATGATTTCTTTGAATTTATGAGGCAAAGATATATCATAATAATCAAATACAAAAAACCCCACTATTTGATTACATCTTGACAAGAATACAATTCAGTTCTTTAAAAAAATTAATTAAGTAAGCATTTGTGTACCAGGCATGATTTTAGGCACAAGACCTATAAAAGATGAATTTATTAAAAATTCATTAAAATCATATTATTAATAATATTAATCATATTAAAATGATCCCTGTTCTCAACCATCTTACAAGCTACATAGGAAGACATTGCTCAGAGGGTTAAATGATCTGTTTAGGGTCCCAGCTGTTAACTAGCCAGGAAAGAATTAGAACTCAAATCCGTCTAATTCCAAAATCTATATACTTTTGCTCTACAGCAAGCTAATACTGTTTGAGTACAATAACTGGAAAAAATTTTCAACTGACTTCAAATAACAATATAGAGCACCTGGTCTCTATTTAATATTTTAGAACTGTTTCAGGTTAGCTCAGAACTTGAAAAGGGGAAGTGAGAATTCTAGACCAAATCTTATGTTACAAATTTCACATAAACTGAGCATAAGTACATTACAAAAGTCACTCATGTTGTAAAAGAGTTGAACGTTTAAAAATATCTATTGCAGGGGCACCTGGATGGCTCAGTCTGTTAAGTGTCCGACTCTTGGTTTTGGCTCAGGTCATGATCTCATGGTTCGCGAGTTCAAGCCCCGCATAGGGCTTGGATCCATGCCTCAGATCTCTCTCTCCCTCTCTCTCTGTCCCTCTCCTGCTCTCTCTGTCTCTCTTGAAATAAATAAACGGAGAAATAAATAAATAAATGATAAAAATATCTATTGCGGTAGATTGCAGATGGGTGTGGATCCACCAGAAAAATGGAAGACAGTGTTAATTCCAGGAGTTCCCCATCTTTGGGGTTGAAATCCCTCTCCTTTAGATCTTATAAGTAGGCAGGTATACCAAAGTTTCCCAGTTAGGATCCAATAAATAGGAACTACACCAGGACGTCCTCTGAGAGCTGTTCTCAGTGTCTGCTTTGTTATAAACCCACTTACTACGGTGCATTCTATAATAGGAAAAAATGTATTGATAAAACTTTCTGCCATTTACCTAATAAGAGACATTAAAGATACTGTGATTTACAAAGACAGGATCCTCTTCACAGTGAAATGTACTAAACTGGGGCACCTGGATGGCTCAGTCAGACTTCAGCTCAGGTTATGATCTCACGGTTCATGAGTTTGAACCCTGCGTTGGGCTCTGTGCTGACAGTTTAGAGCCTGGAGCCTGCTTCGGATTCTGTGTCTCCCTCTCTCTCTGCCCTCCCCCACTCACACTCTGCTCTCTCTCAAAAATAAAATAAACAAACAAACAAACTCTAAACAAGAAATGTACTGAATTGATCCAGCTATTCAACTTTGGAACCAAAAGTATGCATTTATGAGATGACTAAGGTTTCAGGGTATAGCATGGGTCCGTTTGACCACCTCAAAACTATTAGCCTAGCTTTTTTAAATTATGCTTGGCTCAAACAGAATTAACCAGAGAGAAATAATTTTGAAAGAAATATTAAGGAAATGGCCAAGAGCTTTAGATATGAATTTAAAACTGTGTTTTCAATATTGCAAAAATACCCGAAACTTCATTACCATTATTTTCTAAAAACCTTTTAAAATGTGGGGTGCCTGGGTGGCTTAGTTGGTTAAGCGTTGACTTCAGCTCAGGTCATGATCTCACGGTTCGTGGGTTCGAGCCCCGCATTGGGCTCTGTGCTGACAGCTCAGAGCCTGGAGCCTGTTTCAGATTCTGTGTCTCCCTCTCTCTCTCTGCCCTCCCCCACTTGTGCTCTGTCTCCCTCTGTCTCAAAGATAAACATTTAAAAAAAAAAAATTAAAAAAAAATTTTTTTAAATGTGCACTATAGAAAGGAACAGGAAGTATCAAATATAAAACATGCTGAAACAATACAAAAATGCATAAAGTATGTATGTACTTAGATGTTTATAAAGATGTTAATATATGAAGATATTTGGGTAATATATAATGTAAAAATGGATTCACAGAATCAGTTGTAAAATACTTAAAGCAGAATCAAAATGAGTTCTTTGCCAAACTTTTCCCAACTATATTTCATAGGCCTTCATGTTAAAAGAAAATCTGCTAGCATATTTTAAAACGTAAAAACAAAGTCATAAGTATTCTCAGAATAATTTGATTACTCTTTTCAAAATGACACACATTTACCCAGAAAATGTTCTTTCAACTCTCAAATTTGCCCTGCTAGTTCATCTTTTTAGAAATTAAACACTTTTTCCCTGGAGTCTGAGATCATTGTATTAAGGGGAAAGAGGAACGGAGAAGTAGGGGGGCAGTTACAACCCCCTCAGCCCTACTGTCCCCCAAATGGCTCCCCTGTACTGTGTGGGGATTCATTTTTTTTTTTTTTTTAAGAGAGAGAAAGAGCATGAGCAGGGGAGAGGGGCAGAATCTTAAGCAGGCTTCATGCTCTGTACAGAGCCTGATGTAGGGCTCGATCCCACAACCATGGGAGCACGACCCGAGCTGAAATCAAAAGTCGGATGCTAAACTGATTGAGCCACCCAAGCACCTGGGTATTAATTTTTTTCTCTTTTTCATTTTTAAAAAATATTTATTTATTTTTGAGAGAGACAGAGTGTGAGTGGGGCAGGGGCAGAGAGAAAGGGAGACAGAATCCAGAGCAGGCTCCAGGCTGTGAGCAAGCTGTCAGCACAGAGCCTGACGCAGGGCTCAAACTCACAAACTGCAAGACCACGACCTGAGCCGAAGTCGGACGCTTAACCAACTGAGCCACCCAGGCGTCCCTTAAATTTTTAATTGTGGTAAAAAGAAAAAAACCATGTAACACAAAATTTACCATTTTTAAGTTCAGTACCATTAAGTATATTCACTGTTGAGCAACAGATTTCCATAACTTTTTCATCTTGCAAAACTGAAACTATTTCAACCCCAGTGAACACTAAGACATTTACAGTGTATCTGAAAAGCAAAATATATTCAAAGACCACTATGAAGACAAATTTGGACAGAAACTAGGTCATATTCTGTCTCTTTTAAGCAACGGTTTTCTTCAGAGTAATAAAGTAATGTTGCAGCTTTTTTTTTTTAATTAAGAGAATAATTTCCCTGAAGGCCAGAGAGAACATCTTACTCATGTACATCCACAGTATCTAGCTATATAAACCACTCAATAAACACTGTTGATAGTACCAAAGGAAACAACCTAAGTACAAAGTTTCATAATCTAATTCAATTTTTACCTATTTAATAAACTGGTCCTTTAAGAACCAATTATCAGGAATACTCTGTTAACCTCTGCTTGCACTGTTTTTTAAAAACTTCCTTTAAAATAATGTGCTATTAATTCAGGTTTCAAAATTCCCAGGTGACTGTGCTGATACAACCATCTGCTCACATAAATTATGTCAAGATAAGCCTTTTACTTACCATATAGTTACCATAAGCATGATCAAACATTTCCAGTACTTGATTCCTAATTTTAAAAGAGCAGAAATAGAAAAAAGTTAAGAACATTCTATTTACTGTTTTTCAAAAAGCTACAGCTCCTTCATACACGTGCACCAATTAAAAAACAAAAGAAAAAAATAGTTAGAAAAAGACATAAACAGAGTCAAGAAATAATCAGTGTGAACAGACAAGCTTTCATGAAACACACAGGGCTAGGCCAAACTTACTATTCCTAGCAATTTATGTAAAATTTACCTTATGTTCCCTAAGAAAACTGATAAATGATGGATGCCGTGCACAGAGAAGGAAGTCTGATGCTGAAAAACAATTACCTCTTAAAAAAATTATTTAACATATCTGTCTTAAAAGGAAGAATATTGCTGGAGACCTCCAAAAGAATTGTTACAATTTATTGCTTATATAGAGTATATATACTCTAGCAAGAGAGAGGTGGGTGTGTAAGGATATGAAATAACAGTACTCTAACAGCTTCTACTTTCCCTTTTAAATAAAATCACTAATGCTTACTTTAATACATATTTATTAATACATATTTGTTCACACTTTCAAAAGACCAATTTTATGATTTTACGATGTACTCTCTGCTCTTTTAAAAAACTGTCAAAAAGTCAAATAAATAATATTCATCTCTAAAATGAGAAAAATAGGGGCGCATGGGTGGCTCAGTCAGTTAAGCATCCTACTTCAGCTCAGGTCATGGTCTCAAGGTTCGTGAATTTGAGCCCCATATCGGGCTGTGCACTGACAGCTGGATAGCACAGAGCCTGCTTCTTTTTTTTTTTTTTTTTTAATTTTTTTTTTCAACGTTTTTATTTATTTTTGGGACAGAGAGAGACAGAGCATGAACGGGGGAGGGGCAGAGAGAGAGGGAGACACAGAATCGGAAACAGGCTCCAGGCTCCGAGCCATCAGCCCAGAGCCTGACGTGGGGCTCGAACTCACAGACCGCAAGATCGTGACCTGGCTGAAGTTGGACGCTTAACCGACTGCGCCACCCAGGCGCCCGCACAGAGCCTGCTTCTGATCCTCTGTCTCCTTCTGCCTTCCCCTGCTTGTTCTGTCTCTCTCTCTCTCTCTCTCTCAAAAAATAAACATCAAAAAAATAAATGAGAAAAATAATCCTCAAAAAGAAATTTGTGTGTTTTGGCTATCTCTGTGTCTTAAAATCCCCAAGATGACTGTTTAAAATGGAGATATCTGATCCCCACATCAGATTTACTAAGTCAAAATCTGTACTGTCTCGGCCAACTAACTAGTCTTTCAATTAAACACTTTCAAGTTTGGGGTCTTGATAACTATACAAAAAATTACAAATGTTTTACGTTTGTTTGTTTGTTTGAGAGAGAGCAGGAAAGCACACAAAGCGCACACACAAACAAGTGAGGGGCAAAAAGAGTGGGAGAGAGAATCTTCAGCAGGCTACAGGCCCAGCCTAGCATAGAGCCTGATTCAGGGCTCGATCTCACGGTCCCTCAGGACTGTGAAATCATGACCCGAGCTGAAATCAAAAGTCAGACGCTTAACCAACTGAGCCACCCGGCTGGCCTTGTTCTACATTTAATGTTATGGTTTGACAAAGCCAAATATCTAAATAATTAGCAAAGGAAAAATAATTCGGTAATCTTTTATTAATGCTATTATTCCCAAAGTTCCAATCACTAATAGCAAGAACTGAAGAAAGTGTTAGAGAAAATGGCTGGGTATAATTTTATTTTACTTCCTGTTATGTTGAAATTCTCATTTTAAAAACTGTAACCATGGATAATGAAACACTGGTAATAATAAAGCTAGCAGACAGAACAGAACTAATTTCCAGATCCTGGCTATAATGGCCAGCAAAACCAAGCACACTCAAAACTTATAAACTGAATAAGGCCTGGCAAACTTTTTATGAATAATCATTTTAAAACCATCATTTAAAACAAGATCTTATCACTTTGCTAAAACATTAATTCTGTATGTGTTTATATGTATGACAGAATATGGACCAAGTTATCTCAGAAAACTATGGAGTATCTTAAAGAATTCTTCCATACATTTCTTTATTATATTACAAATGATAAAGATCTCTCAAATTAGCTAATAAACAACCAAAAACAATGTTAAGATTTTCTTTTCAAGCACTGATATCAACAAATGGAATAAGGAAATCCTTCTTTCTTTCACCGAAGTGGAATCAATACAAGATTATTGTCAAGAGGTACAAATTCCTTTAACTGGCAATGGCACTGCCCACACACACACGTTATAGATAACATAAACTGTAACTCGGTAACCCAAACTTCGTAAGCCCTTGATTTTCATGATTACGAATAAATCACGACTGCATATGAGAACGTGTTATTTTCCAACCCTTACATTTATGCAGTACATGATCATCAGATTTCACAACACATACTTCAAAGTGGAGATACTTAATATCCAGTTCAGTGCTCTCTCCTACTTAAACACGTAAGTCTACAAAGTCATATTTAAATACAGAATGGTAGATAACTATACTCAACAGAAAAAAAAATGTCTCTAAGATGGTTTTATATCTATTCAACAAGTGAATAAAAATATGTTGGAAATCAGATCCATAGTTCAAACATTATGTCTTTTTCTTCGCTTTAAAATAATTTTTGTAAGTCAGCTTTATCTAAAATTCCACTGCCTGCCAAGGTGCTATAGAAACTGCATTTATACTTTTTCTTTTTAATGAAAAGAGAACATTAACAACTGCTGTAATATTTAAATCACAAAAACAAAAAACAATATTCCAGGAAGGATAAGACTACATATGACCAAGTAAAAATTCCATAAACTGTAAGCAATTGAGCAACTCTTTACTATTAGTGATAATTCCAGTCTGTATCATCAGTTTGGCTTGGTAGGATAGGAAAAAGGGTGGGGCATTTTATGCTTTTTATCATAAATCATTATTTGGGCTTTAAAAAAAAAAATCATACAGGTAAACCTAATGAATCAGAGTTCAGGTTCCCGAAAATTCCCAGAGGGGAAAGCAATCAAGCAATTATGTATTTGCGGTTTATAGCTCCAGATTCTTACTCTCAAAATTGGAGCTGAAATTCCAAGCCACTTTGGTTGGATTCTTCCAGTTAAAAATTAATTTTGGTCAACAAATGACTTAACTAATGACTCTTCTTCAAATAAAAATTTTTAACAAAAAAAGAGAAAAGGGAGTGGTGATCAAATAAGATACGTTCTATCCTTAACAGACTTAAGCTTCTCTTTCCAAATCTTATGAAGTGCAACACAGTGGACAGAACGTCTCTGAAGTCACACAGATCTGGGTCTGAATACTGGTTCCACCATTTACTAACTCTGATTTTGAACAAGTTGACCTTGAGTCTCAATTTCCTCATCTGCACCATGGGAATCACATTCACCTCATTAAGAAACAGGGAGGATTACAGAGATGTAAAGAACCTGGCACAGAGCAGGGCATTCATTAAAACAGTTATCGAGGATACATTAAATTCATAAAGAGAGAAAATGTAAGATACTTATTAAGGGTTTACTGGGGCGCCTGGGTGGCTCAGGCGGTTGGCCATCCAACTTCGGCTCAGGTCATGATTTCACTGTTTGTGGGTTCCGGGCCCATATCGGGCTCTGTACTGACAGCATGGAGGCTGGAGCCTGCTTCAGATTCTGTGTCTCCCTCTCTCTCTGCCCCTCCCCCACTCGCACTCTGTCTCTCTCTCTCTCTCTCTCTCTCTCAAAAATAAACTTTGAAAAAAAAATTTTTTTAAAGAGAATTCCCTGATATTTTTGTTTTGGTAGCTGATACTTTTTTTTTCCATCAAGCATCTTTTGTTTTCTTACTTCTTAATCGTTGTCTAGGAAACTAATACTCTTGCAATGATTTAAACAATAAGGAAGTACGTATATAAAATAAAACTGATGGTTCCATCTCACCTCCATCCTAATCCCAGGGGTAATCATCTTTCCATGTTTTTCTGAGCTTTGACAATTTCTATTCTGCATTTAAAAGAACATAGGATGGTACTATACATATTATTCTACAACTTGCATTTTTGTCTTGGGAATATATCCTGGATGGCCTTCTACCTCCTCCATAATATCTGAATATTACTCCATAATACAGATGCTCCAAGAAACAGTTCCAGTCTTTAAAAATGCACATCCCTGTATACCTATCTCTACATCAAGAGTGCTTTTATTTCTGTAGGATAGATTCCCTGAGATGAGATTAATGAATCAAAGAGTAGATACAATTTAAATTTTAGGAGATACTGTCAATAAGTTACAGCAAATTTACACTCCCACCAAGTCTTTTCTCACACCTCAATTAGTTAGTACCTGTGTTTTGTACTAATCTGATGGCAAAAAAGAGCTGTCTCATTGCTTTAATCTGCCATCTGTCACATTTAAGAGGTTGAGTAACTTTTCATGTTTATTGATCATTTGCATTTCCTCTTGTGTGAATTAACTCTTCACACCCTTTGCCCATCTTCTTACTGGTTCTTGGCTTTTTCTTATTAATTTGTGGGACCTAGCATATATTAGGAATAGTGATGCCCAATTAAATGCTGTATATATAACTGATAATTTTATCACACTCTCAAGACTGATAAGACTACTTTGAACAAAGGGAACGGGTATAATGAACTGAGGCTTCTAAGTAATACCATCAAATATTGTTCTATTAGAAAGTGCAGTGCAACAAAACACTGCAAGGAAATGGTAAATGTGTAAAGTTCAAATTTCAACGTACGCCCCCTTTTCCGTAACAGGTGTAAAGACTATTTCCTTAACTACTGTGAGATCAGCAACATTTTCCCAGCTGGGAGCTCACTTGTGCGAGAATCTAACCACGTCTCCGACGAAAGACAACCACAGGACTCTGGCGCGTAGTGGCACGAGCTGTAGCCCCCTTCACGGGACATTGACATGGCAGCTGCGTTGACACACCACGGATGGCCTCAAGGAGGCTGCACATGTCACCGACGGCCCAGGCGACACCCCGATGGTCCCTCGAGGTCGCACTGCGGGCGACGATCCCCACCTTCCCGGACCCTGTCCTCCCCGCCAGGGTCCTCGCGGGGCAACCGTTCCAATCGCGACAGGAGAGGCCACTGCACGCCCGGGTCGCAATGACAGGCACCTCGCCTGTGGTCCACCTCCTGAGGAAACCCACCCCAGGCTTCCAGGCACCCTTACCCAAGCTTCTGTCTCTCTTCCCTACTCATGGGCGCGGCCCCCGCCGTCCACACAGACGTGGCCGACACCAGGCAGAAGGCGGCCGTCGCCGCTACCAGGCTCCATGGCGCTCGCTGGGGGACCGAGGACCCACAGCCCCGGCCGCCGCCGGCTTCGCTCATGGCCCTGCGGTTCCGCGCACGCGCAGCGGCTACGCCCGGCCGGTGGGACACATTGCCGGACGCGGGTGGCAAGGGGGCTGCGAGCCGTGCCGAGGGCGGGATGCGGAGCAACGCAAGCGGTAGCCGTAGCCGAAATGCTTCCCGAAACCGCCGAGCCGGTCCCCAGCGCCAGCGCTGCCACCGCCCTCCGCCCTTAGCAGCCCGGAGCGCCTCCCCCAGCTTTCCGGTGTCGTAGTCTAGGAAACCGCCTCCCCCAACGTTACTTCCGGGTAGGGCCCGGGGCGTTGAGGCTCAGGACCAATGGGGACCAGATCGGAGAGGGGCTGGCTCCGGGGACAGGAGAGGGCATTGGCCGGGAGAAGTGAGACGTGGACAAAAGGCGGGACCTCTGGCTTCCGCCCTCCTCCGACCCGCGAACTTGCGACTCGAAGACTACAAGTCCCAGCGTGCGCTGCTTTCCCCGGCGGGCTAGCAATCAGACTCCGCCTGGCTAAATTTCCACCCTGGGTGGGCGCGCTGCACTCTGGGATGTGTGGTCGTCCGAGGGTCACAGGCGGTGACTAGGATCCCGCTTCCAGCGGCGTCTTGCAGCCTGTCCTACCTCCGGGGCTGTAGGCTTACGAGTCCTGGGGAACCTGTCAGCTGTTTATCCCTCTTCCTGCGCTTGACGCTTCCCGGAGGGCTGGCCGGATGAGGCTCACACGTCCCCAGCTCGGTGCTACCCGCTTTCGGAAGTAGTGTTGGGGTAGCCTCTGCCCCGAGAGAAAGTACAAAACAGTAACAGCAAAAGTGAGTTGACCTTTGATGCCACGTGCTGAGTTTTGCTTGCACGTTCTCTCATGCACTCTTCTCAACTCTCACAAGTAAGTATCACCATTCCCATTTTGCAAATGAGGAAACCGAGTCTGAAGAGGTTAGGTAACAAGTCCTCGTTACACTGCTGGATTAGACACCCAACAAACCTCTGTGACTCAGGAGTCCTTGCATGTAACCACATCCACAAGGATTAAAGAGAGCACGTACTTGATTAATAATAGTTCTCTAAAAACCTCAATGTAAGGAGAGTAGTGAGCTTGAAAGAAAATTTAATGAAGGAAATTGGAACTTGCAATTTATTTTGATCACTGAGTCCCACATTAACTATTGGTAAAATGAGTGGGTTCCTCTTGAAAAACCACATTGTATTTCTTGTGTGATAATTGAGTAGGTAGGTGCAGAGTTTAGGTGCGGATATGATCTCTGTGACCACAGGAAATCGCCTGCTGATCCCCTCAGCAGCGTTCAGCTGTATCTCTGGAAACTTTTGTTGATTTTGATCACTTTGCATCATATGCTTGGCTTTCAGACCGGCCATTCATGTGACACCAATGACTCTTCACTCCTCTCTTTCTTAAAACGCTGGTGTTCCCTGCATTTTAAGGTTTTCTTTTTGTCTTTTTTTCTCTTTGTACACTATCCTTTGGTGATTTCTTCCACTCATGTGTATTCAGCCATCACATGCCTGTGATTTCCGTATCTGTCCTGATCTCTAGACCCACACTTCCACCTTCCTGATGGAAATTCCCTTCTCTGTGGCTCAAGGTAGCTCAAATGTAATATGTTCACTGTTTCAAATTAATGCCTTAGAATCATCTTCAACTCCTCCTCCTCCTTCATGGTCCACACCCACCCACTTGCCAAATTACATAGAGTCTACTGCTATCACTACTGGCTGGCACTCCTACTTCTTCTTAGTTCAAGCCTCATTACCTCCTTCCTGAACCATTGCAATGGTCTCCTAATTACTTCCCTGCCACCCTACTTTTCACAACACTGCTACCGGAGTTGGCATTTAAGGACATCTACAGACCCTCTGTACATGTCATCTCCCTTATACCCCTGCCCTGCCCTCAGATTCTATGTGGTAACTAACGAATTCTCATGTTATCCTCTGCTATCCCACCATTTTTGCAGAACACTCTTCCCAATGAGTTGGCTCAGATTTCATATCTACAAAACCCTTTCATAGCCTTACAGCCAGTGGAAGTCATTCTCTCTGGGCGCCTGGGTGGCTCAGGTGCTTGAGTGTCTGACTTAAGCTCAGGTCATGATCTCACAGGTTGGTGACATTGAGCCCCACATCAGACTCGCTGCTGAGGAGCAGCAGTGCGGAGCCTGCTTCAGATCCTCTGTCCCCCTCTCTCTCTGCCCTTCTCCCATTCATGCTCTTTCTCTCTCTCTCAAAATAAATAAATAAACTTAAAAAAAAAAAAGAGAGAGAGAGAGGTCATTCTCTCCCCTATTCTTTCATTGTATTTTATGTCTTTATGATTGTGTTTTTCACAGTCAGCCATGCCCACTAGATTATGACTTCTTGAAGGATATGGACTTCACCTTAATTATGTTCCAAAATTCAGCACTGTGCTTCTGCTGTTATAGATACTTAATAAGTGTTGAATATACTTGTTTCCATCTTCCTTCAGTTTCTTTATAAAATGGGACTAATATAGTCTTTTTATCTACTTTTATGAAGGTTGTGAGAACACATGAGGTCATTTCTGTACAATATTAATTTTATTCCTTTTATGGACTTGCAACCCTATATCGGTTCCATCCTGGATCCTCTTTGGCAGCTTTAAGGATGCAGTTAGCTAAATAAATAATACCTGTGAATTGTTCTTGGCTCTGGCATAGAGAACATGATAAGCTAAAGGTCAATACCAACCATCCAGTATTTGAAAACTAGGAACAAAGAAAATAGAAAAATAGTCAATGACCTTCAGTTGTATGAAATGTAGTCAAGTCAATTATTTGTAGTAGATTATTGGCAGTAATTCACTTTTCTTTATCTTCCTAATGTTCCAAGCCTTTATAAGAAGTCAAAAATTGACTAGTAACTATCATTAACAAAAATGTTCTCAGGAAGGAGTTCTGGCTTTTAATGTTTAGAATTTTCTGTTTTCCCCTCTTGACTCATTTATTTGTTTTCAAGCTAACACTACATTTTAAAAATGTCTAATGAGAACCCAGAACATATTTTTTGTTGACTTGCTAAATAATCATTTTTTCCTCCCTTACTGAAATTCAAT
Organism: Felis catus; assembly: GCF_018350175.1. NCBI lineage: Eukaryota > Metazoa > Chordata > Mammalia > Carnivora > Felidae > Felis > Felis catus. The sequence goes on along the minus strand of NC_058384.1, from coordinate 23,477,688 downwards.
TTCTAGCCAGTTGCTGAGTACATTTTTCACTAATCTCTGCAAAACTGTGAGTAGAAAAGCTTATATGGCCTACACAGTATTGCAATTTATCATATGTAAGGTGGAGCCCATGGAAGTGAAAGAAAAATATGTTCACAAAGTGCATTTCAAAAGAGAATCCATTTTAGCCTCATGATGGAAATAATCAAGATTCTTAGCTAATTGGCAGTTATGGACACTAGGAAAAATTTACATTCATTATTTTAAAACCTATACACATTATTTTATGATAAACACATGACAAAAAGGACATAGGATTTAAACAAGAGAAACCTTGGTGTGTTATACAGAGGGAAAAACACTGGTGTAAGACATTAAGGAGACTAAGGATAAGGACTTTAAAACAATATGGAAGAGACTTTAGATGTGTAAAGCCCATTAAAAATTGTAAGACATCACACACCAAAATAAAAAGCTTTTGCACAGCAAAGGAAACCGTCAACAAAAGACAACCTACAGAATGGGAGAAGATATTTTTAACTGATGTATCCAATAAGGGGTTAATAACCAAAATATATAAAAAGATTATACAGTTCAACACCACATAATCCAATTAAAAGTGGGCAGAGGACATGAATAGACATTTTTCTGAAAAAGTCGTACAGATGGCCAACAAGTACATGAAGAGGTGTTCAACATCACTAATCATCAGGAAAATGCAAATCGAAACCATAATTAGATACCACCTTACACCTGTTAGAATAGCTAGACTCTAAAGAATAAACAACAAGTATTGACAAGAATGGGGAAAGAAAAGAGCTGTTGGTGGGAATACCAGCCGGTGCAGTCATGGTGGAAAACAGTATGGAGGTTCCTCAATAAAAATAGAACCATCATATGATCCAGTAATTCAATTACTGGGTAGTTACCCAAAGGAAATGAAAACACTAATTCAACAAGATATATGCACACCTATGTTTATTGCAGCATTATTTACAATAGCCAAAATATGGAAGCCCAAGTGTCCATCCATAGAGGAATGGATAAAGAAGATGTTGCAACAACATGGATCGATCTGGAGGGTATAATGCTAAGTGAAAGAAGTAAATTTGTCTCAGAGACAAATACATGATTTCATTCATGTGGATTTTAAGAAACAGAACAAACGAACAGAGAAAAAAAGAGACAAACAAAAAACTAGACTCTTAAATATAGAGAACAACCTGGTGGTTGCCACAGGCAGTTTGGGAGGATGGATAAAATAGGTGAAAGGGATTACAGTACACTTATCATGATGAGCACCGAGTAAGGTGTGGAATTGTTGAATCATTATAATGTATACCTGAAACTAATATAACACTGTGTTAATTGTGCTTGAATTAAAAAAATAAAGCTGTCAAAGCAAATAGTTAGAAATAAGAGCCATTTATAAAATGCCCTTTTATCAGTTAAGAGTTTGTTTGCACAACCTTGTAGCTTATGTAAATATGTATGCTCACCTGTGTTCTCTTTACTTTCTTCCCGGATGGATCAGGACTTAGGGAGGGGCAGGAGAATCCTGGTTAGAATCCTATGGATTCACAAACACAAGGGAGGGGCTCCACTTCAATATCACTGCTCGGAAATAGTCCCAGGAGGCTGTAAGCAGCTGTGTGAGACTGACCATACAGTGGCAGTTGCCCCTAAATGACTTGAATTCTTTAGTATTACAGATCTAGTTACTCTGAAAACTCTAGTGTGGAATTTGGGAGTAGTGATTTTGTCATTCTCCAAATTGCTTTTCCTCTTATTTGATAGCGCGTGGAATTTACAGAACACTTCTGGAGGACCCAATATTACAAACTTTAAATAAAGATGGGACTTATTCTACATTCACAACTAGGGACTTTAAGGCCCTAGAAAGACTACTTAATGAAAAAGATAGTGAATGTTGTGGGCTGACTTCAGGCTTGGCTGTCTGACTTACCCAGATTCCAAGAAAGAGAATGGGAAATACGAATGATTCATTGCTGCTAAAGATGTCCCCAGGGCTTTTATCACCTCTCAATCATGATTCAAGATCTTAAAAATCACTTCAGCTTCAGATAATTATCTTATTTCTCTCAGTGACACCTGCACCAGGTCTCTTAGGCAAGAGATTTTGCTCCTACATAATGTTTTTTTTTTTAATGTCTATTTATTTTGAAAGGGGAGTAGAGAGAGAGGGAGAGAATCTGCACTGTCAGTGCAGACCCCAGGTGGGCTTGATCCCACGAACCCTGAGATCACGGCCCGAGCCAAAATCAAGAGTCAGACACTTAACCAACTGAGCCACCCAGGTGCCCCATTCCTATATCATGTTTAATGTTAAGCTCACGCTTGTGGTTGGGTGTTTCATTTTGTAGCCATTTTCCATTTACTTCCACATATCAATCAGCAACAAAGCCAAGTTACATGGCTCTTCACAAGCAAGTGCATCTTGTCGGTGGCCTCTCTCTTAAATCCCCTTGTATCACCAACACGGTTCCCACTTTATATTTTAGTCTGGCCACAGAGGTTTAAGTCTGCACCGTTCCACAACATTTGAATGGTGCTGACTTGACATGGTGGCCAAGAAAAATGGCTCTGAGCCAGCTCTGCTACTTATTGGCCACGTTATCTTAAGCAAGTTACTGAATGTCTTTGTGCCTTGGTTTCCTCCTTTATAAAATGAGAATAAGAATAGTACCTGCCTTCCAGCATTCTTAAAAGGAGTGAATGGTTTACCTGTTGTAACACCTTCCTCCTAGGGGTGTTGTGCAAGAGGTGAGATGCTGTGTGTAAAATACTTAGCACAGTTTGAAAGAGCTCAGTAAACAATAGCTGGTCATTAATGGAGTGGAAAGGAAAAGTTGCCATTGGTGAGAGCAGGAGTCAGGGGGTAGGTGCAGTGGCTCCCTAGCCCGTAGGATCATGATTCAGCCCTGAATCCTGTCCACTTCCTTTGCTTGCTGACCACATACTGTTACTGCAGCCTCCCTGTCCAAAAATGTGAGCCCTCCTAGACATGCACCTTGAGAGACCTTTGAATTCATGTGTGGTTTCTGCCATGGAGACCTTGTACAAGCTATAGAGCCTCATCCATGTTTTAGAGTAAACATACATACGAACACAATGTACTTTTCTTCCCCTCTTAAAATTAAAAGTGGCCTCATCTGTAAGCCATTTAAAGTTACAGAGGTGGAATAGACTTTGGAAATCTTTTCAGTTTTTTTGGGTGACTTCGTTCTGTTTTTTACTTTGTTTTTACAAAAATGCATTTTCCCTCCAACCTCCATAGGATTTAAAAGATACTCAGTTGGATTTATGCTAATTTAACTATATATGAAATTGAGGATCAAAGTGAAAGATGCCCATTTGAATGGGTCAAAAACATTAGGTAGAGCAATCTTAGTATTCTGACACTCAAGAATTAAAAGTTAGCTATTTCTGTAGTGATGCTGATATTACACATTATCCAAATCTGACATTGTCACCTTCTAGAAACTCCATTTGCATATATAGATATACATGTAGAAAATTTATACACACTGTGAGAAGTGAGATGAATCATTTTCAGAAATACCAAATGAAAGCTGTGCTGTCTATTTAACAATAGGTTTATAACCTATTGGGAATATGTGCAAGCCCCAACACACACACACAGTGGAATCCTAAACCCTAAGACACTTCACTTCCTGGTTCTTCATCCCCCCCCTCTTCATTTCACAGGCTTATTTTTTTTTTCAACTTTTTTTTATTTATTTTTGGGACAGAGAGAGACAGAGCATGAACGGGGGAGGGGCAGAGAGAGAGGGAGACACAGAATCGGAAACAGGCTCCAGGCTCTGAGCCATCAGCCCAGAGCCTGACGCGGGGCTCGAACTCACAGACCGCGAGATCATGACCTGGCTGAAGTCGGACGCTTAACCGACTGCGCCACCCAGGCGCCCCTTCACAGGCTTATTTTTTTGTGTGTGTGTGTGGGGGGGGGCTTTGCAATGAGCATGCGCCAAAGAACTGAAGTCTCTGTGTCACGGAGGAATGTATATTTGTTCCAGTCAGATTACTTTTTGCCTTATGTGGGCATAGGCGACCTCCAGGCCAGGCTGTAAACTCTGTAGCACTCAGTCAATGAGGAATCAGGGGAGGGACTCACATGCTAGGAGATAAATTGCCTGCTGTAACTGCCCCCAGTGTGCCTGTCCATCAGACACCCACTCTTGCAAGAATGTTGATTAAAGCCTCGGGGTTCCCTGTGCTCTGAGTCTCTGTGTCCCTCCTTTGATGGGGTCAGTGGGCTTATTTCTCACACATACTTAATACTGCCTTTTCAGGCTTTCTTCCTCCCATCCCATAATCCTCAGACAGAGTGATCCAAATTTGTCAAACCTCATCATTTGTTAACTTCAGAAGTGTGCCTTTCCATTGAGATAAATGTTGACAGTTCTTAAATATTTAAAGTTTATTTATTTTTGAAAGAGAGAGTACATGTGCATGCGCCTGAGAGGGAGAGAGGCAATGGAGTGGGTGAGAGAGAGAATCCCAAGGACTAATAGCATAGAGCCTGATGAGGGGCTCGAACTCACAAACTGTGAGATTGTGATCTGAGCAGAAATCAAGAGTTGGATGCTTAACCCACTGAGCCACCCAGGCCCCAACAGTTCTTAAATATTTAAAATTACCTATTTCCTGGCTTTCTTCTCCAGCATAAAGTTGTATGAAAATAATGCTTTCGGGGCGCCTGGGTGGCGCAGTCGGTTAAGCGTCCGACTTCAGCCAGGTCACGATCTCGCGGTCTGTGAGTTCGAGCCCCGCGTCAGGCTCTGGGCTGATGGCTCGGAGCCTGGAGCCTGCTTCCGATTCTGTGTCTCCCTCTCTCTCTGCCCCTCCCCCGTTCATGCTCTGTCTCTCTCTGTCCCAAAAATAAATAAAAGTTGAAAAAAAAAAAAAAGAAAATAATGCTTTATTTGGTTCTTCTCCACATGTATTGAAAGATTTTGTACTTTTTTTTGTTGTGCTTTTGTTTCTTGGTTTTTAGTTTTTCTTCTTTTCACAAGCGGAGCTTTTAGTAGTTTAGGTGATAAGCCAAGGGGAGGGAAATTTTGCCATGGGAGAAAAGTAGAAAAAACAGTTCTTAGTTTCTTTGCAGATCAGTTTCCTTGTGGTATTTGAAAATCAGTCTACAATCTCCAATACACATGATTGTACTTAAAACTTGGAGAGATGTGGTTTTAGGTATCCCTACCCTCTTGACCACATTTTCATGGCACCAGGCAATGAGTCAAACACATCTGCATTGTGCAAGGAAATGTACTATTGTTAGTCTACTGCTAATGATTAATAGACATCATTATTATTATTATTTATGGAACTAGCTCTTAAGTAAATACTAACTTCAGAACCTTCCCAGCCCTTCTTTGCAGGCTTGTGCTTAATTTTAGTACCCTACAGTATTGCCTAATGTTTTTTTTCTGGTTTTCCTCCATGTCACCTCACATCACTTCGGTTTCCTTCCTCCTCTTCCTCCTCTCCTCTTCCTCTTCCTCCTCATCTGGCACGGGCATCTATGTGCACACACACACATACATACATTTGCTTTGTACCCACTCCTGAGCATTGAACTTCAAATCACATGATTTGAGTCCTAGACCTGGATCTGCCATTTACCATTCTATGCAAGTCAGTTCCTCTAACACTTGTTTTTTGTTTTTGTTTTTGTTTTTGTTTTTGTTTTCATTCCAATTGGCCAACAGAAGTGGACAGAAGATCCAAATGTAGAGTCACATTAGTGGTTAAAAACATGATTAAATATTTTAATCATGCATAATTACCGGTTGGTTTATTTATTTATTTATTTATTTATTTATTTATTTATTTATTGGTAGATAGTGATTGCAGCCAAATTATAGGAATTGGGATAAAAAGGAACTATTCTCCAACAACCTCATAACCAGTTTTTATTATTAAACCAATCTCAGTCCAATTTCTGTCGTACGTACAGACATTTATTAAACAAACATTAGTTAGCAAGCATCAACAGGTAACACATACCACCTGTTCTGTGAGTTTGATGACATGCCGGTCTCTTTCCGTTTAGGAACTGTAATCGTAACCTTGCATGAAAGGTTCACTGCAGGAGGATGAACAATATTCCAGAACCAGGGTTCTGTCACCCTTCCAGGAAGCACCAGACAACTGGAAGTCCTCCGTCCCACACACTGTCCCTACTGGCCCAGCTTCTTACCAACGTGTTCATAAAAGCATGGGAGTACCTCTGAAATATGTTAGCCAGTCCACACATCTTGAAAATCATAAATTCTATCAGTGAGAGCCTATTTCTTTTTCTTCTTTCTTTATTTTTTTTAATGTTTGTCTATTTTTGAGAGAGAGAGAGAGAGAGAGCGAGCGAGCATGAGCAGGGGAGGGGCAGAGAGAGAGAGGGAGACACAGAATCTGAAGCAGGCTCCAGGCTCTGAGCTGTGAGCACAGAGCCTGACGCAGGGCTTGAACCCCCAAACCGCATTATGGCCTGAGCTGAAGTTGCTTAACCAACTAGGCCACTATGGGAGTCTATTTCTAATGTCGTTTATTATGGCTAACAAACCACTGATTCCAACAATGAAAAATTCATTTTTGACACTTGTTATAGTAAATAAAATGATCTTTAGTCTGCATTCAGATAAGTTGGAAAGCTGTGCTTGTAGTACCTACATCCTGTTGAGACCCCTTAGCTGCCATCCTGGAGTGGGAATTTCTTTTTCTTTTTCTTTTTTTAGTTTATTTCTTTGGTGGGGGAGGGGGCAGAGAGAGAGAATTCCAAGCCGGCTCCACGCACAGAGTGCAAAGCCTGACATGGGGCTCTGTTTCCTGAACCATGAGATCATGACCTGAGCCAAAATCAAGAGTCAGACACTCAACCGACTAAGTCGGGTGCCCCTGGAGTGGGAATTTCTGATTGGGACAACTGATTGCACCCCTAGTGTAACTTAACCTGATCCATTTATAATATCATATTATTGTGAAGAATTTTAAGGTATACATGGCAAACATTATCTTGATAATACTTACAAAGGATACATAATATGTCAGGCACTTCCCCCTCTCCCTCAACATTTGAGAATTGTTATCTTTCTTTTGCAGATGCAGAAAATGAAGTTCAAAGAGGTTTATCACTTTGCACGTGTCAAAGTAGGAAATTGGCACAGTCAAGATTTGGATAGAAGGCCAGATCATTTCTACCATAAATTCTGGTTTTGCTTGTGACAGTCTTGATTTACACTGTCCTATTATCCTGAGTAGTGCCCCCTTTCATTTTCAAAAATGTCTCAATATAAATGATAAATTATATGGGGCACCTGGGTGGCTCAGTTGGCCTTAACCATCTGACTTTGGCTCAGGTCACAGTCTCACAGTCTGTGAGTTCGAGCCCCGCATCAGGCTCTCTGCTCTCAGCACAGAACCTGCTTCTGATCCTCCGTCCCCCCTGTCTGTCTGCCTCTCGCCTGCTCACATGTGCTCTCCCTCTCTCAAAAATAAATAAACATTAAAAAAAAATAAAACCCAAACTACATTACATCACCTCAAAAATCCAAGGACCTCATCCCCAACCTATGTCAGATTCTAACAGATAAATGAACACACCACAGCAAGTTCTAGCCTGGCTTCTTCTTGTACCACCACGCGATTTTGAATAAAAGGAAGAAAAAAACAGTATAATTAGGTGGTACAATTCAAGAAAAGAAAGTCCTGCTAACAGGAAATACAAGTCTCCTCCTTTGCTAAGAAAAATGTAATAATGAATCACCAAGAAATTGGACAGACTAATCAGTTATAGAATACAATGAAAATTATAGGAAGAAGAATAAGACCGATATTGAAATTAAGCTACATATTCAACCATGTTTGCCCACGAACATTCATATTGACTAAGTTTGGTGTCTGTTTTGTCTTGTTTCCATTCATACTTACTCTGAAACACTAAGGGGAAAACAATTCTTGCACCCACATTTTACCACTTTGGTAAAATACAATATAAAAATCACACCCTTGGTGTAAAATTACATTTACCAGTCAGTTATGGGAACTAAAAAGCACTTCTCTAGGATGCACTGAAAATTTTTTCAAAGAGCATTCCTTTTTTAGGCAAAACAAAATCTCTGTCACTGCCATGACCTTTTCCTGAAATGATAAAGACAGCTGCCTGTGGACGTGTATGGGTTGAGAAATGCTGGCCTTTTCTCGTGTGAGGGTTCACCGTGGCAGACACGTTATGTGACCCAGGAAGGAGCAGGCCCCCAGGACTAAGAAGTGCTCTTGTGTGAGGCAAAGGCAGCTCTCTGTCACTCATCATCCCATGACTGGGTGGACTATCAGAGCCTCTTATTCTGATGTTTTGTGTGGCCCCCTCTCTGAAATGTTCTATTCTTTGGAGCTTCTGCACCAAGTTAAGTTGCAGCCACCCTCTCTTCCCACCTCTGACATTGCCTGAGGCTTCCCCAGTAGGGGGCTGTCGGGCACCAATGGCACAGTGAGAACATTTGAGGAGGCCCACAAGTCGACCTAGACAATCTGGAATTTTCTGATTAACTTTTTGCATTGTGCCTTAGATTTGGTTAGATCCAGTCTCTTTCTTTAAATTCCAGAAAGTATTTTTTACTGGGGACAGAGTGATAGCATGGTAAAATCTGTTGCCTTGTTCTTGGGAAGTCAAATAAGTCTTTTGAGTAGGGAATGCTAAAAAGGATAAAACACTATTTGTGTGAAACTTAAACCTTTTCGTTTACAATAAAATGTGTTCCAACTCTTACCTACATCTTGAAAATACCTGATAAGCCTTTGTGGTGTCATGGACAATGTGGGGATCATAGGAATGTTTTGAGCTGGGAAGATAGGAGAGATGTTATCTATATCATGTTGTCTAAGAAGAAAATTCCATTCTTTCCTAATCTAATCACAGCTCCCCTTATTCTTGTTAAAATTGTAAGAAAATGAAGGCTAGTGTCTAATGAATTCTAACACCATTCTAGGTGCCTTATGTGTGTACATTATTTTTCATCCTTTTAAAAAATTCCGGGAAGTAAGTCCTATTAAGATTCTCATTTTCCAGATGAAGGAGGTGAGGCACCAAGGGGTCCTCAGCCTCCCAGCCATTGAATGGCAAAGCCAGGATTTGAACCCACACAGTCTGGCTCTGGAGACTGCATTCAACCAGCGAATACCTTCCCTCATAAATTACTATCTAAGATGGGTTAACATGTTCCCAACTATCTTATAGTACTAAAACAAACATCTGTAACTTAAATATTATGCTGCTGTCATATTGGAAAGTATCACAAACCTCTTAACATCACTTGTAACAAGATTTACTCGACTTTATAGGATTTATTTGATGTTACCTTTAAATGAGTTTTTGTTTTTTTTTTTTTAACTGGAAAGCATTCATTGACTCAGTATTTAATGTTCTCCTTCCAGATATAAAGCACAGAGTCTGTGGGGGGAGAAAATCTTTCTGATAAGAGGTAAGATATGCACACAAATCATCATAAAATAAAGGGGAAAATAAATGCCATCAGAGAAAAGCAAATAAAGAGCTATGGGAATTCAGGAAGGGAAAGATGCCGGATTTAATGACCTTAAACTCCAAAGAGCATCCCATCTTCTTGAGTTTCCATATCACAGCTACTGTGTATGAACTCTGATGACATCTTTGAAGGCATAATAAAGAGCAGTATTATTAATTAGATAAGAATTAGAGAGCTGTTATTAATGAGAATTAGAGAAGTTATTAGTAATTTAGCATTTCTTGGTCATGAGGTAAGATTAATTGAACTTCAGTAAAAATTTATCCCACTTAATATACTCTGACTACTCTTTTCTGACAAATCATGTTCCTCATTTCCCTGAAAATATTGTCAAAATAGAATCCTGAATGAAATCAGTGCCTAACACAGTGCCTTGTACTAAAAGGTACTTAATAAATACACATTCACTTGTTTGATGACTACTTATTTAAACCTGCCTCTAGCCCTGTGTGCACATTTGAGCATAAGCTTTAGTACACATCATTCTCAATAGTTATCCTCTTTTTTCTTCAGCATACTTGATCTCTTTCCATTTATTCATTAGTCATTCAACAAACGTTTTTTTTTTTCAGAAGTAGTAATCTGGATTGATGTTTTTATTTCTTTACAACTTGAACAATTTATTGGAATGTGGTGCCACTCACCAAGATGGAAACCCTAGGATGAAGGACAGCTGAAGAGAAGGGGGATAGATGATAAGTTCATTTGGGACATGATAAGTTTGAATGGAAGGTGCCTGTTTGACATCCAAGTGAGGAATACAATAAGCAGCCAGATGTGTGGGTCTGGAGGGAGAGAGAGAGACAGAGACAGAGACAGAGAGAGAGATCCAGGTTAAGTTTAAAAGGGAATTATTAAGCACCATGGGAGGAAGTTAAAGCCATGGAAAAATTGTTCTTAATCTCAGGGGTAAGAACCTTTGAGAATCTACCAGTTGTCTCAGTACGTCCATGTAATCCTAAAATTATATGTGACAAGTCCTCCCCCTAGAATGTATTGCAGCACAATATCCGAGAGGTTCATGACTCCAGAAAGGCTAAGAATGACAGGTGACAAGAGAAGTTTCAGGAAGGAATGTTGGGGATCTCCAAAATAAGAAGTGGAAGAAGAGTAGCAAAGAAAAGAAAGCCAGAAAGCAAACCACAGGTGAGTTACTGAAGTCAAAGGATGAGAACGTTGGAAGGAAGGAGTAGTCAATAGTGCCCCATGCTGCAGAAAGCACTGAAAGGTCCTTATCTCACTAGCAAATTCCCTAAGGTGGGTTCTGTTGCAGTGGATATTCAGCACATGTTTACAGAAAAATTATATCCATTAAATAACTTGAGAGGAGTGAGGAAAAATTAATAAAGTGATATGCCAGTGGCAGATTTAATTAGGTTTGCCTTTACATTAACAAGTGAAACACACAGGCAGTTAGACAGTAGCACTAGTTAGGTCATCTTATAAAGTCTCCCTAGCAGGCTTCTCTATGGTAGAAAATGGTTCACCAGCATCACTTAAACCTTCCCGTTGGCCTGAAGGGGAAGGAGAGGGAAGAGGGGAAGCAGTTTCCTTTATAAAGGATGTGACCAGGAAGGTGCACACCTCACTGATGCTCACATCTCATCGGAAAGGAATTAATCAATTGGTCACACCTAGCTGCAAGGAAGGCTGAGATTTTTTGCTTGTAACTGGGCAGCCATGTGTCCAGATTAAATTCAAGAGATTATACAACTAGAAAGGAGAAGAGGCTAACAAATATTGGGAAGTCTAGCTTTGGTGTTTTTACAGTCATGATCACACTTCTACTGAAGATGCAACTATGAGTTTTGAAATATTTATGGACTCCTAAAATGGGTTAACTGGAAAATCTGTTCCATTTTACTTTTAATTTTTCTTATTACATATAACTTATCAAACTCCTTTTTTAAAAATTTTATTTATTTATTTACATATTTGTTTATTTTCAAAAGTTTTATCTATTTCTTTTGAGGGAGAGAGAGAGAGTATCCCAAGCAAGCTCCATGCTCAGCATGGAGCCTGACATGGGGATCGACTCCACCCTGGGATCATTGACCCAATGTGAATCAAGAGTCACAGGCTTAACCGACTGAGCCATCTAGGTGCTCCTTAATTTTTTTAATTTAAATTCAAGTTAGTTAACATATGGTGTAGTATTGGTTTCAGGAGTAGAATTTAGTGATTCATCATTTACATATAACACCCAGCGCTCATCCCAACAAGTGGCCTCCTTAATGCCCATCACCCATGTAGCCCACCCCCCTACCCACCTCCCCTCAACCCTGTTTGTTCTCCATATTTAAGAGTCTTAAATTTTTATCTTATTTTTTGTCTGTTTTTATCTTATCTTTCTTTCCCTTCTCCTATGGTCATCTGCTTTGTTTCTTAAATTCCATATATGAGAGAAATCATATGATATTTATCTTTTTCTTAGCATAATGCACTCTAGTTCCATGTACATTGTTGCAAATGGCAAGATTTCATTCTTTGTGATTGCTAATATTCCATCACATATATATATATACACACACACACACACACACACACACACACACCACATCTTCTTTATCCATTTGTCAGTTGATAGACATTTGGACTCTTTCTGTAATTTGGCTATTGTTGATAGCACTGCTATAAACATTGGGGTGCATGTGCCCCTTCGAATCAGTATTTTTGTATCCTTTGGATAAATACCTAGTAGCGTAATTGCTGGGTCATAGGAGAGCTCTATTTTTAATTTTTGAGGAACTTCCATACTGTTTTCCAATGTGACTGCTCAGTTTGCATTCCTACCAACAGAGCGAAAGTGTTCCCCACCTATAAAATTCCTAAAAGCTATAAATAAGTAATAGGATCTCTTTGGAGAAGTGTTAAAACACATCATTATTTTGACCAAGCTTTGGGGGAATTTTACAGTTATAGAGGTAGCCCAGTTTATGACTTTATCCTTTCTCCTCTGGGTAAGATGCATAGAGATAATGTGTCACTGGAAATATTACAAAGCAGCTTCCCTTGAGACTACTTCAATCCCATGGTGATAAGCCACAACTAGTAAATGGTAAAAGCTGTACTACAGTTGTCCCTTCTTATCCATGGGGGATATGTTCCAAGACACCTGGTGGATGCCTGAAAACCTGGATAGGACCAAACCCTATATGTACTATTTATTTGATACACAGATACCTGTGATGAAATTTAATTTATAGGTTGGTCACAGTAAAAGATTAACAACAACAATAATAAAATAGAACAATTATAATCATACTGTAATAAAAGTTATGTGAACGTGGTCTCCCTCTCCCTCTCTCTCTCTCTCTGTCTTCTTCAAAATGTGTTATTGTACTGTACTCACCTTTCTTTTTGTGATGTGAGATGATAAAATGTCTATGTGATGAGATGAAGTGAGGGGAATGAGCCAGGCATTGTGCTACAGCATTGGGCTACTGTCAACCTTCTGACCATACAACAGAAGGAGGATCATCTGCTCTGGACAGTGGTTGACCACAGGTGACTGAAACCACAAGAAATGAAACCACAGACAGGAGCTACTACTGTATCGGTAATTGCGGTTGCTCCTGGAATAAAAGAATGGCTAAAATAGCAAAATATAATAGGACTAACATTAACGTACTAGAGGGTTGTTATTTACTGTTTTACTTTTGGAACGGTGGAGTGTTAGAAGTTCATAAGGAAACTTAGTGCTTTGCAAAGTTATTTAATTTACTTAATACTAGATTTTGGTGAGAAAGCAGGGAAATTATGAGAGCAATCACCCAAGGAAGTGTGAATGTTCACCAGTTAAACAGAAGTGTTTTCCGATCACTTCCATTCCTCTAGTATGCCAGGGAAGCTGGATTTTGGAAACCATTTGTGTGCATTTATGAAGTTGGTTATTTTTTTTTTTTAACTCCCAGAAATCTGATCTGTGTTTTCATTAATGGCATATTCTAGAACTGTGCTGTTCAATATGGTAGCCACTAGCCACATGTGGCTATTGAGCACCTGAAATATGGTTACTTCATAAATGTAAGTATATACTGGATTTAAAAGAGTTATTATGAAAATATAATGTAGAATATCTGATGATTTTTAACATTGATTACATGTTTATGTGATAATATTTTAGATGTATTGTGTTAAAATATATTATGAACACTAATTTTGCCTGTTTTCACTTTCTTTAATGTGATAACTAGAAATTTTTAATTACATTCTGACTCATATCATATTTCTTTTTTTTTTTAATTTTTTTTTTCAACGTTTATTTATTTTTTTGGGACAGAGAGAGACAGAGCATGAATGGGGGAGGGGCAGAGAGAGAGGGAGACACAGAATCGGAAACAGGCTCCAGGCTCCGAGCCATCAGCCCAGAGCCCAACGCGGGGCTCGAACTCACGGACCGCGAGATCGTGACCTGGCTGAAGTCGGACGCTTAACCGACTGCGCCACCCAGGCGCCCCTCATATCATATTTCTGTTGGATGGTGCTGGTTTAGAAGCTGCATAGGAGAGGGGTGCCTGGATGGCTCAGTTGGTTAAGCATCTGACTTTGGCTCAGGTCATGATTTCAGGGCTCATGAGTTTGAGCCCCACGTCAGGCTCTGTGCTGACAGCTCAGAGCCTGGAGCCTGCTTCAGATTCTGTGTCTCAGTCTCTCTCTGCCCCTCCCCTGCTTCCACTCTGTCTCTCTCTCTCAAAAATAAACATTAAAAAAATGTTTTTAATGTAGTTGCAAAAACAAAACAAAACAAAACAAAACAAAGCAAAAAAGGCTCTCTTTTTCCAGGCTTGAACTGACCTATTTTATGGCACATAATCCTAATCAAAAATTTACAGAGTTTTAAACCTAAGAGTTTTTTAACCCCTCCACCCTGTACTCTCTCATACCCCAAATCAATGCAAGGACACTGATAGTGTATCCCAGAGTCACTGATATTGGGTTGAAAAATTTCTAATGATGGATGTCTTTAATACTCTGTGTGATGATCTTTTCCATTTATGGACAGTCTCAACTATCAGAAACCCTTTATAGTGGGAAGAAATTTGGCTCTCTGTACTTTCAATTTCTAAGACTTTTTCCTTTAGCATAATTAAAATATATCAAATGCTTCTTGCCATATGAGTCTTACCATTTAATGCAACTTAAAAGCTTCCAGGTACCGTGTGAGGAACTTCACAGCTATCATGCTCTCTCATCTAACCTCAGTTCAAGTCTGCTCCTCCCCAGGGCAAACAGAATAATTCCTGTTCCTCTTCCTTGTTTGACACATTTCTCATTTGTCAATAGAAGCTCTTTTATCAAATATTTGTTCTCCAAAACTCTGAAAATACAATGTATGGATAAAAGCAAGAGTTATTTTAAGATGAAAATATTCACTAAGAACTGACCTCTGAAAAAGTTAGTCTGCACTCAAATATCATTTTTAGTTTAATACTGGTGTCTCTAGAATACAGTAAGTTCTTTGAGAAAGAGTGATTTAAATACCAAAGGATTGAAAAGTACCAGGGGAAATTTGATGAAGCCCTTCAAAGGATGATTTTTTATGATAGTGGAGCAAAATTCATATGATGTGGATTGTCTCATACTGCCAAACAATTTTTTGTCAGGAAAGTTTTTACAAGCAAAAAACACCACCACACTTGTATGATAGGTATGGCCTATCACATGGCCCAAAGTTTAGATGAATGAACACATCAGGGAATATCTAGGACTGTAAAATTTATAACCTGGAAAATAGGATCCTGTATATTCTTGAAATTCTATTACACCTTTTCAATTCTGTATCCTACAATTTCGAGAAGAAAAATCCCAAATCATTACCCTTTTCTCCCTCGCCTCTTGTATCCTCTTGATGTTTTTAAGTACCTTATGGTACCTTAAAAGGCCTTTGTAGTGATTTGAATGATGGCCCCCAAAAGATACGTCTATGTTTCTACCCCTGTAACCTTTGAATGTGATCTTGTTTGGAGATAAGGTCTTTTTAGATGTAATTATGGATCTCAAGGTGCAATTATCTGGGTGGCCCTAAAGCCAATGACAAATGTCTTTATAAGAAACAGAAGGGAAGACTGAAGCAGAGATTACAGTTAGGCAGGCACAAGCCAAAAGCACCACCAGAAGCTGGAGGAGGCAGGGAAGGATTTGCCCCCAGGTGGCATTACAGGTGGAGAAAGATGGAGTGATGACTTTTGGTTTCTGTAGTTTTGAAGAGACAGTTCAATAGACTTGTCAATTCTCCTCTTTTTTTGCCTAAGCTAGTGTGGGTAAGGTTTTGTTACTTGTCTCCAAATAGCTTTGACTGAGACAAGAAGATTAGCACTTGGTAACTAACATCTTATTGGTGCATCTGAAGTACAGAGAGAAGGGGCACCTGGCTGGCTCAGTTGGAGGAGCATGCAACTCTTGATCTGTGGGTCATGGGTATAAGTAAATTTAAAAGATAAACAATAAAGAAATATATATAGGGGCACCTGGGCGGCTCAGTCAGGCGTCTGACTTCGGCTCAGGTCATAGTCTCATGGTTCGTGAGTTTGAGCCCTGTGTTGGGCTCTGTGCTGACAGCTCAGAGCCTGGAGCCTGCTTCGGATTTTCTGTCTCCTTCTCTCTGCCCCTCTCTCACTCTCTCCCTCTCTCTCTCAAAAATAAACACTAAAAAAAAATTTTTAAAAAGAAATATATATATATGTATGTGTATATGTGTGTGTGTGTGTGTGTGTGTGCATACATTTATATATGTATGTATACTTTTCTTACAGAGGGAAAGGTACTGTGAAACAAATCTAAGCTAAGGCCTAGGGTTGGGAGTCAAAAGTCCAGGTAAATAACAGAGGAGAAGAAAATGAACTTTACAATCTCACAATCAACTTCCACCTTAGCAGTAGTTTAGTAAGAGGTAGGCATGAAATTTAGTGCATAATCCTTGTTCTCAAGGATTTTACTATAACACTGCTGATCTGGAACTAATATTTTTCCCAAATAGATTCCTTTTTTAATGTTTTATTTATTTTTGAGAGAGCACAAGTGGGGGAGGGGCAGAGAGAAAGAGGCACAGAGGATCTGAAGCAGGCTCTGAGCTGACAGCAGCTAGCCCGACGTGGGGCTTGAACTCACGTACCACAAGATCATGACCTGAGCCAAAGTCGGACACTTAACCGAATGAGCCACACAGCTGCCCCCCGAATAGATTCTTGATAGCAGCTATGTATAATTTATAAAGGGTCACCTGTTTTAAATAAGTGGAACAAAGTTAACTACTTCCAGGATAACTATTACATAACTAGGAGTGAAAAAAAATATTTAAAGGAGTGTCTCTCCCATTTTTATGGGTTTACTAAATTTTAAAGAGTAATTATGAGATTGTCTTGTTCATGTAGATGTGTTTAAAATTCTCTGTGTTCATGTATTTAACCTCATCCCCTTCATGGACTCTATCAACTTTATCTTCAGGTGCTTTTTACCCACTGAGAGAGTTTCCATCTGTGGTTTTGATCTTGAAACCACTATTTTTCAGAGAATCAAAAAGGACCCGTTTACACATCAAGGGTTATTCAGGCTTTTCAGACTTCAGATAATAGCCATATGCTGTGTTTTTCACAGCGTGTCATGTTGTGCTTTAATGAGTGTGATCTCTTTTTGTATTTGGAATTTCTTAAGGCATATCAAGCAAGCAGTAATGGGCTTAAATAAATTAAGTTGTCTTTCATGTTAGACCTCTTGGGGGATTCCTCAGTACTATATGGCTGAAAATAGAACCTAGATGTTCCTAACTCCCCACCAGGAAGTCCGTTAGATCTTGCTGTGCTCAGGTGTTTGGCCCTCCATGATGGGAAGAAAGTGCCAGCAAGGTGATCTGACAGATGCCAGGGCATCACCACAGGAGTTATGGTGAAGAAGATTTGAATCGAGATCAGAACCTCAAAGAGGCAGCAGAGCCCTTCAGAACAGTACTCATCAAATGGTTATTTTAGGGGATAGTTTTAACTTGGCAAAGGTTTCTTGTGAATTTTTCCCTTTTGTTTATATATCATTCCCTATTATACACTGTTGTTAACAAAGGATACACCCAAAGAATCCCTTAACTTACAGGACTCTAGAAAAAGAGGATCCTTTTGCCCAATTTAAATTAAAATTTAAAATATTTTTAAACATTCGTGTTTTCCTGATTTGACAGTAATATATCTTCACTGTGGAACATGAGGGTCAGGGTGGAGGATACAAAGAAGAATAATAAACATTTAAAATCCCATCAGCCCAAGCCACTGTTTTCATTTCAGCCAAATTTCTTTCAAGCTTTTTTTTTTTTTTTTGCCTATGCATATGTATTTAATCTTCTTGAAGTTTTAAAAAAAGTTCAAAACCATGGCTAAGCCTTTTCCACATTATTGCAAACTATTTGTAAACAATTCTTTCCAAGGTTGGTACACCCATATACGTTAAGAATAAAATAGCTCAGCTGAGAGAATATTTAAATGGTTCTTCTTGGTGTTTTGAAGTTCAGTGCAGCTATGAGTTTGGAGACCTGCAGATGGAGAGAACAATCCTTTTTCCTCTCTCTTCTTCCTGCAGTTTAAATGGAGACTAAATCTGCTTTATTAGCTGAATGATGTAGGCTGTACCTTGTTGTGGAGCTTCTTGCCAGAGATGATGGTGTTCATCTTTTCCATGTGCTTGTGGTATGGAAGTAATTGCCAGGCACAAGTCACATTTCTCAATGATGGTCTAAGCTACCATATTCATGATGGGGTATTAGCTCGTGTTGGTAATTATCCGGCCAGAAACATAATTTTATTGTATTTTATTTACTTATTTTTAAATTTTTATTTGCTTTTGAGAGAGAGACAGAGAGACAGAGTGTGAGCAGGGAAGGGGCAGAGAGAGAGGGAGACACAGAATCCGAGGCAGGCTCCAGACTGAGCTGTCAGCACAGAGCCCTACGTGGGGTTTGAACCCACGAACTGTGAGATCGTGACCTGAGCCTAAGTCAGATGCTTAACCGACTGAGCCACTCGGGCACCTCCAGAAACATAATTTTCATGACTGTTCTATCAGCCTGGCTTCTTGGCTACCACTCTACCTAATTAATTAAAAATTTAAATATGATTAATAATATAGTAACGTTTGGTGACAGATGGTGACTATACTTATCACAGTGAGTACTGAGTAATGTATAGAATTGTTGAATCAATGTTGTACACCTGCAACTAATATAACTTATGTTAATTATACCTCAACAAAAAATAAGTACAATATAAGAGCCATGTCACATTAAAAAAAAAGAGAGAAGAATTTGGGGATATTCTGGGAAGTGATATCAGTTGTTTGGAGATTAGAAATCTGTCATGAAGAAAAGAGCTTAGAATACTGCATACAGCCCTGATGGACTGAATGGGCCCCATGGGATAGAAATTATAGTTGAGGATGTTAGTGGAGAAAAAATGGGGAATGAAAGAGTAAAATCTTTGCTCTCCAAGCATCAGAGCTGTCTGAAAATGGAATAATCTTTGGGAGATAGTGAGTTCCCCATCCCTGGTGGATGGCCACTTAGCAGGAAGGTTTGAAAGGGGAAATGCCAGTGCTATGGGTGCATTTGCACTGGGTGAACATCAGGGTATCTTCAACCCTAACCATTCGTGATTCTATGAATATATTGAATATCTGGACATATAGGGCAAACTCCCTCCCCTCCAAAAGTTGCGAGTCAAAACACTTGGGAAATCATTAAAAATTTCTTGGTGATGCATAATTAAGTGCCAAAATCAATGTTGTTAACATAACAGCCAAAAGAATCCCGAGTAAGGCTTGGAGTTGGTGCTAGAAATGGAATGTAAGTCCTGATGTGGTCCCATGTGTTACACAGACAGAAAAGAAAGAACATTTTTGGTGAGATGGTATACTACAAGATGGAGAGTAAAAGCGCCAGATCTTTTATTCAGCCTTCATTAAAATTTGGAGGGGAAAAACAGTCATACATCACAACAACAATATTCTAGCATGAAAACTAGAGAGGAAAACTCTGATAGAACTGCTTTTATTTTTCTTATTTTTATTTTTTTTAGAACTGCTTGTAAAAATGTTATATCCTGAGGATCATATTTTAATAGGAAAAGGAAAGGGGTTAGGAATATTTATAAATCAGTTACCTTAGAGTTACAAAGAATAAAGGTAGGACAAAGGTTTTATGTAAGATTTATCCTTATTTCTTTGGTGGCAGGGAATAGAATTTCTAGCTAGTTTTAAATTTTTTGTTTCGTTTGTTTTACTTTTGAGAAGACAAGAGTTTCCCCTCAAAAGTGGGAGTGTGTTTATAATCATTTCCCAAGGATTGCAACCTTTTCTGAAGGCTATGATTGTTTGCTATGGAAAACTGTGTCTGTTATCGCCATGTTTGTTGTAGAGAATTGTGCTTCTTTTTCTGAGGTTATATACTACATTTGCCACAGGTCAAATTTCTCCCTTTCCTTGAGTTAATTAACATGTTGATCATGACCACTGATCTTGTTATATTTGATCAAAGCAGCATATAAACAGTGTGAATTCTGTTGCTAAGATAGGGAGAAAAATCCCTTTTAGACCTTTCTCCTTACATGGTTTGTAAGTTTTAAAAACATATTTTTTAATAGAAGATGAATTTTCAAAACCAATGCAAAAATCAAGATTCCTTGATAGATCAAAGGATTGGAGTTGGGAGACCTCATATTTTGTTCACCTAATGGTGAGTGGGGTTGGAACAGCACATAGGTGTTGGGGAAGTATGTGACAGACACCAGTGTTGTCTGTGTGAGCGTTTACGGTTAACATAATACAGAAGCAAGGGTATGGGTTTTGTACATAGTACAGGAGTCATTTGAATCCTGGTGAAGTAGGCTGATTGCATTGATGGCCCCAGTTAATGGCTTCCCTGGACTCATGCCCAATACAGTGTGACTTTGTAGCTCTTCCCATACCTTGAATCTTGGCCAGTCTTATGACTTGCTTTGACCAATAGGGTAAGGCAGAAGGGATGTTGCACCAGTTCTGAGCCCAGGTCTCAAGAAGCTTTTGTTTCCCCGCCTCCTCCTTCTTCTTTTTCTCCTCCTCCTCCTTCTTCTACTTCTTCTCCTCCTTTTATTTCTCCTCCTTCTCCTTCTCTCTCTCCTTCCCTCTCTCTCTCAACCTTGCTTGTACCACGAGAATGAGCCTGAACCAGTCTGCTGAAGGATGAGAGACCACATGGAGTAGAGCCCAGATGTCCCAAACCCCACTGGGCAAGATTGACATACAGCCAGCCTCCAAACATGTTGAGAGGGCCATCCAAGATCGGAAGAACTATCTACTGATTCCTGGCTTGTAGTCTTCTGAGCAATAATAAATGATCCCTATTTTAAGCCACTGAGTTTTGCAGTGGTTTTGTTTTGCAGCAATTGCTAAATGATGCACCTGGTTCAATTAGTTACTAGCTGTGTAATCTTCAGGAAGTTACTTCTCTGAGTCTCATTTTGTTCATATGTGCTTAAATATCTATTACAAATTATCTCTTTTAATCATCATCATAACCTTGTGATGTGTGTGTTATCATTCCCATTTTACAAACTGATTTTATAAAGTGTAAGTAATTAGCTCAAGTTCACACAGTAAGTTGACAGCCATACAATTTTCTCATAAAGAAAGTCAAATTTATAAGCAACCTTAGTGATGAATTCTAAAAATGTGATCTGAAAGGTGGAGAGGCTCATTTATATTTAAGAGTATTTCGCTTAAGTTGAGTAATACAACTCGTCAGGGCAAAAAAGACAACCCACCGTCTGAATGCAGTAAGGGTGGGCGCTGATTGTTTTGTCTGTCATTCTGTTCCCAGGGCCTAGCAGAGTCCACAGCACATTAGTAGATATCAAAAAAATATTTTTTTGAAAAAATTACTCCATGAATGAATCCTGATGGTACATGGAAAACATCATTTATTCTAGGGCCTGAATCAAAACTTCATGGGTTTAACTTGAAGCCTCCAACAGATAGAAATGAAAATACCATCCTTTTTCCCCCGCATGATCTCTCTCAAACCAACGTACAAAAAAACTGTCCCCCACATGATTCAGGAAGCAGCATAGAATGTGGGAGCAAGGAGGGAAGGGGGTTTTAAGTGTTATCTACCAAAAGCCACCCCTTAGCTTGAAAATCACTTCAGTACCTTGTAAGAATTCCCCAACACATACACCCACTTTCCTACCCCAACAGTTCCACTTAGAATTGCTAAAGAGAGGCCTCACTACTACATGTGTGTATCCCTTTGTGTAGAGACCAGAGGGGGAAATTAATAATTTGTTAATTTGGATTCCATGAAGTAAACCACAATGGATCTGCAGAAGGTGTGGATCAGCATCCAGAGAGGACTCAAGATTCCTGAAAAGAGCAGATAGGGGTTGATGGAAAGGGGTCTTGATAAAAATTTTCTTCATCTGTAGGCTGCTAGCGTCTGGACTTTAGTCCATGACAGGGAAGAAATAAAAGCAGGAAATAAAGGGCAGGCTCAATAGGTTCAACAAACAAATCTCAAATTGCTTGAGTAGAGTCTTTAGTTGCCCTTTATCTGTGCTGCCAGAACGCTTCCTCCTCTGCCTGCAGAACCACCACTTGCTTCTCAGTCTTCCCAACTGGACTCAGTTCCCTAAAAGCAGGGACCACAGCTTCTTTCCTGCTCCTTGCCCAACCTCAAGAGGAAGGCTTGCCCGAAGGCAGATGCTCTCCATGAATTAGTTGGGCATTTGCTCATGTCTCGCAGATTTGGGTAAAATCCAAGAGTAAACTTCTTTTTACCTTGCTGACCTCATAGGGACCTCAGGAAAATCCAGTGGAGGTTAGTGTTCTGAAAACTACGAGTGCTTCATATTAGCCAGCTTGATTTGGGGGCAACTTGGCTCTGATGTCCTCTCCCAGAGTGACAGGTGTGCACAAACACAGGATGAAATTCCCTCACTAAAACAGAACTATCTCAACAGGCTGAGGGTGAGTAAAGTTGCCAGCTTCTCAGACCATTGCTGGGATTGGTGATATTTATTCATTCATTCAACATTTATTGAGCACTTTCTGTACACAGGGAGGTATGCTCTGTTGGGGACACAAAGACTGAAGACAGAGAAGGTAGATGGCTGTGATAGAGTAAGAGAAAACAACCAGAAGTGGGCAAGTAAATTAGGGTGACAGTTCAGCAAAGTGTTATCGTGGTTGTGGTGAGGGTGGGGGGAGGTTTGTCCTGACTTATCCTGACTCTTACAGGAAAAGTGGGCATTGGCCAGGTTGACAAAGAGGGTCAGAAGTTCTTGGAAAGGGGAAGACTATGGCGAAGGTTGAGAGGTGTTTTACACCAGGCAAGGAAGCAAATACCCATTCTTGGCTCTCCTTGGCCATGTTTACCCTGAGAACTTGAGTTTGGGGATGTCAGGGACATATCCATTATGTTCACCTCCGTTTCTCCAGTACCCACTAGAGTGCCTACATACAATAAATACAGAATCATTATTTTTTGGATGAATTAATTCATGGAGGAATGAGCAACTGTGGATATTGGTGAGTAAATATTATTTTATGCATGACTGTAGAAAGAATGAATGTTTTGCTTAGTGTTACCCATTGCAGATAAATTTGTTTGAACAGTAGTTCAATTACGTCAAGAGTAATTGCCCATTATTACAGACATAGAGAAATTATTCCTAGAGAAATAAGCCTAATTTTCAAAGCATAATTACCTCTGACATTAAGTGACTTCTCTGTGGACTCCTTTCTGACAACAGAAAATGAAAAGTTCCATAATACAGCAATAGTGACTCACTCTTCCATCTGAGGGTGTTACTCCCAGCTCGAGTATGACGTTTGCTTAAAAGATGAAACCACCCCCATTCTAAATAAATATGACATTTGGACAAGTCTTCAAGGATGAACATTTTATTGGAATATAGGCACTTGGCAGAGTAAATATGTGGTTACAAAGTGCTTTTAAGTTTATTTGCTTTATATAGTGACCAGAAAAACCCATCCACAGTGTAGATTTTATTCTTGAAGTTACAGACTTCAGAAGGCAGGTCCCCAAACCCTGGGTAAAGTAAGAAGACACACGTAGCTGACTTTTTTTAACCTACTGAATCTGTATTGCTTTAATCAGTAATGCCCTTCCCCTCCCCATAGTAAAATTGCTATGTAGCATATAGCATTTAGCACTTTTTATAAAGAATGAAAATCACACTCATCTGGCAGAACTGTGAAACCCTTTGAAATCACCGACTCCAGTCTGGAGGGTCACAAAACCAGACTTGAGAATCTTTGCAATAAAATGTAGAAGATCAGGCCCAAAGACCTGCAGTTCCTCACACTCAGCCTCTTTATAAAAGCTTTTGGACAGGTCGGAATCTTATCCTTGTGGTTTCCAAAATATTTTTTTTTGAAAAGAGAGTTTTCTCTGCATGACTCAAGGCACCACTGTCTCCACTCTAAGCTGCAAAGGAAAAAAATGACAAGCCAAATTTTTTCAAGGAAAACATTCTCTTTGTAAAAGGTCAATAGTAACATAGCTGATTTAAAGTCATGGGATTTTTGCCAAAAACCATGTCCTGAGGTTTTATGCATTTCTAATGGATTTGCCCATAGGAGAGATCCCTAGAGCAGCCTGCAGAAGCCTTTCATGCTGCTCATTTAAATTACAATAACCTTGCTCTAACCTGGAAACCCTGAATCAACATGAACAAGTCTATTAAAAACAAGACAAGCTCATAGTAATATGGAGCTATGCCATTCGACATGTTGAAATGAATAAGGAATATTTTTAACGAACGTTAGTTTCCTGTTCCACCTTCAAACAGAACAATCATCCCGCTTAATCTAGTGAACTTGTCTTTTGTGAAATCTGTACAGAAAAATTATTTGTATTGTCAGCTATATCCTCCCAGCACCCTCTGGCCTACAAGATGGGTAAAGAGAGGTCACTGATGTTCATCCATCCAATGCAGTGAGATGTACTTTCTTTAGGGTGGGAAAAATCTCTTAGTTTTCCGAGGGGTCCAAGAAGCCCTGAGGTGAGCAAAGGGAGGAAGGTGGGAAGCTCCAGCATGGGCTCGTACTGAGCGCATGCACCTCCTTGCTCGCTGACGTCTCCTGGAGAGAGAAGGGCAGTCCCGGGTGGGGCTGGGCACTGCTCCTTTGGCTCCTGGCCTTACTGGGCAGCGCATCTGACCATCTGGCTGTCTGCCTCTTGGACTTTGGACTCGCCTTAAGGGAAGACTCCCCAAGGGCAAAAAGTCCAATTAAAAAACGTCTCCCTGCCTGACAGCAAGCCCCAGATAGCCCCGGCACAGCAGCGTGGCGGGCGTTCAGTTCTCACATTTCCTGAGCAGCTTGACGCGTGCCAGTGCTTATGCTCAGCACTAGGGATATGAAAGTGGCTTGAGAAGGCAGTGAGCCGTTACTCAAGGCTGTGTCTCCCTAGCAGGAAGCACACATGATTAATAAACCCCAGTTTCTGTCCTTGAGCAGAGGGGCCCCCGGAAGAGACGGGAAGTAAATAGAATTTCAATACTCTATGCTAAATGCAAGGATATGAGTGAACACTGGGTACTGCAGGGGACCAGGGGAGGAGTGGCCTCTGCCTTCTTTCCCTACAAGGAGATCCTTCATAGATGTGAAGATCTAAACACTCTAAGAGAAGTTATAATGATTCAATATGAGAATATAGTTATACTGATTATTCTTCATTCTTTGTGACGTAGAAACCTAGAAATTCCTCCTGGGGAGGTGGACAGAGCTATATTTTAATTCCTGGTTAAATAGTTAAACTGTGGGATAAAAGAACTGATATAAATTTGCTGATGATGATCAAAACAGGCTTTTAGGACAATATGTTGGGATCTAATGCTAAAATTTATGCAAGGAAGTATCAACAGGTAGTTCCCGGGCCAGAAGCTTTTAAAAAATAACATGGTATTTTCTTGAAGATTAGAACACATCTTTTTAATCTTTTGCAAGTAAGTCCTTTAACATTAACAGTTATCATTGGTCACGATCCATCGAGAAGATGTATCTGTGTCTATTTCCATTAAGGTATAAGTTCTGGGAGAGAGGAACAGAGTCTTTTTCACTACAGCATCTCCAGTGCCGGGGACATAATTGGGACTCAGTTAACTTGCTGCATGATCAAACAAATGATTTCCACTTGGGGTGACATCTTTGGAATTTGATATTGTACAACTTGGCTTTTCTCTTTCTCTCTTTTGCTCTCCGCCTGCCTTTCTTTTTTCTTCTCTCTCCTTCCTTCCTTCCTTTCTTCCTTCCTTCCCCATTTATTCACCTTATTCCCCTTCTGGGAATGAACCAGGACTGCTGAATGGATAGACAGAAAGTTGTCATGGTTTGAAAATGGACATTTTTTTTTTCTTTAAATTCCCATAGGCCTTTTAATTTATGCTAGACAAAGCACCTTTATCTTTTCTTCTTCTTTTTTGTTATTACTATGCCTAGCACAGCACGTGGCATACAGTAACTTTCAAATAATGCTTGTTTAATTGGTAGTCTTTTACACTCGGTAATTAGCTAAGCTCTCTCTGCACATTCTAAGACTAATTTGGAATGCTTTCAGGCTTACACATGCCAAGGAAATTTTCTTGCCTCATCTGAATTTCCCCAAAAGGTGATTAATTAATAAGAATCAACACGATTAATTAACAAGACATTGATAGCGGAATTAGTAACAGGCTCAGACAGTCCCACAGACCACAACGTTCCTCTGTTTCTGCTCAGCTCCCCACGGGCTCGCTCAGGCATAATGTCTCAGGCGCTGTAGGACTGCCCACAGCAGGGTGACCAGTGCTCGCCACCTACCCTTTCCTGCGATCTGACTGTGGATGAATGCTGAGTCCTTCAGGGACAGTGAAGTGGGGATAGTAGACGGTGAAGCTGGATTTACAGTATACATTTGCATTCTTACCCAAAATTAAAAAGCCTTAAAGTGCATTAGAGGAAAATGTGCAGTGTATTGGCAACCGTGCTCCCACTGTTTCCTTCATCTTTGCTGGAACACCACTGCTTCCCTTAGACACCCTCAGCTGCCTTTCACCCCAAACACTCCACATTACTTTGTAATTCCTATTAAAATGCTAACGCAGTAATTCATGGTAGAACTGTTCAATTCCACAAAGGTCTGCCTCAGTGCACATGCCCGGTGTGCATAGCCTCTGGTTTCATTACACACACTAAGTACTTAATTTTGTTTTTTTGTTTGTTTGTTTGCTTTTTATGGTAACAACTTGCGTGTAACCCCTAAGCGTACCCATAACCATTAACCTCTGGCTGAGTTTGTGCAAAGAAATACTTATGCCAAATTGCCCCTTTCACTCTTCTGAGGGTTGCCCTAGGGTACTCTCCCCGACGTCTTGTGAATCTAGCGGATCGATGTTTGGAACATTCTCCACCACCCACTGACACTCATGAACACCAGCAGCCTGAATCTGCTCTGTCTCCACACTGGCAGCAGCCTGGGCCGTGCTGCTATTCCCTCCCACCGCTTCTTCCACAGAAACCTGGCTCTCACTGGGGCACGTGTGGTCAGCCCTGGAAATGCAATCCGCTTGCTGCCCGGCCTCACCCTCCACCGTGGATACAGCCTGGGCCTCCAGTCTGGAAGCCCTGCCTGTGAGCTCGCTCTCAGCGGGCTCCCCGGCCTCTGCTTGCTGCTCTGTGGGGTCTGGGCGGCTGTCACCCTGGGTGAGCCCTTCACAGATCAGCTGAGCCTCCAGAAATCCCCCCAACTCCACCCTGCCAGCCTCCGCCTCCGGAGGGGGAGAATGGGCCTCCCTCTCACTGACTTCATTCTCTTCACAGCTGTGTTGGCTGGAGGCAGCTGCTGGACCGGCCTCTGTGTAGATCTGAGTCGTTTCCTCTAATTTTTCAATTTCTTGGGGAACAAGGGTCTCCTCGTTTGTATCTTTTTCAATCTCAAGGGTGGCAGATTCCACTGGTACCTCAACGGTCACTGTCAACAAATTTCTGAGCTCCTTTAAGGAGCCTGAGGCAGAGCTGGATTCTGGCTTTTCGCAGGTGGGCTCTCCACCCTCAGGAGCCCCTCCAAACTCCAGCTCTGGTGAGCATGAGCCCAGGGCTCCTGCCGTGTCCTCTGCAGCCACAAGATCTACGACAGGGCCATCCATGCCTGCAATAATCACCTGTCCGTTCTCACCCGGGGGAGGGTCGGGTGCAGGAAGAGAAAGGCTTTCTTCTTTGGCCAATGGACTAGGGACCCCAGGCTGCTTCTTTTCCCCTGACTCCTGGAATACTTCATTACTCAGGGTCTCACTATCTGAAACTCCTGGCAGAATGGCTGAGGCTCTCCTGGCAGGGCTGGCCTGGTTTGACCCTGCAGGGGTTTTTAGATCAGTTAAGCTGGACACGCTTTCACTGGGCAAGGCCATGTTGTCTTCAAATAAGTTGTGTTTCTTCAGGATAGCAGCTTCCTTTATCACTGAGAGAGACCAGAACACAAAACATGACATTAACACTCTGCCCTGGCCACCCTGGGGTTTCTGATTTTATCCAGAAGCCAAGCTTCCTTCCCAGCTTTTCTGGCTATCCACATACATTTCTCGACTTCAAATTCCAGTTTTTGTTCACCCTCTTCCAGCTGTCCTTCCCTGACGACCAAAAGCCCACAAACTCATTCCAAACTCTGGACCTCTGTAGCATTCATTCATTCATTCCTTTGCTCATTCATTTTTTCAAAGTGGGCATCAACAATGGGACAGACTTTGAGAATCCAAAGATGAATAAAGTACGGCTTTTGCTTTCAAGGAGCTCGCAGTGTAGAACAGTATCATCTGTAGCACTCATGGAGGCCCCAGTGCAGGGGCAGGCCTGACATTTCTCTGCTTCACCTCCCAGTCTAGTCCTGAATGTGTAATGCGTACTCCGTACTGAGCATGCAGAGAGATCCCTGTTGATGTGTAGTGTCTAGAATGAAGACCTGTGTGCACCCACTCAGTCTTAGAGGCCTTGAGAGGACTACAAACAGTAAAAATAATGACAGCGGCTGACAGTTTGACTTCACTGACAGTTTGACACTGACACTGACTTCAGCTGTGCCGGTTGTATAGTGCCCAAAAGGATCACACTCAAGGGGGCGCCATTCGCTCCAGGATCAGCACAGATTTGTGTAGTCAGCAAAATTCTCCAGCACCTAGCAGCAGAGCACCCTACTCTGATAAAATCAGTGTATCACGGCAATTTTTTGACAGAGAGCAATCAAGTGTCTGGAGAACGGGAGCCATTTCCTAATTGGCTCAAAGGTGCCACGGTGGACTGGCCTTGAGCGGGCCCCTCCTGTCACACACTGTGCTGACATCTTTACATTTTTTATCTCGTCGGATTGGCTATTGTGACCTGGGGCTTGTGCCTGGCCAGTTTTCTTTGTGGAGGGTTTTTTGGGATACTAACACCTTCTCCACGAAGACCAGATACGTTTCAGGCCTACGGTTTCAGGGAATGGCCCTGTCCGGCGTATTTCTATCAAAGTTTTCCTGTCCACGGTCCCATCACAAGCAAGGCCTCAGTCCACGGATAGTGGACATGGAGCACTGTGTCGGCACCCCGTGTCTGCTTCCGTCCAGCTGACGGGAGGTGAGGAATGTGCTGAGGGAGCAGCTGGCAGCCCTTTTTCCTGGATTCACCTCCTCCTGGCTCTGGGAGGGGCTGTGAGTCTGTGGCTAAAAGCACCTGTTTTCCTTTGTTTCTGTCTGGAGCAACTGGAGGAAGACAGCTGTTCATGAGACAGTCCAGCCTTAATCTCCCCAAACCTTGGTTTTCTCTGAAAAATGAAGCTTGAAATTCCTGTCTCACAGAGTTCTTATTGATATTCAAAGAAATAATATCTAACGGGCCAGCACAGTGTGTGCCAAACCATGAACCTCAGTCAAGGTCAGTATCCCTCTCTCTTTCCTCTCTGTCTCCCCAAAAAACCAGTATCGATTTCTTCTTCCCCTTTCATCCCTGTTGAGAAACCTCACTGGCCTCACTGGGTCCCCTTGGAGGGGTACTCCCATCTATCTGGTGTCCCCACTCTCGGCACCAAGTAAATCTTCCTTACCTTTCAGGGTTTCATCAAGGAGGCTCTGATGTAAAATCTCCTCATAGACATTTTCAACGTGAATCATATTGGTGTGATCTGCAAAAATGAACTGCTCGTATTTCTGGAGCTCCTGGGGGGTGAGAGATAGGAAGACAGAGGACAAGGCATGAGCGGGCAATTTGTAGAGGAGGTACAGAGAGTATGGCTCCCACTCACGACCCCCTCCTCGGAGAGTGGGGCACTCAGCCGTTGGTCATTCCCTTCCTTTTCCCCAGGCACCAAGACACCATTTCCTGTAGTGCGCACACAGATTTTGATCATCTCAAAGCCCTGTCGGTGGGTCAGTGGGTCTCAAGGCCCTCCTTTTTTTTCATCACGACCAAAATGCTCCCTTCTTCCTCTTTTTTTTTTCCCTTTAAACTCCAACAGGACTTTACCAAGTAAGTTACACACGGTAAAATGTACACATTTTATAAGTGCATCTCAGTGATTTTAAATATATTAACTAAACCCACGTAACTATAGCCCAGATCATGACAGAGAACATTTCCAACACCCTGTGCATTTTTTCTAGCCTATACCCCCACCAAGAGATAAGCATTACTCTGATATCTGTCACAATAGATTAGTTTTTCTAATTCTTGAACTTTATATAAATTGCATCATATCTTCTTGTGTATTTGGCTTAGAGATTCATCCGTGTTGCTGCCTGTATCAGTAGCTCACTCCCTTTTATTGATGAAAGGGATTCACTATATGGGTGGAGTAAAATTGTTTAGCTATACTCCTATTGATGGTGTTGAGATTTTTCCATTTTTAACTGTTATGAATATAATTGCTATAAACATCTTTTGCATGATCTTTTTGGATTTAGGGGTTTATTTATCTTAAGTTCATACCTAGAAGTGAAATTCCTGGGTCCCTGGACTAGATAATTGAACTTTATTAGGATAGGGCCTTTTTCAGGTGTGGGGAATCTCTAGTCAAGAGCTCTTCAGGAACATTCTCTTCTATCCCTCCAACTGGCCCTGACACTCATTGACAAACCTAGGCAGGATGCAGAAGCCCTTAACCCTTACTGCTTTCGGAGAGTTTCCAGATGGCTTGAGGACAGCAAGGGGTCAAAATGTACCAAATCATATCCCAGTTATCAGCATGAGGACACAGAAGGGATCAAAATGTACCAAATCACATGCCAGTGATGAACTCAGTTATCCTTACAGCTGATGGTGCTGGAAGGGCCCCAAGGGCCAGGGCCTTAGCAGCGGGATTTGATGCTTTTCGCCTGAAGGGACAGGATTTACAGCAGGTGATCAGAAGCCACTACATGCAGACAACTCAGTGCTATAGGACTTGGGGGCCTGTTGTTCGGGACCAGGACACAACAGGTGATAATGGGGTCCCTTTATATCTGCCCTAGAGCAAAGCCAAAGGATTGAAAAGGCATGAGCTTCCATGACCCTGAGAGGGTCTGTGAGGCAGGACTGACACACAGACGAGAACTGTGTGGAAAGAGCACTGCCCAGGAGGCTGGACGCTGCCCTGGATTAGCTGTGGGACCTGAACAAATCATGTCACTGCTCTGTGCCTCTCTCTTCCTTTGCAAAGCGAGGGGCACAGGCTCATGTCTGCAACACCCTTTCATCTCCCTAGGTGGTCTCCCATTCTTTACTCCCCTGACTGGTGCCTAAGGACTAGGTGAAAACATGACTCTGGGACAACCTCCCTGACCCCATAAGCAGAGCTGGGCACCCGGCTCAGAACCGTGGCCATTGCTCTTCCCCATAAGGCCACTGCTGTGCTCATCACATGGCATACTATATGCCTGTCCATGCCTGTCAGCTGCCTCTAGGCTATGAACTCCAGGACAGCAGGGACATTGGCCTAGCACAGTGCCTGGATCACATTTGATACATATTCAATACATGTTTGTGGAATAAACAGCAGGCCTTTAAAATTTCAAATGGCTACATAAGTGTGTGGAAAGGAACAATTTCTAGGGATGTTTATACTGTCGTGACATGTCCGGCTTTATAAAATAGGTCTTCTATATTGAACTGATTAAACGATAATGTATGTTTAATTCCTTGGATCAATCTAACTGGAAGCCCTGAGGTTGGGTCTTGAGGAACTGGAAATTTTTTTAAAGCTTCCCATGCGATTTTAATGTGCGGCTGGAATAGAGTACCACAGATCTAGGAAGCTGTGATATAAAGAACCAAAAGGACCATGCTTTAGTAAAATAAAGAATCCTTCAATGAAGCAAGTAATTCCCAAATTTGCCCATTCTGCAAATTCAGATTTTAGGAAATTTCTTGGCACTGGAATAACATCCTTAACTACTGAAAACCTGGGGTATCAGCTTCTTTTGCAACTAATCTCTCTTGATTAAAAATCATAAGAGCATTTTATAGATTGGGTACAGTTCTGCTGATGCTTGGAGAAAGGGAACTGATGAAAAAGGGGACTTTCTTTACCCTTCTCCTCTTCTTGGAGAAGGTGGCCTTGAGGCACCCAGATTGCTTTGGGATAGAAGAAGAAAAACACCCTAGGCAGAATATCTGTGTACAGACACAACTAGAGGTGGACTAAGTCATCCTCTGGGTGGCAGCATTTTTCCATCCACATATGGCCAAGGGCCAAACATACGGACAGATTCTTTACTCCTTTGACTTTTATCAAACTCCCAGAAATAAATGCTGGGTACTAGATATGCCAAGACTCTAAAGGAAAAAAAAAAAACATTTACAGAATATAAAAATGACCAAAGAAATTTCTGCAGTAAAATAGCTTATGCAAAGGATTTTAATATTCCAACTCTTGGAGACCCTCTAAGCTACCCCAAAGCCCTTTTTAAATTCTAAAAAGCTCTTTATGATTTGCTCCAAGAGGGAGAAGGCATTGATAATGTCCAGGCTCCAATATCATTTCTAAAATGTAGAAACTGTAATAGTAGTAAATATACCATTTACTGTAAATATACCATTTGCCGAGTCCATGCCATGTTATTAGCAAGTGTGAGCTGAGTTCAAACTCTGGTGGTTACCAGCTGTGACTTTGGGCCTGTGACTTAATCCCTCAGATTTCCTCATTTGTACAATGAAGATATAAATAGCACCTCCTCCTAGAGTTGTCATGAAAATTATTGAGATAATCCATACAAAGTGTTTAACATGGTAAGCACTCATCGAATATTAATCAAATCATTCTAGTCTCCTCAATCTTAAGAAACATGCCACAAAATATGTCATCTCCATTTTCTAGAAGATGGAATCTAGGCCAAGGAAGAGGAAAAGTGACTTGCTCAAGGCTCCAGAGCCAATATGTGGAGGAGCCAGAACTTGCACCCAGATGTTGAACCAGCCTCCACAGGCAGCTTGTTCATTACTCTGCTCTGCAGACTAAGTCACACCTTCATAATCATGGCTGTCACTGGTAGCAGCTTTAAGTGGTTTCAGTTTCATTGATTTCACCAAACAAACATTACTGGATTTAAAAGAAAAAAATACCCTTCTGTAATCATGTTTCTTAAGGTCTTTTTCGGGATTTAGCGGTCAAGTTTCAGAGGACATGTGGTTCCCAAGAGTCATACTATGATGAAGAACGCCTGGTGTCCTCAGGTGTTCTATGGCAAGCCTTAATTTGGCTCAGAGTCAGATCATTACCTTTGAGATTTTGTCTAGGTCAGGGGTCAGCAAATCTGGTGACTGCTTGTTTTTGCAAATAAAGTTTTATTGGAACACAGAAGCACCCATTGTCAATGTATTGCCTATGTCTGCTTTTGCACTTAGCAGAGCTGAGTAGTTGCAACAAAACACTATGATCCATGAATCCTAAAATATTTACTATCTGACCACTTATAGAAAAATTTGCTGACCCCTCCCGGGTCTAGTCTACTGTTTGTAAGCACATCATAGCAAAAGGACTTGCTTGAACTTAATAGCAATAAAAGTATGCTCTCTGGAGTAATTCATCTCCTTACTGGTTTGCATGTGGATGCCAGTGCCTTCTGCACGGTGGGAAGTGTGATTTGAACCAGTGCCTCTTGAAATATCCTCTTCCTGATGGTGCTGCTGTCATAATCATATTGCTGTCAATACAGAGATAGAAACATATGCTAAATAGCAACATTGCAATCTGTTAACTTTTGCTTAAACAAAAACTCAGTCACTCACTTGTCTCTGTTTTTCCCCTAATTTCTGAGGACACTTGTGGTGTTTCTAAGGTCTCAGAGATCTTATCATGCAATTCTCTCAACCCTGGGTGGAGGGTACGACTATTAGTGACCCATCTTATCCTCCCCTCTTACAGATAGGGAAACTGAGGCAAGACCAAAACAATAACTTCTGCATTATAAAGAAGTTGGGGACAGAACTGGGGAGTGAGTTTGTATGTCATCACCCCTGTCCTGGGTGGCTCCATAGGAGCCACAGTCATCTACTTCTTTCACTCTATATCCTAAAAGCAGAATTAGTGGGTTGTAATGGTTTCCACAAGGGAAGACAGAGTCTGGATCATTGCAACCTTAACACTGTGGCATGTTAACCAAAGAAGTTTAGTATCTAGACCAAGAAAGATGATCATTCACTGTTCTGCACGGAATAGTCAAGCCTAGGGACCACAGTTTGGTTTTAGGTGATACTTTAAGGGGAACACAGACAAACCGGAACATAGTCACAGGCATGTGAGTAGAATGGTTAAAGACACGAAAGCATTCATACCAGAAATAATAACTTTGGGTGAAATTATAGCTCCCCTCCTCTCTTCTTATTCTCTGAGCTTTGAAAACAACCAAAGGCTACTATGTTGAGGGACATGGACAGGGAGGACAGAACTAGAATCACCAATGGTGAGAACTTTGGCTTCACATCAGGTAGTATGTTCTTGCGGTTAAAAGTGTCCAGAGAAGGAATGGACTGTCCTGAAAGGTATAAAGTGTCCTAACACTGGAGGTGTTATTGACATTGATTCTATCTTTTCTTTCCAATTGAAAGCTCATTATTATTTGTGTTATCATAATAAAAATTGCTTTTTTATTTGCTTTTTAAATTTGCTTTATTTATTTTATTGCTCAGTGATTTGGTTGCCAGAGTTTCCTACTTTCTGTGAGGTATTAAGATTGGGTCTAAAATTCAGGGACCACCTTCTAGGCTCTGTGGGACTTTTATCTTCTGCTTCAAGACACTGTTTAAGGGAATAGGTAGTAAGAAACTAGTGGGCTAAGTTTAAGAATAGTTTGAGCTCTAGGCTTACCATTGACTAGCCTGTTGAGCTTAAGTAAGTCACGCTAGCTCTTAGTGGGTCACTTTCCTCATCTTTACAATGGAGACATATTCTAATCATATCACAAGTCCATGTGAGAATCGAACAAAACAGGATAGGTTAAAAACAAAAAAAGCTTTAAAAATACACCAGTGTAAGCTGTTATTATTAAAAACCATTTTGATATATACTTAAGCAGTAAGCACAATAAAAACAATTTCACATGGTGGGCATCTTTTTTTTTTTTTTTTTGAGTACTTCCTTTGCCAGGAGGTTTCGATTTTTCTAAAAACTGTTGGCCAATTTAAATGGGTTTTACTATATCGTAAGCTCTTTGAAGGCGGCTGTGTATTGGCTATCACAGGTAATACCTACCACAATTTTTTGCTTACAGTGGACAGGCAATAAATATCAAGTGCAACTGCTATGAATGTAAGCTGGGAACAGGTCACTTCTAGCTGATGGACAATGATACTGAGGACCTGCGGTCCCTAAAGCTGCCACTAGATGCCAGAACAGGCATGAAAGTTATGCCCGGGGTGGGGGTGGGGGGGGGACCGGATGCCTGGTAGCCATTGCTACCTCAAGGGGGCAAAGGGGCCGGATTACAAACAGGGATTGTGAAAGAGAACTTGGTATTTTCCACTTAACAAAAGCAGGGGTCACGCTCTTGTTTTATGCTTCCCACAAATGAGAGAATGGTTTTACCTTTAAGACTCGGAGCTTAACCTTCTCAATGGCGACCGCAGTTCTGGATGCCTCTCCTTGGAGGTGTGGGGAAAGCAATTGCTCGAAAGTGAATACTGCATTCTCCATTAACTAGAAACCAAAAGCGACACAGAACGACACCTGGTCAGAGGCCAGGGTCTCTGCCCTGGAGCAGGGAGGGGATGACCATCACAGTCCCCTCAGGCACTACTCTGGGGCCACCCAGAAGAACAGATCCTCACGCCCTCCACCTGGGCTGTGAAATAAATAGGCACCTGGCCACAGGGGGATCAGTAAGAGTCTAAGAAATAAGCACACACTCACACTCGCGTGTTGGCATGTATACGTGTATTTTTTCCCCTCCTCTCTTCTTATTCTCTGGGCTAGAAAACCTATGGAGGCCATGGGATTGAGAATACCATCCCCCCCTGTGGTCAACCCCTTTCTCCAGTCTCTGTACCTGCAGCCAGGCCTTGACAAAGTGAGGTGGGAAGCTTCTCCAGTGATTTTTTGGATGCTTTAATCCTGCATTTCCACTCTTCGGTGGATGCAAACCACACCAGCACACCTCTCTCCACTTCCAGCCTATCGCCTCACTTCTCTGCCTTTCTCTGATGGACTGGAAGGGAGGCAGGGCCAGGGCTTGGTGGGGAGAATGGCTGATGTGCTCAAGGGTCAGGAAACGGAAGCGATTGAGATTTCTTATTCTCCGCACGTGTGTGCCTGTATCAGCTTCACTGGGTTCAGCATCACCAAAGGGGCTTCTGTTAAACTGTTGCCCAGTTTTGTTCCTGGTCCATTTTTAATCCTTCACAACTCAGAGGTGAGATAATACGGTGTATCACTTAATCCATCCTGTAACTTTTAAGGACAAAAATGCTCCTTTCTTCCCCAAGCCTGTGATCTCAAAGCATGAACACATACCTTTGTTATAGCACTCTCAGTTAGTGACTTATCTAAGCATCTGTCTCTGAAGTGGGGTCTGGCACACTGTCCAGCCCCCTAGGGAGTTCCCCCAGAACACCTCTGAAGTAGAATTGGTCTTTTATGGCTTCAGTGATCACACCCTTTCTTCATTTAGAAAGCACTAGGGTATGAAAAGAATTTATAGTTGTTCCTGGAGAAAAGGTTCCTTATGGGGGAAAAAAGGTAGCTCTATCAAGTAGATCCAAGAAATCCAAATAGGAAGCCATGATTGATTGATTTATTCATTGATTTACTCTTAACCAGGTTAGGGAATTAATTTAATCCAGTAGTTCTCCGTTCTGGCTGCATATTAGAAGCAGTGGGCGTAGGAGTAGGGGAAACCACCGGGAGTGGGGTCTAGACATCAGGACTTCTCAAAAGCTCTCCAGATGATTCAAATGTGCAGTCAAGGTTAAAAGCACTGGTTTGACAAATCAAGTAATTATCAGTTAATGCTACTTTATTTCCCTGAAATGTTTTTTTCTTTCTTTCTTTCTTTCTTTCTTTCTTTCTTTCTTTCTTTCTGATGCTCATCCACATGGAAGAGAGATGAAGCCAGCGGGGAGGACAAAGTACATCCTCACGCCACATGATGAAGAAATCGCGGAGAAATGGACCTCATGGCCCAGGACGACACTAGCACCCCAATCTCACCAGCCAGCCCCAGTTTCTCTGCTGTCTCCATCCCCACCCCCCACGGAGGCCCCTGCTGCTCCCACCTCTTGCATGTAGTTCTGGGTCCTCTGGACCACCAGATCGACGTGGGGGAATCTGAAGCGGCTCTTGAGATCCTGCAGGCGTTCCTGGAGCAGGTTGACTTTAATATAACAAGGTTCCATCTTCACAGAATCCAGTGGAAGATTCATAAGCCGGTCT
Organism: Felis catus; assembly: GCF_018350175.1. Classification (NCBI taxonomy): domain Eukaryota; kingdom Metazoa; phylum Chordata; class Mammalia; order Carnivora; family Felidae; genus Felis; species Felis catus. The sequence goes on along the minus strand of NC_058384.1, from coordinate 23,440,245 downwards.
AGATGCTGCATTTTGGTGAAGGGAAAAGTTAAATACCTTCAGACTCAGGAGCAATTTTGCATGCATATTACATATTACATATTACATAAAGTCTAAACAATCAGATGTATATTATTAGAGTGAATCACTTCTTAGGTCGCTATATCAATGGCATTTCAATTGTCTTGCTTCCCTCCTTCAGGGGTCCCTGGGGCAGTTCTATTGCTAGGGCAGGGACTAATAGAGGACCCGGCTGGAGGATGGAAGGACCCAGGGAAGCATTTGGGGGGCTCCAATCTTAGCTCTTGATGGACTCCAGGCTCCCACCTCCACAACTCGAGGACTAGGCGGGCAGGCTCCCTGGCACCCGGAATTGCTGCTGGGCCCACAAGCCTCCCAGGCCTTCTTTAATGAGTGCCATGCACTTACAAAACCTCAGAAAGGTCGGGATGTCCTCGCACCTGGGACTCTGGGAATGAAGCCAGAATCTCCCCAGTTCTCGGAGGTTCTGTCAGTGCCCACAGAGATTCCCTCTGCCGTAGGTTCTCTATGGTGCCAGTGGGTAAGGAGGTGGGTGGTAGGAAGAGGCCTGGCCTAGGAGAGGCATCCAGTTTAGAAACTGGGATCCCTCCCCTTCTGGCTTGCATGAGCAGTGACTTGGTCAGTGAGGCCACAGGGCTTCCAGCATGAGGGCAGCGACGGACCGCCACCGCTAGAGACGTCAGGTTTTAACCAACATGCTCTTACACCGCGACTGTTGTCAAGATAAAGCATCCTATTTTCCAAGCTTATTTTATTTTATTTTATTTTATTTTATTTTATTTTTTTTTAATTTTTTTTTTTCAACGTTTATTTATTTTTGGGACAGAGAGAGACAGAGCATGAACGGGGAGGGGCAGAGAGAGAGAGGGAGACACAGAATCGGAAACAGGCTCCAGGCTCTGAGCCATCAGCCCAGAGCCCGACGCGGGGCTCGAACTCACAGACCGCGAGATCGTGACCTGGCTGAAGTCGGACGCTCAACCGACTGCGCCACCCAGGCGCCCCTCCAAGCTTATTTTAAACTAATTTTTAAAATTGAATACTGGATTTGTAGAATAAGCAGGACGGTGGGTGGAGAAAGAGAAGATAGAAAGGTATTGAAAATGTATGCTCAGGGAGAAGTGGGGAGTGATACTGAGTAACTGTGAGTAATATCGGATGTGCTTTCTGATTTTCAAGTCACAGAAAAGAGACAAATCTAGACTTCTAGGTGCCTCTAAATAGTAATTGTTAAAGGGCCCATTTTTTTGTGTGTTTTTAAAAAGAAAACGTTACTCTTGTTGAGAAGTGAGCTGTGAGAGCCTCACTGAAGTGGAGTGAATGAGCACACACGTGGGGTCAAACTTGTCCCTCCTCACGTGATATGTACTGTATTTATTTTTAAGAAATAACAATTAAGCAGGCAGGAGAGGGAAAATGGGTTACTGCTTGGCTTCTATCAGACCCACCAAAGTTTAAACAAGTGGTAATACCTATTGCTGATAGGCATATGGAAGAAAGTCCTCTGCCATACCCAATTGGTGGAAACATAAAATTTAAATCCCTTTTTTTTTTTTGAAATGCAAATGGCAACATCTGTTAACAGGAGAAATAAACCTACCTTTCAACCTAGCAATCCTGCTTTAGGAATCTATCCCACAGGCATGAAAGCATCAGAGCATAATATATGTAACAAGGTTATTTATTGCAGCTTTGTCCATGATGCCAGCAACATTTGGATAGTTGAATAAATCATGGTACATTCATACGTGAAATATTATGTAGCCATTAAAAGAATGATTTAGAGCTAGAACGGCTAACTTGAAGACGGTTTCATGAGGTATGTTTGAATGAGAACACTGATAAACAGAGTCGGATCTGTAATACGATCCCATTTTTCTAACGAACAATCTGAAAAAACAGCCTGTAAATGTGTATGTTTTATATGCTATAGAAACATGGGGAAAAGGACAGAATGGCATATGCTAAGATGTTAACACTAGTGACTTGTAGGGAGGTGGGTGGTGCCAGGGTACGAGGGAGAGTAAAGGCAAGGTTTAAAAAAGGCTGGAAAAAGAAAATTCAAAATATTCATAAAATTTATCTTGTTTCTGTATAATTACATGCGTATGTATGCATAAAGATATAAGGGGGGAAAAAAGAGAGGTATCTGGTTTTATCCACTGACTTGTAGCGATGTGTCAAGAGTAAAACCAAGTTGCCACGTTATGTCTGTCAGTGATTCTTGAACTTCAGGGTGCATCACATCCTTGGGGGGCCCTTGTAAACCAGACTGCTGGGCCCTACCTCCCTCTGCCCAAGTTTCTGATTCAGTACAGAGTTGGTGGGGGGCTGAGAATTTGTGTTTTTAACAGCCAGGTGATAATGACGCTGCTGGTCCAGGGACCACACTTTGAGAAACATTGTTTTTATCATGAGTCTTATTATTGGAAACAAATCAACAAAAAAACTTTATATAAATGACGGTATATGATTCTATATTTGTATGAACAAGGAAAAATTATGTGAAAATACATTCTAAGCTATTTATATCAGTTAATTCAGGGAGTCAGGAATCGAGGTGGTGTAGGTGTTGGGGTGGGTATGGGTGATCAATTATGCTCATATATATATGAGCATATTGCTTCACTTGTGCAAGCATATTATTATTCTTGCAACTTGAAAACCATTGATAAAGGAAATCAGGTGAATGGACTGATGGATGGGGTGGCTGGATGAATGGAAGAACTAGATAAATGAGAGAAGGAAGGGAAGGAGAGGGAAAGAAGGAAGAAAGGAAAGAAAGCATGAATGCAGATAGAGCACCAAGGAAAAGGCAGCCCCATGCAGACCATTCACACTGAATTCCTTGGCTTCATATCTACCTCTTTTAGCTGGGCATTGTCTTTGGTGGTCTGAAAGTTCTGGGTAAGTTCATCCACTTCTTTTTCAAAGAGTGAGCGTACTTCACTGAATCCTGAGCTCACTGGCCCCATGAGCTCCTCCAGGATGGATGCCAAGAATGGTTGAACACTCTCCGCACAGCTTCTCTCTGCTGGCTCGGCCACCATTGCTGAGATAGGAAACAGCCAGAAAACCATCACTTGTTATAGGCAAAGTTGAGTTCAGAGTCACTGGAGCCAGGCCACGGCTGGGCAGTGCCCACAGAGCCATTTAACAGCCAAAGCAAGCTCAAATGGGCAAGACAGACCAGCACAGGGAGTCCTGTGCCAGCGTCACCAGAATGGAAAGCCATTAGATGCTTTCAGAATTGAAATAAACAGTCCCTCCTCTCCCCAAGCTTTCCCCTGCCCTGGGATGAAATGCATTTTTCTGCATGGTGCCTGTAAACATGCAATGCCTAATACAAAAAAGAAAACGCTGGTGACCCTCCTGTTTACTATCAATCATCATTATATGTGCATAGCTTGTCTTCTAAGAAACACAGTTTACTAAGTTCTTTTAATTGAGGTATAACTGACATCTAACATTATGCTAGTTTCAGTTGCACAACATAATGATTTATGCTTGTATATAACAATTTATTAAGTTTTAATTAATTTCTCTAAGAGTTAATCAGCTCATATAATTCAATTCCCCTCCCCCTCCTCAAGAGACTTTTTAAAAATCAAGTACAGTCTTTTCTTGGGCAAACAGAAACAAATTGCATTAAAAACAAATGCCACCTTCCTCTCATCCCCCAATTTTTGTTAAAAGGCTATTTTCTTCCCCTGATAATCAAGGAAAACATGTGCAGAGACAAAAATATAGAGAGTGCAAAAAATTATAAAGAGGGAGGAAATAAATGTAACCACAGTTCCCAGACTCAGTAAAGATGCTCATTTAGAAAGTCTGAATGGGACATGCAAAGCTCCATTTACTTATTTATTTATTTATTTTTAATTAAAAAAAATTTTTAAGTTTATTTTCTTTTTTTAAATATAATTTGTTGTCAAATTGGCTAACATACAGTGAGTACAGTGTGCTCTTGGTTTTGGGGGTAGATTCCCATGATTCATTGTGCTTATTTTCATTTTTGAGAGAGAGAAAGGGAGACAGTGTGTGAGCACAGGAGAGGCAGACAGAGAGGGAGACAGAATCCAAACCAGGCTCCAGGCTCCGAGCTGTCAGCACAGAGCCCCATGCAGGGCCCGAACCCGCGAACCGCGAGATCATGACCTTGGCTGAAGTCGGATGCTCAACCGACTGAGCCACCCAGGTGCCCCCCAAAGCTGCCTTTTTTTAAAGTCCTAAGGTGACTGCCAAGATTAGCCAGGTTTAAGAGCAGTGAACTCGTGAAGGAAGCCTGAGCTGGAAACGGCCTGAGTTCGTTCTGTAAACTGGAAGGCTAGCTTTGTGGCACTGGTAAGTCTCATAGCCTTGTCATGTAGTATCTCAGAACTAAGTAGGGAAGTGTAAGTGCATATGGGTGTCCAATGCTTCCATCTTATAGGTGGACAGTCAGAGGCCTGGAGGTGCCAGATGGCTTGATGAAGGTCACACCCTAATTTGCACATTTGGGACTACACTTCGAGGGTATTTCTTAATGTTTTATTGGCAATAACTTGCTTACAGTGAGATGAACGGCCACATTATTTCAATCTGCAGAAATATTTCACAGTAATGGGGGATCAGACTGCCTCTTCTAAGAATCTGAGACGACCAGTACTATTAGTATTATGAATGATTCACAAATATTTGGTATATAAAATATTAACGAGTCTTAGAACTGCTAGGATAAAAAAAAAAAACCTTTTGATTATCTGATTTAAATATGAAACAATCTATGACTTCTACAAATGACTTGCTTGATACCAAACTGCAAAACTGTGTGTCAGGAGAATAAGTGAATGATTTATCAACTAACTTTGAGAGAAGAACTGTTTGAAAAGCATCTAATTGAAATTTCAGAATAATCACGAACACAGGCAGTATGCAGAAGAGATTTAGGGGTAGCTGGCCGGTTTCACCCACTGAGTGGGGAGGAAATGGGCACAGGGAGGGGCCGTGGAGAAACCTGTTCCTCTCTGCCTGATTCCCACTGATGCCTGCGCCGCCATGGGCTCTAGCCCCCTCCCTGCGCCTTTATTCAGTGTACCTTTCACCTTCTTTCCTCCACCTCTGCTTGTGAACATCCCACTCACTTCCAGACCCAGTATAAACTTCACCCACTCAGACAGCCTAGAGCCCTGGAACCACCACACAGCTCCTGAACTGTGGTCTGCCTGCCAGTGTTTCCTTAGGGATTGGAATAAATTTTACATCCCACACGGATATGCTCTGCTGATTTCCAAGGACGTAGAGGCGCTGTTGTAATGAATATTGTCCGGTGACACAATGATTCATAAACCATCCAGAAGTTAGGGCAGCTGTGGAGAAGCCACTGAGCGGAGAGATTAAGGCAAAAAGTGCTAGAGTTTGAGGGGTTTGAAGCCTGACTCTGTTTTGTTATCTGGGGCAAGTTACCTAATCTCTGGCTCAGTTGTCTCATCTGGTAGGTGGAGATCATAAGAGTAATTACTTCTGAGTTTACTCTGTTCAAAATGCTTCGAAGCGTGTGTGGAGCTCTGGAAACCCTCACTCACTGTTAGCCCTCATCACACCTGTTGGCATCATCCTTTTTTCCAATCAACCCACACTAAAACAGCACTGTTGTTATGAGAGGCCCACATGGGTTTTGAAGTTGAAATGGCTGCTGTTTATGAACCACTGTGCCCTCTGTTCCTGCTGCTCTTGTGGCATCTACCACCTTTTTTCCTGCCGTTTCAGTATCTGTAACATGCCTCCTCTCCTCCTTTTGTAAAATTGCATCGTCTTCTTTATATCCTCATAGCCTTTGTATTCAGTAGGAGCAGAATACATGCTTATTTTTTTAAATTTTTAATGTTTATTTATTTTTGAGAGAGAGAGAGAGACAGAGAGAGACTGTGAGTAAGGGAGGAGCAGAGGGAGAAGGAGACACAGAATCGGAAGCAGGCTCCAGACTCTGAGCTGTCGGCACAGAGTCTGACACGGGGCTCGAACCCACGAACCATGAGATCATGACCTGAGCCAAAGTAGGATGCTTAACCGACTGAGCCACCCAGGTGCCCAGAATACATGCTTATTGAATGAATAAATAATTGTGGGGCAGAATGAAAGATTGGTTGTTTTACTCTCAAGAATCATGTGGGAGGAAATGGGAAGAACAGGACTTAATACTCCCAAAGTTTCCTCGAAATACAAAGCCCTTTATTGACATAGGCTGAGGTATACAGTCAGCCCCTGAACAATGCAAAGCTTAGGGGCGCTGACCCCCCTGTATAGTTGAAAATCTGTGTATAACTTTTGACTCCTCCAAAACTCAACTCCTAAGAGCCTACTGCTGACTGGAAATCTCACCTATAGCATACACAGTCAACGAACACATACTTTCTATGTCATCTGTATTACATACTGTGTTCTTGCAATAAACGGAGCCAGAGAAAACAAAATGTTATTAAGAAAATCATTAGGAAAGGGAAGTATATTTACAGTACTGTACTGTACTATAAGTGGATCTGTGCAGTTCAAACACCTGTTGTTCAAGGCTCAACTCTACTCATTATTTTAATGGCAGAGAACCAGAGGCCTGGTCAAAATGTGTTTCTTATACTGCCTTTTAAAAAGACTTGATCGTGACTTCCTTTCAAGGTATCTTTTAGGAAACAAAGACTAGTCTAGAACAGAATGTTTTTCCATCTTATGTGGGTTATACTAGAGCCACAGAGACCAGGCAAGAGTGAAAGGGAGAGGTTGGTTTAATTTGGGCCATGAGAATCGCCATGGTTAGGTCCAGCTCAGCCCAGCTGCCAGGAATATGGACTCAGGAGTTGGGTGCTGGCAGTTTTAGGTTGAATACGGTACTTTGGTACACAGTCTATTCTAGATCAGTTGTGCTAAGGGAGGAATGAGAGATGTGGATAATAATACACACAAAACGCTGTGAATTTATATCTGCCTGGGAAGGCAGCGCATGAACAGACACGCATATCTTTGCTGTAGTTATGCCTCCACCATTCTACTCTCTCAGAAGAATCAGCTGGGAGGGTGCTGAGGTGAGCTGGGCTGCAGTGGGAACAGGGCCTGAAGTGAAGAGGATAATGTCCCTATTAGATTCTAAGTGTCTTGAAAGCAGGAGCTGGGTCCCCTGTTCACTGCTAAAGCTCTAGCACCTTGCTCAGAAAGCACTTAGTATGTTTTTAATGAATGAGTAAGTAAATGGGCAAGTGAATGAATAATCTGAAAACTAACAATATAAGAAAATTGCTGATAAATAATCACAGATTTGCATGCACGCTTCTGTCAAATGACATTGGGTGTGGTGCACTTCTGGAGATGTAGGAATGGAGAACCTCAGCATTTTGCCCTGTAGAATTCCTTAGAGGCCATTTCAGGCCTCTTGTGAGGGCACAGGCAAATATTTTTCTCTTAATGGCCAGGTAGAGAACATTGGAGACTTTGCAGCCCAGAAAGTCTCCGTCCCAACTACTCAGCTCTGCCCTAGTAGTATGAAAGCAGCCATAGACAACACATACATGAATGGGCACAGCTGTGTTCTGATGAAATGTTATTTACAAAAATAGATGGTGGGCCCGATTTGGGCCAAGGGCCACAGTTTGCAGACCCCACTCTTGTGGGTACTCCTGATTACAGAGGAGGACACTAAGGCACATGGAAGTCAAGTGACCTTCCCAAGGACACATGACTGGCCAATGTTGCACTCGTGACTAGAATCTTGATTTATCAACTCTAAGTCAACTTTTTTTTCTTGTTGAGGGGAAATCCATTTATTCATCCATTCAAGTATTTGCTGAGAGTCTGCATATCCCAGGCATGGTACTAGCCCCTGGGTGTGCCTGAGTAAACCAGGGATCACATGGCCCTGTTCTTAGCTTACAGCAGAGAAGGGCAGAGGTAGAAGCCATTACAATCAGTGTAAGAAGTGCTACAGGGGCACCTGGGTGGCTCACTTAAGCATCCAGTTAAGCGTCCAGCTTTAGCTCAGGTCATGATCCCACATTTGTGAGTTTGAGCCCCACATCGGGCTTTCTGTTCTCAGCGCAGAGCCGGCTTCAGATCCTCTGTCTTCCTCTCGCTCTGCCCCTCCCCCACTCTCTCGCACACGCACGCACATGTGCTCTCTGTCTCTGTCTCTCTCAGAAATAAATGAACAAGTTAAAAAAAACAAAGAAGAAGTGCTACAGCAGGGAAGTGTGGGCAGTATCAGAATATACAGGCACCACCCCGGGCAAGAAGCAAACTTTCCTCCACCTTGTGTCCCTGAAGTTTCCTTGGGAAGGGCCAGGCCCTCACTAGCACCGCTAGCATACTCCTATTCCACCTGTTAGCACCTCTTCCCAATTCCCTCAATTTAGTTTTCCTCTGAAATCATGTATTCTGACGACACGGTGGAGCCCTACACACACAGCTTATTTAGCACACAGGAGCATGGATGATCTCCACTGACCTTTGATCTTTCCAATTAAGAAGTTCTTTGAGTTCACGATCTGATCCATGTCTGAACGGATGGTTCCTTCTAGGTTCTTCGTCAGAGTTCTGCATTCCTCCTTCAAGGCACTTAATCCTTCTGAAACCTGATGCCGAACCAGTTTGTAGGCCTCCTCAAGGAGCTGCAACAGAGAACAGCACATAAATCTGGGCTCGGTCACGTGCAAGAGACTGCTGGAGTCAAGTAGCAGGGCGGGGGAGGGTTAATCACAGATTATCATAACATAAACAAACCTGCATGTGCACTCTAATTGTTCTTTCAAAGTTTGAGTCTGTTTGGATCAGTCCCCATGTAAGTGAGACTGAGCAGACTCAAGGTAGGCAGTTCTCTACACAGCAAAGAAATGATTTAAAAAAAAAACAACCCTGCCCACCCCCCCCCCCCCGCAAAAGAAGGGAATTTGAGTAGCACAGTCGCATAGCAAAATGATCACTTACACCAAGCCAGGCCCTCTTTCTGTCGTTCTTCTTCCCCTTCATTTTGGGCAAAAGGTCTGTCTGAAGGGTTGGCAGGAGCTCCTCCATCACCAGGTTACTTAGGATCTGTGGAGAGGAAGACAGCCGTGGAGTCTGTTGGTTGGTGATTGCTGAATCTGAGCATCAGGCCAACCGAAGTTGTCATCATTGGTCGTCCCTATCCAACATAAGATTGTCCTGGGCTATATAAACTCAGGTAGACTATCAACAATAGCCAAAGTATGGAAAGAGCCCAAGTGTCCATCGATGGATGAATGGATAAAGAAGATGTGGTATATATATATATATATATACACACACACACACACACACACACACACACACACACACACACACACAATGGAGTATTACTCGGCAATCAAAAAGAATGAAATCTTGCCATTTGCAACTATGTGTATGGAACCAGAGGGTATTTAATAAGCGAAATTAGTCAGAGAAAGACAAATATATGACTTCACTCATATGAAGATTTTAAGACACAGAACAGATGAACACAAGGGAAGGAAAGAAAAAAATAATATAAAAACAGGGAGGGGGACAAAACATAAAAGACTCTTAAATATTGGGGCCCCTGGGTGGCTCAGTCGATTGAGCATCTGGCTTCGGCTCAGGTCATGATCTCGCAGTTCGTGAGTTCGAGCCCTGCGTCAGGCTCTGTGCTGACAGCTCAGAGTCTGGAGCCTGCTTCCGATTCTGTGTCTCCCTCTCTCTCTGCCCCTCCCCCGTTCATGCTCTGTCTCTCTGTCTCTCTGTCTCTCTGTCTCTCAAAAATAAATAAACATTAAAAAATTTAAAAAAAAAGAGAGACTCTTAAATATGGAGAGCAAAGGGTTACTGGGGGGGGGGATGGGCTAAATGGGTAAGAGGCATTAAGGAATCTACTCCTGAAATCGTTGTTGCACTATATGTTAACTAACTTGGATGTAAATTAAAAAAATAAAATTAAATAAAAAAAATAAACTCAGCTAGGCTGATAGTTTAACTCTGGTTTTGAGGCTACAGAAATCTCAACTAAGACAATCTTCGAGGATAAATGTTCTTAAACATCTGCAAGGAACAGTAATGTCTGCTGACGGCTCCTCATCAGGAAGGACAAATTCCTCGGATTCAAACTTCTCAGATTTAAACCAAAAGAATCTAGTGCATTTAGGATAAAAGGCAAAACTTTCACTATCGATAAGGGCACCCTTAGCAACGTTGTGAAAGGGGTCAGGCTTTGTTTTGGTGGCTTGAGTCCTGGCTTGTGTCCCCTGAGACCATCATCCTCCTCAAGCTCCCTTGGAATCTGTGTGTCTTCATGTTCTTTGTCCCTGCTGTTCTCTGAACCCCACCTCCAACCTCTATAAAGTTTAGAAAAAGATGGGGGTAACACACAGTTGGGGCAACTGGATGCTTGTGGGATGAACAGAATATGGGGAAGGGGATCTGAAGTTTTCAGAATGTTAAAATTGTTTCCAAGTCACTCCTAAAGTGTTGCTTGGCCCAATGAAAAAATTTTTTTGAATCTGAGCAGTGTTCAATCTGTGTCAATGTATTACAATGCTCCTTCTTTAACTACCTTCTTTAACTACCCACCTTCCCCTGCATGGAGCAGATTTGTTCAGATTCAGTTTCACTATGAATCTTTTGGGGCTCACAGCTTAGTTTTCAATATTAGGCTATAAAAAAGATTTACAAGGGAAAAAGTAATTTTGAGAATGGTAGAAAAGTAGAGAATCATTTGACATCTGTTCTATGAATTTAAAATAATGTTCATGCAAAATAATTGACCTCCTTCTCATAAAAATTCAAATTAGGCTTTGGGAATTATGGACAATTTTTTCTGAGGTCATTGGTCAGCCTCGTGCTAGTGGAAATACTTATGAGCTCACTAGATTTTGCCTTCCACCAAGGGCCCTGTGAGCTGAACAGGAACACTCCCAGGGTGGGAGGTGGATGAGCCGTCCAGTCCCCCTGTGCCTGTGGGTTCCTAGGAGAGAAGTCTGCTCAGGTCAGTGCAGGGAGTGGGCCTCCTGTCACCTGAAATATTGAACTTCATGGTATGACAAAGATTATAATGGAGACAGGATTTCTGCTAGTTCTTGTGATTCATCGGTGGAGAGGTTTTTCTTTCTTAGTCATTCTTTGGGAGCAGTCACGAGGTGAACTAGAATTTTTGAGGAATTTACAAGGAACTTGACGTGTGCAAGCTCCATGGAGTTGAGGAGATCCAACAATTAGATTCAAGTAGGTAGTTAATAATCCATTGACCCTCCCCCCCCCATCCTGCACAATGGAGTAAGTCCTTAGTTGGAACACATCTTCCCAAGAGTGATGAAAATGTAGCATAGGGAGAAGGAGCTAAGAAAATAAAGAGACCAAAGCCAGAACTTAAAAACAATGGGAAATATTATCTTAGTTGAAAGTGTTACATTCAGGGTCATAATAATTGCCTGCTTCACCCTTCTGCAGAGACTGGTTTGAGTCTGAACATAAGCATGAGAGAGGTTTGAAAAGATCAAAATGTTACAAAGGCCAAAGGGAAAAAAAATCATCTATTTGAGTAGGTTTATAGTTTTCTTTTCGTCTTTCCCATATAATATTCCAAGACATTCAGTTCTATTTTATAGTTTAGGGAATTGAAAAGGAAATATGTCTGGGGGGGCGGGGGAAGGAGGAGAATAGGAGTGGTTTGCAGGGGTGGGGGGCTTGACAAGTCACAGGGCAAGGCAGAGCCTCAGAGTGCTGGGGCCCAACTGTGTTCATCCCAACACCAAGTCACCCTCTTCCCCTAACCTTCAGCCCCACCCTCCATCCTTGTGCTGCCTCTCAGCTTCCCAGGGCCTTCTCTGAGATTCCCTACCTGGGTCAGCTCTCCATGAGCAGGGTCCAAAGTTTTGGGGCTGTTCTAGGGAAAGTAGCTACTTTAATAAATAAACTGTGCTAATGAAGGGGTTCCTCAACCTCTCTCTTCAGAACAGGATCCACTGGGTCTCACCATAAGGGCCCTAAAAATACCACTTTTGCTTAAAAAAAAAAATGGTGTGTGTGTGTGTGTGTGTGTGTGTCAATTTAACTTCTAGGATATACAGATTTTAAAATTCCATCACACATATAAGAAATCAAACATGCCATTAGGTTGTTCAAAATCAACCACACCATGTGTTACCTTCCATATGTGGGGAAGGTGTGAGATCCAGAGAGACTGCCCTCCTTCCTGAGACTGGCCTGATAGTCTGACCAGGCTGTCGGCCTTGTGCCTTTTGTGTTGCTGAGAGGCCATGGGTGAAAGAATCCATTTAAAGGGGCACGTTTGAGGTCATTAGACAAAAGACAACCCTGAAATGTATGGAGAAGGCCTAAAACATGGACAGTTTTCTTGTCTTGAAACCACCTGTTCTGTGGGAACTATGAACTATTTTCTCAGCTCATCTGGTTCATTTAAAGGCAAATTTAAATTTACAATAATAATTACAAAATAATAAAGATATATTTATTAAATAAATATATTGCTACAATAAATAATAAATATACCAAATCACTGTAAATGCTTTTCATCTTGCAAAATGCTTTCCTTCAGGACTTCATTTGATACATTTTTTATAGACAAGTAGGATATATATTGACGGTTTTACTAGTATATAAATATTTTCACCTTAATAGTCTGTAGGCAAGTTATCCTAAGATATTTGCTTTGCCTCAGCAGTTGCCTAAAAAATCACCACTGCCATGAGGGCCCACCAGACTTGCTGTGTGAGTCATTACTATGAAGATAATAATGTAATAATGCTGAACATCTGAATACCAGGCCATGAGGTTAGAGGGGGGTGACGACAAAATGATGATCAAGTAAGTGCTTAGCAGACAGGAAAAAAATGCAAATAAACCCAGTGCTTTAAACAGAAGATGTCAGTATGGAAGCCAATTTGACATATTTAAAAAAATAATAATAAAATAAACAGAAGATGCCAGGGGCGCCTGGGAAGCTCAGTTGGTTAAGCATCCTACTTCGGCTCAGGTCATGATCTTGT